>NC_089017.1:37032677-37377677 GCF_963932015.1 Anas acuta
ACTGTTAAAAGTATAGTCTCCAGAGAGTTTAGCAATTTCACATAATATCTGTATATAGCAGGTGTGCTGATACTTTATCATTTGGCTATAGTCAGGTAGTCACTTACAACAGATTTCTATGGAGTCAGAAATAGGAAGACTGGTCCAACTGTACTGTCTTCTACTCCTGCCTTGTTATTGCTGCCACCCTCCCTTGAAAGAACATTAAATATCATTTCAGTGGAGTTTGACATAAATTAGTGTATTTCCAACAAAGACTGTGTATCCTAGGCCTCTTTATTCCCTTCAGAACAGCAATTTTTAACCTTTAGGAATTTTATTCAGGGAAGGGAATGTTATCTGGTTTTGAGTGTATAGAAAAATATGAATGCTTTCTCTTTTTCTAGGTAGAGAGTTAAGTTAGTTAAAATTTTTAACAGCAAAGCAATGATTACTTAGGATAATGGTCTCTAAACAATAATTCTATGGTGGAAGGTGTTGAAAAGAAGTGCGTGTTCACCAGTCCATATGAATTCTCACTCAGATACACAGAATAAACAGTTATAAGCATGTGTCTGTATGACAAAATATCCACCAGCCAGCATTCAGCAGGCCTAGAAGGTCACCTGTCACTGAAGCGAGTGAATACACATAACCGCAAAAGCTTGATGCCTCACAAATTGAGCAACTTTGTTTCTCAAATAATCTGAAGTATTAGTCTTGCCCCTGCTTCACATCATTTATCTTCACCTCTGAATAATGAACTAATCATAATCTCTTTGTCTGTCTAGTTTTGTAAATCAAGCTGTAATACAAATTTGTAATACAAATTTGCTCAGATCTGTGAATTTTTCATTCTGCCTTGTAATGCCAGTTGCACTCCTTTTCCATTTCTGCACAGCAGACATTTATATGAGAAAAAAGCATATCAATTTTTTCCTATAACATCGGCAACGTTCATTCCATTTTCTCTGTTTCCTCTTTCTGTTCTGTCTTCACACAAGTAGACAAAGCTAGCTTTAGACAGCTCTTGAATCTTTTGAAAGTTAAAACCAGTGATTAGATGGGGTGAGCGAATCCACCGAAATTTAATCTGGTCTCATCTTTCCTTCTGTAAGAAATGACCTGATCTGAACTGCAATCAGAACACAGAAAATCAGGCTTATTTTGCAGTGTTTCTTCCTCAGTCATGATTTCACTTGAAATGCTTAAGTACAGGACATGTACAAGATGACAACTTTCAGTCACAGAGGTTTTCCCCTCTTACTTCTAATAAACTGAAATTAAAATTATTAACAGTCTAACACTAAGTATTTGATCATTTCTTCCTTGTAGGAGTTTTTATATGTTTATTAATGACACATATGACAAGGTAGTTGTAATGTATGTAATGTATGGTATAGGCACTGAAAACCTTATCACCAATTAACATCAAATATTATACAAAACTTTTCTGTGCTTTAATGTTGCATCTGACTTTATATACATATTTACTCCATTTGATCTTTCAATCTAAATATTTATGGTTGAAGTCTCACAGAATCACAGAATCATTTTGGTTCGGAGAGACCTCCAAGATGGACCTAGTCCAACCTCTGACCTACCATTAAGTCCTCCACTAAACTATATCACTAAGCTCTACATCTAAACATCTTTGAAATACCTCCAGGGATGGTGACTCCACACATTCCAATGCCTAACAACCCTCTCAGTAAAGAAGTTCTTCCTAATACCCAACCTAAACCTCACCTGGCACAACTTTAGCCCATTTCCCTTTGTCCTGTCACCAGGCACGTGGGAGAAAAGACCAACCCCCACCTTGCTACAGCCTCCTTTAAGGAGAGCAATAATATCATCCCTGATCATTTTCTTCTCCAGGCTGAACAAACCCAGCTTCCTCAGCCACTCCTCGTAAGACTTGTTCTCCAGACCCCACATCAGCTTCGTCGCCCTTCTTGGGACACTCTCGAGCCCTCCATGTCCTTACTGTGGTGAGGGACCTAAAGCTGAACACAGTACTTGAGGTGCGGCCTCACCAGAGTCGAGTACAGGGGGACAATCACTTCCCTAGACCTGCTGGCCACACTGCTTCTTATACAAACCAGGATGCTGTTGGCCTTCTTGGCCACCTGAGCACACTGCTGGCTCGTACTCAGCTGTCTATCAACAGTACTCCCAGATCCTTCTTGGCCAGGCAGCTTTCCAACCACTCATCTTCCAGCCTGTAGCTCTGCTTGGGGTTGTTGTGCCCCAAGTGCAGGACCTGGCACTTGGCCTTGTTGAACTTCATGCAGTTGACCTCAGCCCATTGGTCCAGCCTATCCAGATCCTCCTGCAGAGCCTTCCTACCCTCGAGCAGATAGACCCATGCAACTAACTTGGTGTCCTCTGCAAACTTACTGAGGGTGCACTCGATGTCCTCATCCACATCATCAATAAAGATATTAAAGAGAACTGGCCCTAGTACTGAGCAAGTAACACTATGATATATGCATACAAATATAACTTAAAAAACAAGATGAAATTTTAAATAGAATTTTAAATAGACAACAAATAATTGTTGACATTTTTTGTAGATTTCATTTCCTCAGTAGTCCTATTTTAAAGTTCTCTTTAGGTCTCTTGTGTCACTGCTAACTTCTTTACAACAGTTCTCAATATATGGAACTATAGTACTGCATCCCTCTGTTCTTAAATCTCAGTCAAATAAAATCAAATATGCGTTTCTTTCTTCAGTACCCAAAATAAAAGCTTAAGTGTGCAGAACATTTCATAAAATTATATTCAATGATGTCATAGCCATAGAGAAGGAAATGAAAGTGTGAAAATTGCAACGGAACAAACATGTAATGATCAAACATTCTTGGAGTTGGAAATTCATATGTGGCCCTAATACACTAGACCAGTTTTTTCAAATATTATACAACATTATTTTTCCTTTCAGCATCTGCAGTATATAAATGAAATTCCCAAAAAAAGAAACAATTAAATTCCTAGGATCATTTATACTTCAAGTGCATTTCCCATAATTTTGTCTTCAAGGTCATTCTGAGTTTCTACATTAGTTGTTCTGGGTCGCATAAAACTAAAAGGTAAATAAATATAGAAATAAGTTTAGTACACTTTCTGAACATGAAAAGAATATCTTTAACTTCTATAAAAAAATATAGATTTGCTGTTATAGGTGTATCAATTTATACATGTATTCATATATTAACATAAATCATTTAAACATTTATCTGTACATTTAGACAGACCATATAAAATATAAACGCACATATCAGTGTATAATATAATATAGAGAAAATATTATATACTATAACTGCACATAGTTATCTACAATGTATATATATCAATATGTATGTATTACATATTTTGTGTGTGACAAGAAAGCCAGAGTAATGTTTTTTCTATTTATCCCTTTGTTTATTTAAGGCTAAGGATTAACTCTTGACAATACATGAAAGAATAATATAATCCGTACTGCTGTAAAAAGGCATAGTTTTTAACCAAAGGGTTATTAGTAAGCACAAAGCTATTAAATTCAAAGAATAGTTGCTAGTAAAACCAAAAATTGAAAGAAGGGAAGGGAAGGGAAGGGAAGGGAAGGGAAGGGAAGGGAAGGGAAGGGAAGGGAAGGGAAGGGAAGGGAAGGGAAGGGAAGGGAAGGGAAGGGAAGGGAAGGGAAGGGAAGGGAAGGGAAGGGAAGGGAAGGGAAGGGAAGGGAAGGGAAGGGAAGGGAAGGGAAGGGAAGGGAAGGGAAGGGAAGGGAAGGGAAGGGAAGGGAAGGGAAGGGAAGGGAAGGGAAGGGAAGGGAAGGGAAGGGAAGGGAAGGGAAGGGAAGGGAAGGGAAGGGAAGGGAAGGGAAGGGAAGGGAAGGGAAGGGAAGGGAAGGGAAGGGAAGGGAAGGGAAGGGAAGGGAAGGGAAGGGAAGGGAAGGGAAGGGAAAAGACCATCATTACCAGACTACAGAGCATGATTAGGATAAGGAAGAGAAATAAATCCCAACATATGAAGCAGGAAGGATGTCAGGGAAGGGGGGAAATGAAATACCTGTCATGTCCTTGATTATTTCCTTTTCAGTGTTTTAACTATCCCAACTCTGAGAAATATATGACATCGTTTAAAGTAGAACTTGAAAACTGTTATAAACTACTGTCCATAGATTCAGTTGCCACTGTTCTCATACAAATCTCAAGTTCACTGAGGGAGGTACAGAGACTGTGTTAGAAATCAAGAGCATAAAATGAGCACACTTTTGCACACTATCTGGATCTTTTTGTTTGTTTGTTTATTTTTTAATCCTTTTCCTTTCAGGAGCTTCAACAGAAGAGTGAGACTTTTTGAATCCCTAATAGACTCTTAAGAAATATATACTTATCTGGAGCTCAACAACCTTGTAATGTTTCTGATTCAAAACTGGAAAGCCTAAACTAAAATCAGATGTAAAAATCACTCATGTTTTATGGAAATCTGCTCCTTCTTTGTTCTCAAGCTTTTAAAGCTTTTCTTTTCCCTTTACCTGTTTGATAAGGAACATTTATTCTGCCTCCACTCTATCAGCAGGGCGTAAATATGACTAGCAGGGAGTTCCACATTTTGAATAAAAACTAAACATAATCTATTGCTTTTTTAGGAATGACTAACATCTGGAACAGCTGTTATTTCTCCTTGAAGCTAGAGGATGAATCCAGATTATTGAAAGTGTTCATTCTCACTATTCATATGAGAAATGGAAAATTTTAACTTGTTTTGTTGTGACAATGGAGCATTTCTGAAATATCCACATAGAATACTTGGTGAATGAAAAGCTGAAAAACATTTGGTTCAGAATATATACATAACAAACATGTAATACTTTTCATATGAACAATAAGTTTTAAAAGTGTTCTGTAGGACAAACGTTTTATTTATGTTTTATCTCAACAGAAAATTTAAAGAAAAATCTTGTACAGAATCTTATGGCAGAAGTATAGAAGTTGATTACATGAGGTATTTTAGCATAATTTAATCTCAAAATAAAATATAAGAAAAAAAATATTTATCTGTCTGAGAAATATATTGTTTTGACATTCTCAAATGATTTTTTTTTAATGTAAAAATGCATGAACTAGAAGAAATCAACATAAAAATATTTCTACAAATTTGAAATAAGTCCATGTTTAAAAAGAAAAAAAAAATCAAGGGGGAGATTGAAAGGTTTTTCCTTAATTAGGAAATATTAAATATTTTATTTTCATAAGAATGCCAGAATTTTAAATCTCAAAATCCTTTAGAAAAGCTTTCAATCTATCAGCAATCCTACTACCCAATAGGAAAATAAGAAGAATAAATATTCCAGTTGTTTGCTTGTTGTTTACTATATTTATTTGAGCAGATATGTTTTAATGAGTGACAATGACAGGGGTGGAGAGAATCTGGAAAGGACACCAGGTGAGCTCCTCTGTCGTAATTTAGCACCAAATCCCAGGTATATGGAACATAATATTAAACACAGGAGAAATCAAAGAAAAATATAGCCTTTCATTATCGCATTGTTTTCATTGTTTTCAAAATTTAGATTTCTTCTCACAGATAATCTAGATTTCATTTACTTTGGCTTTTAGGCCAAAGCTAAGCACTTGTAAAACACAGCTGTCACAGCCAGGAGATTTCAAGAGAACCTCATGAGAGTGATGAACCCTCCATTACACACACAGTTTTCACTTCAGGTAGATGGGAACTGGTGTGCAAGATGTGAATACCTGTATTTAATGACAGCATCTACAGCACATTTAATAGCAGTTTTCACCTTCTATGCACTTTCTGAACATCAAAGCTGTGATGTGAATATCAGCTGGCAGCTGCAGTGCTTACACTAACATTTTCTCCTATGCCACCAAAACACACTTTTAACTAGTTCAATACCTGGAGAGGTTCAGTGATCAAATTCCTCCCTCAGATCCAGCTATATGAGCTTATCAACTTCAAAAAAGTTTCTGTGGATTTAAACCTAAAAGCAAAACATGGTCAGTTAAATTTCTAATTTTTATTTTGTTTAAGGAACAGAATAGAATGAACTCCAATTCTGTTATTTGCAGCTATATTCTGTGCATTTCCTAGCACGCCAGATTCAAACTCAGCTACTAGTATTTCACATTATAGCAAACGTCTGTCAAACTAGCCTTTTATCAAAAGCTATTTTAATTTCAGCATTCCCAAAATAATACCCTGGAAAGTAAGGCTTGTTCAAAATATCCAGTTGTTGTTTGTTTTTCTTGAGTTTTATTTTATTTTGCAAGTACAAAGTATAAATAATGAGCAGGAAGGTATTTACAAGACAGTTTTGATTTCAGTCTTGGAGAAAATTTACATCTTTCTGTACATGATTGACTGCTGCTGTAACTAACATAATAAGGATGAATAAGGAGCTGATACTCTAGAGACTTAAGCATATGTAACTTCAAGCAATTTTTTTTTTTTGTTCTATAAAAGCTAATAACATCCTTAAAAGACAGATAGCAGCAACTCATTTAGAGAACCCTGTTACAAATTATATTAAGGGACAAACTCACCCCTGATGCTATAAAATATGACTGAAAATGACTGAAAAACCTCAGGGGGGTTCCTCCCAGGACAAAGGAGAATAGAGATAATACCTTTCTTAGTGCCAATGTTGGTCTGGCAGTACCTCAAGCTCATTTCACAAAACCTGCAGAACAAATGGTGTTTTAGCAGGAACTGGGCAATACACCTTAAAATAGAATGGCTTGTGAACTGGGGTCCTGAGATCTAATCTTGCTTTCTTCTGGACAAGTCACCTTTGCTCTCCATGCTTCAGTCTGTACGAATGGTGATCCTTGATTCCTTTGAAGGAAGATGACAAATAAATATGTATTTTAGATAGGGTAAAGGTATATCATCCTGCTCTAAAGCATGCACAAGCAAAAATCTTTGCAAAAAGAAAAAACGTGCAGTTGATAATTGCAACATCTGTAGGTGTTTCTTATACGTTACTTATGAACACAAAAACACAGAAAATGAGAAGAAAAAAAAAAAAAAGATTAAAGCAAGAGTTGATACCATTCTTGATTTTATTTAAAGCAGCAAAAATGTATTTCTTAGAAAATAAATAAATTCTCAATAAAGAAGAATTAAAACAAATTATAATCTTCATAATCTTCAAGTAAGATGTTGAGAAAATTTCCCATTTATCATACAGCAATAAATATACAGAAATAAATGTACAACAATAAATCATAAAAACCTCCGTTAAAAAAAAAAAAAAAAGACTTGTAAAAAAGTGGAAAAATACTAAAAGCAGAGATAAAAGTAGTAAAATAATCTTTGCAAATAGATTCTAACACATTAAAATGTATTACATATGCACAATTATACACAAATTAATATCTATAATGTATATATGCATATCCCAATCCATTATAAAATATGTATTTGTAATATACTATACCCTACACAGTATTAAGTTCACTGGTGTTTTGAAACAGAAGCAAAAATTTTCAATGGAAGCATGTAGGTAAAAGGTGTCTCAATCTAATGCTAATATAATGGGTTTAGTTTGTTTCTTTTGTGAAAATGTTCATAGAGTAATGTTTTGTACTTTTAAAGATATACAATTTATATCTAATTGAATCTATATGAATCTATAGTGTTATGACTTCTTTTTTTAAAGGAATTTAGAGGTTATTTATTTTAGATAGCGTTTCTGAAAAGGGATAACATACAAAAAAAAAAAAAAATTAATTATACATTTAAATGGTTCCAGAGTTGTCCAAATAAAAGGCTATTCTATATTGTCAAAAAGTTTTCCTTAGTCAACTATATGGGTATTGAAAAGGAAAAGAAAATCTTAATTGTTCTGTATTTTCTCCTGTGATAACTAATTATGATACTTATTCACAGGAGAATAAAAATATGGATTCATCCTGAATGAATACAGATAGGACTGCTAAAGTATTATTTATTATTTTATGAACTATCTTCTCAATTTTGCATAACGTTTAGCATTTATCTTTGAAGGTACTGTTTTTAATAAGGTTAGCTTTCTTCATGAAGCACTAAATAACTATGAAATTAACAGCTGGATTTTTAATGTTACTGTAAGATCACTGACTAAGACCAAA
Organism: Anas acuta; assembly: GCF_963932015.1. NCBI lineage: Eukaryota > Metazoa > Chordata > Aves > Anseriformes > Anatidae > Anas > Anas acuta. The sequence goes on from NC_089017.1 coordinate 37,040,780, forward strand.
GTGTAATATCTTGCAAATTTGTAAACAGAGAACCATTTGATATTTGTTTCCTCAAAGTCTTGTTCCTAAAAATTTAGTTTTACATTCTAACTACTTATGCAACTGTTGAACAACCACTTATACATAGATATATTAAATAAATATACACAACAAAATTATGTTAAAAATCAATAAAAATATTAAGGTTGTAAAATCAAACACACAGGTATGTTGTCACAAAGTTAGAACTGCATATAAAACATAAAATATGCAGTTCTAACTGTTTTACAATCCTTTGCTGTTTTACAGTCCTAAGATTTTATTCTAACTTTTCCAGTGGCTAATGGAAAAGTTCAAATGCCTGCTCTGAAGCTTCTCAAAGAGAAAGTTAACCACTCTTTTAAGGGAAGATGAGAATTGCTCTCCTATCTCCTGAAATACTGGAAATGTCTGGACCTCTTTCAGTGAAATTGTGAGAAACAAACTAATAATAGCAATCTGCAATAGATATTCAATGTGCAAAATTTCAGTCCGTTTGATTAAATTTTAACAAACATATAAGCAAATGAACATTTGAATGTTCCAAAAAAAAAAAAAAAAAGAATTTAAATGATTTAAATGTTTCAAAAAAAATGAAAATAAGCAGCTTAGTAATAAAAATTTTTAGACAGCCTTGATGTTTTACAGATTTAAACATTTTTGTTTATATTATGCTATTAATATGACATGTTATTATACATGTAATTTTATTAATTATAATAAATATTATAATCTCATTATATTTTATAATGCATATCATATATATCATATTTTATAATATATTGCATGTTTATTTCAATAAATATTATTAATTATTATTACATGCTACTTTTATGAATTTATATTATGCTATTAATAAAGTTAAGCTTCTAAAATAAATGTCCAAGGTATCAAGATGTTATTTAAAATCAGTTTTAAATTTAATTTCTACTTTAATGTTTTCTTTGGTATAACAACATTTTTATGAACTTCTTTTCTGAGAAGATACGAGTTTTCCAAATATGAGTTCAAATATTACTAATTATTCCTGTTAGATTAAAGAAGAACCTGTGAAAAATGCAATTTCTCTAACTTTTCTCTTTCTATAAAGCATCAAACTAAGAAGGCCAGCCTAAGTTCTGCTTCTTTTCTCAAGTTTTCTGTGTTTTCCTCCTAGTAAAGAAAATAATAATAATACGCATTTTTTTTTCATTATGAGTTGGATCTCTTTCTGAAGATACAACTTAATTAAAAATTACTGTGCAAAGTATAGAGGAACAAGTGACCAATTTACTTGAGTAAAGAATGTGTCTCAGAAACAAATAAACAAACAATCAACAACAACAACAACAACAACAAACTAAAACAAACAAACAAAAAAACACCACCACCACCAAAAAAATATACAATTAATGAAGGATAGCTGAGCTCTCTCTGTATATATTGCCTATATTGAATGTAACTTCCATTGATCTCTACAAAAGGATGGTAAAAGTATTTTAGCCACACATTCATGACACAGGGCACTATACTTTTGTCTGCTGTTCTGTTTTGCTGTTGCCCACCAGTGATTACAAAGACAATGTTAGAAATTCATTTTCAGTACATGCAGAAAGATCATTGGTCTATACACAAACATTTGTCCAGACAGAAACAATTTTACTGTTACTTCTACAGTGCACAAATTCAGTACTAAACCACTGAAATCTGTTCTATACTCCTGAGAACAAACTTTGAGTGGAAAGATTTTTTTTTTAACTGTCTGTAAATTTCTTGTTTCCTTCTTACAAATGATCAATTGCTCTGTAAAAAACACACCTCCAGTGTCCCTATTTATCTCTCTAGTATACGCCTAACTTATGCTACCTACTTGTCTAGTCTATTCTATTAATGTATTTTCTTATATATAATACATAAAATGCATATATAATGTAGAGGCAACTCATGCATTGAGGATGACTATCAAAGATAGACAGGATGAATGTTCTTATGGAAGGGACTATTTCTTACCCCTGAGTACACAGGAGTTTAAAAGGCTACTAAAGATATATAGCATGAATCATGCTTTTCTTGCCTTCATTTCACTCATATGGTCAATATATTATCATATATTGATAATTAGAGAGCATGGTCTGAATAACTATTTTAAACAGTCTGTTGGGAGAACCTTCTATTACAATAATTTCTTAAATGATACAGAATTGCACTTAAACATATTTTATGTCTTTTCAATCTTATTTTCATATCCCACACATTTTATATTTTAAAGCTTATTCAAAGTGTCCCTTCCCTCACAACTAAGTTTAACTGTCCAGGACTATCACCTTATTTAATAATATATGATCCAGAAGTCAGTGTGCTATGGTACCTATTGTAAGTTTTTTTTGGTGGTGGTGTTTTTTTTTAATAGATTTACAAAATGAGTAGTTGTATTCTGATTACCATCTTCCAGCAGTATTTTTGCAGACATTTTAGAAAAAAAAAAAAAAAAAAAGTTCTATTAATTCTTTCTTTTGTACCTGATATTTCCCATCATTCAGTCAGACCGGCAGTGATTTACTCTTCAGAATTTTGAGAAATAATACATCTGGTTGAGACAGTTGGAGCTCAGTCACTTCAATGAATAAAACATTTGATTGCTCACCTGGAGAAGTTATTCCTAACACTGGTATCTAAGGGGATCATACATTTATTTAGATAAGAAATGGAAAATTGTTTTGCAAAATGGAATTCTTAACCGTCTGAAAATGTATTTTCAGGGGTGCCAAAATATTTTGACACAGAAAAGTTTCATTTATTTTGAAAAATACTTTGCTTTCACTCTTTTTAGCTGTGTACTGTCAGAAGATGTCATTTATGCAATCTAAAAATGTTCATTTAGACTTCATCATTTTGATTCATTATCTTTTGACTCTAAAAATAGAATGTCCTATGTATTTATATATACTTTAACATATTTATATATATATTACATATATATTTATATATATATAAATATATATAAAGTATATATACTTTAACATCAACTATCACATTTTGTGATAGTTGACATCAATACTTTCCACTAAAGATTTTTGAAATATATAACCGAGGAAGATTTTAAGTTTGTATTTGTTCCAGTTCAGGATATAATAACAAACAAATCACAGAATTGAAGAATCATAGGTTCACAGAATTGAAGGGGTTGGAAGGGACTTCAAAAGATCACAGGGTCCAATCTCCCAATAACCAGCCAACCAACCAACCAAAATAACAAACACCGTATCATGTAGGAAAGAAACTAAAAATTAGAGAAGATAGAAAAGATAGAATAAAGAATAAATTATCCCACAGTTTGAGTCTGCAATGCATTAAACTAAGGGGGACAAAATTAAAGTTGTCTTCTTATGTTTAATTTTCTATTGTCTCCTTGTAGTGCTTTTTTTTTTTTCTTCTTCTTCTTTTTTTTTTTTCTTGAAAATGTTTTGCACTTTGGTATATAGCCATATGTGGTTTTATTTAGGGACCTATCTTCAAGAACCAAGACTGTCATTGTCAAATTTCCTTGTGAAAAGCCTATGTATATTAAGCCTATGTGAATAACCTATGTATATCGAGCAATAACAAGAACTTCTGCTACAATAAGATCAATAAATATACCTGCACACAAAAATGCTCAAGTAATTTAGGAATTAAACATAACTACCAAGTAGTACATGTAAAAATACCTTTAAGAAGCAAAAATGAAAATCTAGACTGTGCAAATCAATACATTTGGAATTAAACTAACTGTATAGAGATTGGTGCAGAGGAAAGAGGGATTTCATTTTTATTTGGATGCTTTTTGTCTGAGAAGATGCCATTTTTGAAAAGCAGCAAATAATGAAGTGTAACTGTTTTCAGCTGACAGCATACTATAGGATTTTTGCAAAAATCATAACAAACCACAGCCTTTTTATAGACAGTTCATTAACTATTGTTCCAGTAATTGTAAAATGGATATCATAAACAGCTTGACATTTTATTTAGTATATCTTTCATCTACAGTATTTAGGGGCCAGAAGTTGTGAGTTGACCCATTTCATCTCTGCTGTGTTTTGTTTGTTTGTTTGTTTGTTTAATTCTTGTAAGGTAAATTAAAATGCAGTAGATGCTTAAATTAAAGGTGTTTTCTCTTTATATTGAAATTTGCTTTTACTTTATTATTCCTGCCTGTGCATACATGGAAATTGCTGGAAGAGTTTTTTTTTGTTTGTTTGTTTTTAAAAAAAAAGAAATAAAAAAAATAAAGAAATAAAAACACTTTGTAGAATGTAAATGCATCCTGCCAGCTTTGAGCTTGTCTGTTTGTTTGTCCCAAACATCTCCATGCCAGTTCTACAATCATCTCCTGCCAGATTTGGCTTTCAAAATTAACATATTTTGTATATGACATATGTTTGAAATTAGCACAAAATGCAGCCAAGAATTGAAAATTAACAAGAAAAAAAAGTTATTTTAGCAAACATTTGGGAGCCAGAGAAGATTTCATTGGCTTAAAACATTAAGGCAGGCTATTGTCTATTAAATTAAATAAATTCGAGATGTACCCTACAAGTTGTCATCACCACACTGTCTGTTTTGTTATGCATGCAGTATTTTTCCTCTCTTTCATATATACATGTGACATGTGTGTGTACTTTTGTAGCTATAGACAAAGAAAAGCATCAAAAGTCCTCTCATGTTTAAAGTGGCTGTAAAATCTTTAAAATCTTACAGTAAGACCTGAGCCAAAAATTCCCACTTCTCATTAAGAATTGGCATATTGTTGTCATCACACATATGCACTAAGCATGCCACTATGGTCACTGGGCACTAGCTCTAAACTTTGTTGCTGCTTCTGGTTTGGAAACAAAACAAATTTTTCTTTTAATTGCATGAAACCCCTGGGCTAATCCTTGGATGGTTTTCCTTCAGCTTGGCTGCCAAGGAAGTCATCATCTTCTGGAGGACCACAGCTCTTGGAACCACAAACTTGGAGGAATGGGAGCATGTGATTGGAGATATCTGCACCCACAGTGCCATGAGTGGGGTAGAAGAGGAAGGGCTCTAGAAAAGGGTTTGTATAACCAGAGCACCCAAACCCACACCAACAGGCTCTATGCACATTCCAAATATCCCAAGCAACTGGTAAACTTGTATGCCATGATGGGCTTATTCCTACCCGGGAAACGCAAAGAAAAAAGTAATCTACTACAATACTTTAGCAGAATTTAGGTATTAATTCCTGAGCTACCTAGAATATTTTTGGCTGAATTTCATACTCTTTTTTATTATTAAGATGTATTTCAGCCATAAGGAATCATGACTTTGATGTTAAAGTATATTTCCTGAAAAAAAAAAAAGAGAGAACCACATGTAACTTAAGTTCCCAGAATGAATAATTAGTATGTTTTTGTTTGTTTGTTTGTTTGGATTTTTGTTACATATTTCAACTTCTCTGGATTTTTTCAGGCACAGCAGAAAGGAAACATTTACAGAATCTCTTGATTCTGGTTTGTGCACAGGTCAAGATGAAGAATCAAAGCTTTTCAGGCACCATATATGTTGACTTTTCACCTATGCATCTTTTTTTGATTGTTCTGGATCACAACCATATCTTCTCTCCACCCATGTTATATGTAGCTCTGTAGGTGGTAAGCCAAACTTTTAGCCAAATCCCAAGTACAGAGGAGTAGGATTCCTAAACGGTTTAAATAAAATAATAATAATAATAAAAATGTTTCACTGTGAACATTCTGAATCAGTCAAGATTCAAGTCTTCATCTAGTAGTTTATTCTAACAAATGCTCTAATATGTAGGCCTCCTTTCATAAACAGTATTTTGGAGAATAAAACTTACAAGCTTGCACAGATGTGACCACAAAACATTATTTGTTTGTTTATATTTTTTTCCTCTATTCCAAATTTATGTGTTAACTTATATGTATATAAATAACACAGAATTCCGAATTTTTACTGATTTTGCTGGAGTTGAATGGTAGAATTTGTGTATCTCAGTAAAGTGTTCTGGTAGTACTAGCAAGCTAAAATTCAGAACTTTTTAGATTAAAAATAGATCATCTGATAGATGGATCTAAAAATCATTGCTTTATAAAGAATGAAAAGGACCCCCAATTACATCCATACAAAAAATTATATTTCTGGAAGAACTTCAAGACCTACAGTCAGTGACAGGATAAATCCAATTCTATTTGCCTGCACAACTGACTGCAAAATGTGTGGCTGGCCTCAGATTTCCAATGATGTGTATAACTATCAACTGAGAAATGTTGATGTAGTTATTAGATATAACTCCTCCAGGTAACAGGATATACAGTATTTGTATTTTATGGAAAATCAAAATTTAAACTAAAATCTTCTGTTCTATGACTCAAGCAGGTCTGCAACAGATATGAGGCTCTGACAGCTTTGGTTCTACTTTTCAAGGTATATAGATTAATCATTATGGAATTAACGGTTTCTGTAATCAAGGGTTTGGTAGTTTTGGTTAAAACCTTTTCCCCTGTAGGTTTAATCCATCTATATGGTAAACAGTAAATAAAAGCAGATGTTCACCCCTTGTTTGGTCAGCAAGAGCAAGTCAAGTCACACTAAAGCTAATTTTGAAACAAAATTCTCTGCCATGCTTCCACAGAGCAAGTGTATTCTGGGTAAGGTTGATAGAAATGGCATCAGAAACACAACCCAAGCCTGGAAAAGTGACAAAAAGATCTTAATATATTTTAATAATGCTAAAACCACATTCTGAATAAATAGGATTTTGATTCTTTTTTTTTTTTTCTTTTTTTTTTTTTTAATGTAAACAATGAATTTAGCAATAGCTACATCTTGTTTTCAGAAGTATATAGACATGCATTTTCCTAATGTAATACAGTGGTTTCTAATACATTATGCAAACACATGTTTAGTTCACTTCCTGAACTCAAATGGCACGCTGAATATTTGGCTTCAATTCATTGAACTCTGATTCCTACTTAGGAAGATTTATCTTTTCATATGGAGCCTTAATCAAGACAAATTCTACCACAACAGTTGCCACACATATTTTGCCATGTGCTGTGTATTTAGTCCACCCAGAGCCTACTTCAAAGGACTATAATTTGAGCACTACATCACTTCTGTCATTCTGGCATTATTTGAGGTCTGTTTTATTTTCCATTTCTTTTCCTCCCACTGCCAATGACTTATTAATATATAGAAGAGTGCATGTGTCTCTGTTTTATGCTCTGATTACCATCTTGCTTGTACTGCTAGCATTTTTATTTATTTATTTATTTTTAATGCGCTTTGCACATACAGTAAATTTTCAGAGGATGGTCTTAGCAAAATGTGAAAAAACAGAATGACAGTGCAGGAGATGTTGGGCTAGATTCATAAACAGAAATCAGATTTATTGGTTTCTCAACATTTCTTATATTGAATTTATTTAAATCTGTTGCTCATACATCGCTTATGAAATGATGACAAGCAGTGTATGAATGAGCCAGTCTCCTATCAACAAATAGTTATGAACTCATTATCAGGCTGATTTTGGTGCACATCAAACAGATTCCAGCTGGATAACAAGAACTGTATAAAAGCTCTATTAAAAATGTTAATAAAGGGCTGTCTGCCCTCTTCTTTAATTGCTGACTGAACAGTGCTCAAAGGTTTTCTGTTCTGTTGCTGATGAACTGGAGGGTGTAACCAGAGGAACTGGAAAGAAGACTTAAGAAATCAATTTCTATCTCTATCCTGGAAGTCTTCACTACATTTATGATATTTGTACCTCATAGAACAGCAACTCTACTCTGTCTGCACAGATGCAAATGTCTTCTAGGCTGTAGAGAAGGTCTGCAAGAAGTGGATATAGCACTGAATTCTGTATTAAACTCATCCAGACGGCCTGTGACATTTCAGTACTAACCATCTACCTTCATTCCTACTTCTCTGAAAAAGCTGATGAGTCTCCCTGACAGACTTTTCAGAGCAGAAGAGGTGTGTTACACAAAATGTATTTTAGCCTAACAAGATCTCAGGCAGAAAAAATCTGATGGATTTTAGAATGTGATAATGGCACTCCCTTTCAAGGGCAGTAGGACAGGTTTAATATGGTAGAGGAACAAAAAAGGAGTATTGTTTGACTGTCTGAGCTTGTGAGTCATGGAATCCCAAAAGATCCATGTATTCATAACCCAAAGTCAGGTCACGACTACTGTATGAATGACAGTGTCATTCCAGTGGACATGTAAGAAAGGCAGTTTTTGAGATTTTCAAAGCATTTCTGAAAATTAAAATAGGATATAAATTATAAAGTAGATCCAACCTATGGGTAGTTGCCCTGAGCCTAATTGATCTACTCTCTGTAGCATGATCCAGGGCAATATCAGCCTTTGAAACCATGCAGCTTATCCCTAGGCATGCTAGGCAATGTTATCAGTGCAGCTGTTCTGAGACACAATTCCCCCAGTGTGACTACCTCTAACTTGGTACATAAATAAGCAAGTCACAGAAAGCTAGATTTTCAAAAATATCTAGGTATCTATGATACCAAATGAGATTTTTAAAAACTTCTTAGAGCTTAAACGGCACATTTGTCAAATTCCAAGTAAGAGGCAACCTGTGTCTTATACATCTTTGTACTTTTGAAAATCAAGACCTTCACTTTTTTGTGTCCCAGCTAATCTTTTCATATGGCACAATAATATTAAACTATCAGAAACAGATACAGTCAGATTTAAATAATGTTTATAACAGGCTTTTAAAGAATACAAAGTCTGTGGTAACAGACATGATGTCACTGGTCCTGGTTTTCTGTAGTTAGGCTGACTTCTATCGTCAGGCTTTTTTGATTAACCACCATGCATCTTCTCTTTACACACTTCAACGACTTAGCAGTTCCACCAAATTCACACCCAATCTAGAAAGCCTCATTCCTTGGCAATAGAAAGATTATGGTCAAGGGCTTTAAACACCCTCAGTTCATATGCTGTGAAAGTTCCAACAAAAAAATAATAATGATTTTCTGAGACACAAACATAACCACTAGAGGAGACTGTTTCTGTCATGATACAGGTTTTTCACCATACTGTCTGCGTCAGTTCAAACGGATTCTTTTTCCTATTGCCATGTACCCACTCAACATTAGAGCTCTCTGTAGCCCTGACAAGAGGGAATAAGAACTTAACCCATAGCAAAACCACATGTTCTCCCACGTGCCTGGTGACAGGACGAGGGGGAATGGGCTTAAGTTGCGCCAGGGGAGTTTTAGGTTGGATCTTAGGAAGAACTTCTTTACCGAAAGGGTTGTTAGACATTGGAATGGGCTGCCCAGGGAAGTGGTGGAGTCACCACCCCTGGAAGTCTTCAAAAGACATTTAGATGTAGAGCTTAGGGATATGGTTTAGTGGGGACTGTTAGCGTTAGGTCAGAGGTTGGACTTGATGATCTTGAGGTCTCTTCCAACCTAGAAATTCTGTGATTCTGTGATTCTGTAAAACAGCAGACCTTTAAAGACCCCTTAGATCTTTATCTCCTTTTGTGGAAATATGCTCTGAATATGTTCTGAATGTTCTAATTGATTCAGTTTCTGTCAGAAGTCCATATTCTGCTCCTCACTGCTTCTCCACTCCTCCTTTTCCCCAGCTATAGTAAGACTAGAGCTACATCTGTAATCTCTCTTCTTGCACACCACTTTCTAGCAACAAGCCAGCACATTTACCTGGAATCCTGCTACCCATCTTCTGCCTTTTATTTATTTTCAAATAAAGAAGCAAAAAGGGGTTTTATGGACAGCCTTTTAATGGGTTGGAAGAATGAGATAAAGAGTACATCTGGGAGACATATAGGAGAAGGTGAAAAACAAGTATAAAAGCATCAACTTATTTAGGGTATTTCTACTTTCAGTGTAGAAAATTATGTATTTATTTGAGACTGTTGAATTACAGACTTTGTGGTACAAATAATAAAATACTAACCTCCAAAATAACCAGATAATAGGTTGAGGTTTTCTGATATTTATTTATTTATTTATTTATTTATTTATTTATTTATTTAATTTTACTATCCACATTGTGTTTATCCTGGCCTGTAAGTTGACTTGCCAGGCTACTTTCACTGGACATCTTGATCACCTGTCTTTGAAAGCCTCCACACTGAGCATTAAGCATCATCAGCTACCTGAATATTTCACACATCAGTTTAAAGGTTAGAGTGACCAGATTTGCTAGTTTGTTATTTTAGACTTAGTTTTGCCACCTGCTCTCTGTTCCAGCAAACTCCTTGAATTCAGGCTCTTCCTGATTGGAAATCCTCAGATTCTCTGACCCTCAGGGCTCCTAATGTTCTCAAGTGATACATAACACTTTTCAGGTTCAGGAAACGGGTGTCAATTCAGGGTTATGTGTGCTGCATCACATGATAATGGCCTGGATTAATATGGTGGAGAAAACAACAACTTGAAGAACATCATCAGAGTAATTTTCAGGAAGTGCATTTACAGATAAATCATTAATTCCCCAGCCTGAGAAGAGTTTTCATACAAGTGCCTTCTTAAATTCAAAATTCTTGGAATATCTCAGTGGACTGAAGGAATCCTTGAGAATACTATATGTCCTAACATAAGCATGAAGTGAAGATTAAGTTATTGGTATTTTGCTAGTCAAAATTTCTGTAGATCAAAAGGAAAAAAAAAAAAAAAAAAAGAAAAAGAAAAAGAAAAAAAAAACAACAAAAACAATCAAACAAACAAACAAAAACAAGCAAGCAAGCAAACAAACAAACAAAAAAAGTGAGATAAATAGCATTTATATGGAGTTATAGATTCTTTCTTGTACACACTGGCTACATTAACACCAACTTATACGTTTTTTGTTTTGTTTTCAGATTAACCACTGCACTGATGTGCAAATGAAACATGAATTCCTAATAAAAATTTGTCTGATACTGTCTAATGAGTAAAAGCTAGAGGTCATCTTGAGAATGAAATGTTTAATAGAAGTCTTGGAGTACTGAACTAAATAAATATCCTTCATTGGGATTACTTCATGACCATATTTATCTTTAATTGCTGGAATAAGTGACTTCTGTTTATATGGTTTCAACAAATATGCTAAGACTTTTCTAGGCTTATTACTTAGTGCAAGAGCTGATGTGAAAAACTGCAAGACCCTGAAGCACATGCATAATCAATAATGCATCTAGCAGCTCTCTGACTGAGTTGAGTTGTAGTATCTATTAGACCTTGCCTCCCAATACCTTGCCTTGAAATAATTATCAGGCATTTCAGGGCAATCTATGCAACATTAACTTCTATCTGTAGAAATAGCACAGAAAGGAGATGCTGCTTACAGTATAGATACTGCAATGTCCCCTCTAAAAAATGCCCCACCAAAATGCTTTTATTCACTGGTAACAATATTTCTGTGCTCTTCTTTATACTTATACAACCTTTACATAATCCTAAATATTTAAAATAATTACTGTCCTATCTTCCTTACTTCTCCTATTTTCCTTTCTTTTTAGAGATATATACAAAATAGAGAATATACAGAATATGCAAAATCCCTGCAAGCTTGGTATGTCTTAGACATTCCTTTTATTAATTAATTAATTAATTAATTAATTAATTTAGGTTTTCATTCATTTTACATTTCATATGTAAAAAGGGAGGAGCAGAAAATTAATGTTTGGTGACATTCCATCCATGTTTGAAAGAGATATCTTTATGAAACTGATAGAAAAATTCCTAACCTGTGAATCTAGTTACAAAGGTGATTGACAAAGTAATCTTTTGCTCTTGGCAACTGTGGGACAAATACATACTGTTGGGCTGTTATCCACTTTTTATGAATGGAGAAGAACATCCTGAAAATGATGAAGAACACTAAAATAAAATACAACATTAAGAGCTAGAGCAATTCAGGAATTATAAAATGCATAACTGCAATGGTCCAGAGCTATACTAGTATAGCTGAAGGCAGAATATGTCTCATGGCTTTGGTAAATATTGCAGTACCATATCATCTTAGTCAATGAACAGTTAATTGAGAGTGATTCTGGATTCTCTTGTTAACACAAAACATTCACTAGATAGCCTGTCTGAAAAGTTAATACCATTTTAAGAAGATGATAGTCCCACATTCTACATTCTCTTTCTCCATTACAGGAGATTCATGAAGAATACAGGATTTCTCATGCAGTATTACTTCAGTGGTTAAACTAGAAACTGAAGGGTCAATTTGGCAATAATCTTATTGAAGGGTCAATATTTGGCAAAAATACTTTGCATCCTGCTCAGCCTCACTTTGACAGAATGTGAACTCATTGACACAATGACTTTTCCAATAAAAAATATTTTTTCCTTTTTATTTATTTATTTATTTTCCCATAATTACACTGCTGCTTATGAGACTTTATTTCAGGTTGAATTAATTCTTAATTTAGAAATGAGTAGAAGATATCACTGGAACATGCACAAGTTGTAGTGGTCAAGACATTGTTATTAATATGAAGACATCAGGTACAAGGAAACTACAGTAAATTACACAATGAAATATAAGACTCTTAGGTGATAAAGCCCTGATGCAATATACTCAAATTAAGCAATTTTTTTTTCTGTATTTTTTACTGTTCTGTACAAGTATATTTTAAACCTATTAAACCTATTAAAACCTATTTTGTATCTTTCTTTGCTGTATTTTTATAATAGCCTCTTCCTAACCAAAGCATATGTACAGCCATAATACTATTCTTATTTTCTCTGACAAATTTTAGATTTAAGTTTAGATTTAAAATAGCCCAATTGGAAGAGGCCTACAAAAATCACTGAGTCCAACTTACCCCAGGGGTAAGAAAAATTTAAAGCATGTTTCTAAGGGCCTGATTCGACTTCCTATGATACGGGAATGGCACAAAACTGCACTGGGAGAGGTATAAATTAGGTATTAGGAAAAAATTATTTACCATGAGGATGACTCATGGTAAACACTGGTAAAAGGTTGCTACTGAGGTGGTTGATGACATATGTCTGTCAGGTGTTTGTTTAATCCCCTTAATACTATGCTTTAGCTTTTTGTTAGCCCTGAAGTGGTAAAGCAGTTGGACTTGATACTTGTAGGTTCCTTCCAACTGAATTCTATTCTATTCTATTCTATTCTATTCTATTCTATTCTATTCTATTCTATTCTATTCTATTCTATTCTGTTCTGTTCTGTTCTGTTCTGTTCTGTTCTGTTCTGTTCTAATCCTACAACCTGAAGACTTTCACAATAACAAAAGTTCTTATTAAAAAAAATGAGTTCCAATTGTGCTGCATTCTTCTGGAAAACCTGTAAAAAGCAAAATCTCAATTTCCATTGCAGTTAATTCATCTGTTCTTGATCACTTCAGTGACTGGTCTGAAGTATTGACAAATGCAATATTACTCTTCATATAGATGCTCAGAAAGCTCTTGTGCAGTTTATTTTCTCATCTCTCATATTAAATGTGTTCCCCATTTTTCTGTTCTTCCTAGGACTTTTTCCAATGCTGTTTCACTTTTAAAACCTGGAAGACTTATCTCCATCTTACATATTTTCTTTCTATCACTATGAAGAGATTGAGTTACATAAGTCTGATCAAGCTGTAATGCCAGTTTTCCTGAACTGCATATTAAACATCCATAGTACAAGGAAGCAGATTAATATTCCTTCAGTAATGGGCCAAATAAAATATGTCATAAATATATCCCCATAAAACAGTACAGAATCATCATAGAAATAGAATGGTTTGGGTTGGAAGGGATCTTAAAAAATATCTAGTTCCATTGCTGTAGATTTGAATACTACACCTATAAATTAATCCCACTTTGAAATTCACTTAATATTCTGCAGGCAGGCAGGTTCAAGAAAACCAAACTGGATCTCATAAACATAAGGAAGGAAAAGTAAAATAGCTGAATATATCCAGAATGGGCAGCCTCAGTACAATTATCAGATGCAGTGTATAATACGGACTGTATAACATTTCTCAAAATTATTCCTTTTGATGGTCTTTAACTTGCAGGGGAAAAAAAAAAAATCATAATGATTCTGACTGAAGGTCTCACCTAATGTAGGATCTGCTGCAGTAAGTTAAAGAGAAGTTAAAGTTAAATCCGCTGCAGTTAAGTTAGAGTTAAACAGTCAAAGTCAAGAAGTCACAGTGCACAAGATACTGCACTCCTGCATTCCTGCACTATCTAAAATTCTTTTAGTGAAATTTATAAACCAAAAAAGAAGCAATTTAGTATATTTTTAATTGTGTGCTGATGCTTCTTGCTCCAGTGTTCCCTTTATATATAACGAGAAAAGAAAATGTTTCCCTGAAGTGTTGTATGAGAGTAATAGGAATACTATTTTCTGAACTTCATATGCTAAAAAGTAACCTCTGTATGCAGCTCTGAAAAGGGTGGGTAGCAAGAAAGAAAGCTTTACTAATAAAATCTTAAAATTTTCTGAAAATGAAACATAGCTGATTGAATGAAATGAAACGTTGTTTTCAACATAGATGAAATCAACATTAAATAAGCAATCTCACTGCACTGAAGAAACTTGTAAGAATGACTCATTCATTAACTAAGAATGACTCGTTCATTGGCTAGAACTGCAGAAAGTAACTTAAAGGGAAGATTTCACATATATTTCACTTTGGGTCTTTAATATTTAATAGACATTGCAAATATGCATATTTTTGTATGATTAATATACAAGAAAAGTTAATAAAAAGATACAAATCATTAAATCATGAAAATATTAATTTTTATATCTTTGTAATCAGAAATAATGAGAAGAGATTACAAAAACTTACTTCATTTCAGGCTTATTTAGTTCATTTTTTACATGATCTTATAAAAAAAAAGTGTTTTTTGTTGTTTTTCTTTTTTCCTAAAAAATGTATAATGTATTCAAGACATTTGAGAAAAAAAGAATTATTCTCTGAAAAACATTTATTGGACTACCCAGAAAGAGTACAAATCATAAAATCGAGGATTGGGCAGGAAGATCATCTAATCATCTAGTTCCAACGCTCCTGCCATGGGCAAGGAACAGCTTCCACTAGACCTGGTTGCCCAAAGTCCCAACCATCCTGGCCTTAAACACTTCCAGGAGTGGGGCATCCACAGCTTCTCTGGACAATCTGTTGCCCTAACTATCCTCAGAGTAAAGAGCTTCTTCTTAATATCTAATCTAAATCTATTCTCTTTTCATTTAAACTCATTATTCTTTGTCCTATCACTCTACTTTCTGGTAAAGCATCCCTGTCCAGCTTTCTTGTAGGCCTCCTTTAGGCACTGGAAACCTCCCAAGAACCTTCTCTTCCCCAGGCGGAACAACCCCAACTCTCTCAGCCTGTTTTAGAGGAGAGGTGCTCCAGCCCTCTGATCATTCTTGTGGCCCTCCTCAGGACTTGCCCTAACATGTCTTTGTGCTTCTTATGTTGAGGGCACCAGACCTGAACTCAGGATTCAAAGTGGGGTCTCATGAAAGCAGAGTAGTGGGAAAATCATCTCCTCTGACTTGCTGGCCATGTTCCTTTTGATGCAGTTGAGGATACGTTTGGCATTCTGGGCTGCAAGTGCACATTGCCAGTTCATGTTGAGCTTCCCATCAAACAACACCCCTAGGTCCTCCTCATCAGGGCTGCTCTTAATCCATTCTCCACCCAGCCTGTATTTGCACTTGGGATCACCCCAATCCACATTCAAGACCATGCACCTGTATTGGTTGATCTTCATGATGTTCGCACAGGCCCACTTCTCAAGCTTGTCTAGGTCACTCTGTGTTGCAACTTAACCTGGCAGGCAGCTAAGCACCACACAGCTGCTCAACCACAACAACACCCCCTAGGTCAGATAGGAGAGAGAATTAAGAAGAAAAAAAAAAAAATGTAGAAGTTCAAGATGCTAAACACCATCAGTACCCATACCAACTGCTGAGGAATGCCACTCATCACCTGGGCAGAGAGCCATTGCCCGCAACTCTTTGATTGTGACCATCCAGCCAATTCCTTACCCACCAAGTGGTCTATCCACCATATTCATGTCCCCAGTTTAGAGACAAGGATGTCATGTCAAGGATGTCAGTGTCAAATACTTTACAGAAGTCCAGATTAATAGTAGTACAGTCTGAGTAATGATCTACTATCTTCTAGACTCAAGAGCTCTGTTTCTCAAGACAAAATTCTCAAGACAAAATTCTTATATTCAGTGTAATAATGAGTCTGATCATCATGTGATGTCAATGAGCTGAGTGGCTTGCTTTTGCAATAGTTATTACAGTAAATTTTACTCATTGATTTATTCAAAACCTATGAATAACAATTATGATCATAGGACAATTAAATTTAATATTCAATTTTGGTGGATATTACTAAATAAGTTCTCAGTTTTGTACCAGAGCTACTAGTGTTGAAAAAGTGAAACCTTTCTACATAATACGTATTACACAGAGTTCAGAATGCCTGCCGTCATAAACTATTTAATGGTGATCTTTTTTTTTTTTTTGTCTCATATTTTTAATAGTGTACCATGCTTAATTTGACATGAAAATGATGCAGTTTTAGTAATCACTGAAAAGAAAGCCCACTTTTTCCAGAGATATTTAAAAATCACATCTAATAGCAACAACTAATTCAATTAATGTTTATATTTTTCAAAATGTGTTTACATTTTTCTATAGTAGCATTCTGGGATGTGTGTGTATGTGCAAGTAATTTTGATCCTAGGCCATTAGTAGTACAGATGATGGCTTACAATAATTTCTGTGAACTGCACAGATATAAATCAAGCACAAAAATTCTTTGTGGGACAGAACGATAAATTCTTCTAATTAGGGTTGTATGATATTCTGCTGACAACATTATCTCAACAGATGTACTTATGTGCAGATTCCAGTGTTTATTCATGTAAGTTGGGCAAGTGCTGTAGAAATCAAATATAAAAATAAGTTAACACTTGCAGCCAATCCTGTTAAAATTAGCTAACCAAATTATATTAAATCCTCCATCTGTTTGTTACATTATCCGGAAAATATAGTAGTAAAGCAAATTTACTGACTGAGTTTTATAGAGTGTGCTGTCTATGATTTTATTTTTTAATTTCCTGACTACCACTTCTAGCTATTTGTATTGTGCTATTTTATTTACACAGATACCCTTTCTTTACAATTACATATTTAATAATCAAGTTATTAGTATTAAGATGACCTTTAAACACTGAGTTAAAAACTGAGTGGTTTGGTAATTATCTTTCAATAATTATACTTACTCACATGTTCAGTATATAGTAAACAACTATAAATTGTAAGTCCACTTTAGTTTCTTTTCGCCCTGCCAAAAATATTTAAATATTTCCTTCTTATCCAAGCTGTATTCATTGTCTTGCCACATGAAGGTCCAGATTCACACAGAAAGACTGTTGTAGCTATGTTTCCTCCCATTTTCCCCCTTAATTGCTCAGTTCAGTGAGTCATATTCACAAAGCCAAGTTAGTCTTCTCTGTATCTTATACAACACAAAGGGGAGACAGACGTCCCCAGAATGCAGTCCACTAACAAATCTATACTTAGAACACCAGAAATGTCTAAATAAGCCATGGAGAAGAGTAAAATAGTCTTGTACCTGAAATCTCTCTTGTTGCCCTATTCTGGAGAGCTTGCAGAAGACCTATGTTTGTAGAAAAGAAAGAAAAGAAGGAAGGAGGGAAGGAGGGAAGGAGGGAAGGAGGGAAGGAGGGAAGGAGGGAAGGAGGGAAGGAGGGAAGGAGGGAAGGAAGGAAGGAAGGAAGGAAGGAAGGAAGGAAGGAAGGAAGGAAGGAAGGAAGGAAGGAAGGAAGGAAGGAAGGAAGGAAGGAAGGAAGGAAGGAAGGAAGGAAGGAAGGAAGGAGGGAAGGAGGGAAGGAGGGAAGGAGGGAAGGAGGGAAGGAGGGAAGGAGGGAAGGAGGGAAGGAGGGAAGGAAGGAAGGAAGGAAGGAAGGAAGGAAGGAAGGAAGGAAGGAAGGAAGGAAGGAAGGAAGGAAGGAAGGAAGGAAGGAAGGAAGGAAGGAAGGAAGGAAGGAAGGAAGGAAGGAAGGAAGGAAGGAGGGAAGGAAGGAGGGAAGGAGAGAAGGAGGGAAGGAGGGAAGGAGGGAAGGAAGGAAGGAAGGAAGGAAGGAAGGAAGGAAGGAAGGAAGGAAGGAAGGAAGGAAGGAAGGAAGGAAGGAAGGAAGGAAGGAAGGAAGGAAGGAAGGAAGGAAGGAAGGAGGGAAGGAAGGAAGGAAGGAAGGAAGGAGGGAAGGAGAGAAGGAAGGAAGGAAGGGAGGCTTCAGAAAATGGCAACAGCTGTGATAGTGTTTGAAATTCCAGAAAGTGAAAAATGTGGCTCCTACTGCTTGGAAACATTCAATCCACATCTTTTGCATTCTGAGAAAATACCTAACATTATTCTGTAGGCTATGTTAAGGGAAGACAAATTCCATATCTTCTGTTGAAGTTAGAAAAAAAAAGGTTTAGAAAGCAATCCATTTTTGAGGGAACCATAAAGTCTGAGAACAGCAGTAGATTCATTTCCCTGAAGAGGCCTATTCTGTAATATACAAGCATCATAGGTTTCTCATCCTGGCTATAGGGACCACTTATGCAATATAGTGTATATATATATACACTATATATATATATATATACACACACACACACACATATATATATGTATATATATGTGTGTATATATGTATCTATGTATATGGTGAACCATGTTTGACAATGAGATAAATCTTTACCAAATACAAACGTGTCTACTGTCTCTTAAGCACCTAAGTGTTTGGATAAGACTCTGTAGGTAATTTACAAGGACTTCCACACTTCCTTAGGTTGCATTTAAGGTTCTCATATCTTTTAGATGTGGTTTCAGGCCCTAATGGCCTCGTTGGACAACCAATGATGACACATACATAAATACCCTATAGAAAGAATAGGGTTTATGTGGTGAAAATTAGGTGCCCACTCAAATATTCCTCACACATGCAAAAGGAAAAAGTTCTGTCAGAAGAGGAAAAAAAAAACAAAACACTACCACTTCATTTTTGCATGATCCCATTATCAGACCTCAACTATTTTTAATGTAGGTGACAGCAAACTCTACTGGAAAAACAATGCACTGGAGCTCAGCAAGGTGGTCAGAACATATCTCTTTTAGCATGATAAGTATAAAATATGAACACCATTAGAAGTAACCTGACCATTCTTTTAAAATTATTTACTGCAAAAAAGTTCCTATATTTTAAATGTACCCCACTGGATTCTGAATGCAAATGCAATAAAATGAGGAAGAATGAGTGAGCTTCAACTCTTCTAAGAATTCCTTCCATCTACTAGCTCCAATTTCCTAGCTCCTATACCCTGTCATAGCTAGGTTTCAGTTCTGCATTGGGAAATCGCAGCATCCCAGGGGCAGCATAGCCATGAGTAATCACAATGACTCCAAATTTGAAGAAAAACTTGATAAACTGCATCAGATGCAAATATTTAAAAGCCTGAAGGGATTATAATGATAACCTAATCTCCTAGAAGTTTCATTAAATTGTTCAAAATCCCCGTAACTTGTGCTTAATCACAAAGTATTTCAGAAAGATGATAATTTGACATCAGAATCTTAAGTAATAAAAAATTTACTACATCTCTAAACACATTTTTCAACTGGTGAATTAGAAATTAAATAAAAATACTATTAAAAAAAATAATTGAATTTAAACTTTTGATTGTTACAAACTTTCCTAGCTTAGTTATCCTATAATTATGATTTAACAGGTTTCTCCTGTTAAATTTAATGTTTAGTCACTGTAAGAAAACTTTTGTATGTAGACACTTATGGATGACTTGAAGGCTGTTCTCAAGTTTTTGTTTCTTTTTTTTTTTTTCTTTTTTTAGATAAATGTAGCACACTGAGCATCTTAGCTCTCTTTCAATAGACATATTTTCCCATCTGAATAGTTTTTGCATCTTTTCCCCAATTTCTTTCTGATGCCTTAGCATTCCTTTCTGAGTCAGAGTTGCTACTTCCATGTTAATGCACAACAGAGATTTCATAACGCAGCCACATTCCCTGTGGGAATTATCTATACATCTAAGAAGATTCTTTCCTTGTTGGTTATAATAGCACAAAAAATCTCATGTTCAGATCGTTATTTATGGTGCACCTTTCTAATACCGATTCACTGCAGTGGTATCAGTGGTATCAGAAGGTATGCAGTGGTATGCAGAAGGTTTCACTATGTGTCATTTAGTAAGCATAATCTCATTTGTTTCTTCCTATATGTGTGACCTCGTATTTGGCAGTGTTCAACTTTATGTTGATCAAATGAGCCAACTTCACCATGTGATTCAGATGAGCCTGCTGTATTACTGACCTATGACCATCGTTACTTCTCTCTCCACCAGTTTTTGTACCATCTGCAGATTTTACAAGCAATGCTTTCATACTTTATTCCAGTTCATTTACAAAGGCATTGAAGATCAATGGGGTGAGGACAGATCCCTGTATGTCTGAACTGGAAGCAACCCCAACAGGAAGATGAGACCTCATTTATGAGTTACATTTTGTGGTCTATTGGTTAGCCAAATTTTAATCTCTTTAATACTGGTTGCATTGATTTTGTAAGTGCTTTTTTTTTGTTGTTGTTTGTTTTGTTTTGTTTATTTTTGTTTGTTTGTTTTATCATATCATTGAGCCAATTCAAACATCTCTCAGAAGTCTATTCTTCAGCACATTAACTGTATTGACCAAATGCTAAGTTTTTACCATGGTATTTTTTTCAAAATTATCAGAGATAATTGGAAGAGTGGCAGGAGAAAATATAACCTGTTTCTCATTCTTACCTAGGTGTCTGCTTATGGCTCTTTTTCATTACTTGGCTGTCAGCTTTCTGTTGTTTGTTTTTGTTGTTTTGCTTTGTGTTTTATCCTGTGACCACTGAAACAGTACACAAGTTAGACAGGCCTTTTGCTGGAACACTACAACATCTCTCATTAATTTTGCAAGAGGTCTTATTTGCTTTTTGTATTGCATATCAATATTTCCACACTTTTGCTCTGAATCAATATAAATGATAAACAAATACAATCCTGAATTATTAAGCTGATGGAACAAATGTAGCAAGACAAAGCAGTAGAACACCTTTCAGTTATTTTTAGAGATGCATATAAATTGACTTTTGTCTTATAGGTTTTATATATAGAAGCCACAGCACAATTAGAAAAATATGATCTAATTGTTATCACGGAAACATGGTGGGAAGAATCACACAGCTGGAACTTTTGAATAGAGGGCAGGGAAGGGAGGGAGTGTTGCTCTCTATGTGAATAACTGGACAGACTGTGTAGAATTTGCTCTAAGAAACGACCAAGAGCAGGTTGAGACCTTGTGGGTAAAAATTAAGGACTGGACCGACAAAGGACATCATGTGGTTGGGGTCTACTACAAGCCTCCCAATCAAAAGGAGCCTGTGGATGAGGCCTTCTTAATCCAACTACAAGATTAGACAAATCAACTAGAGGAGAAGTGTTATTGGACCTGGTACTCACCAAAGTGGAAGATCTCATTAAAGAGGTTAAGATTGGAGGAAGCCTGGGTTGCAGTGACCACTCACTGGCTGAGTTTGTTATCTTGAGGGATACGGGCCGGGCAAAGGGCAAAGTCAAGACCCTGAAATTCAGAAGAGCTGAATTCTGTCTGCTCAAAGAATTGGTGGATGAGATCCCAGGGGACATGGTCCTCAGGGTCAGAGGATCTGATCAGAGCTGGCAACTCTTTAAGGATATTTTCCTTGGAGCACAAGAGCTCTCTATTCCCATATGCATTAAATCAAGCAGGGGAGGTAGGAAACGTGCATGGCTGAACAAGGACAAGCTGGTCAAACTTAGGCACAAGAAGGAAATGCACAGGCAGTGGAAACAGGGTCATGTGCCCCAGAAAGAGTACAGAAATACTGTCTGGATATACAGGGATGGGATCAGGAAAGCTGAGGCACTGACAGAACTAAATTGGCGATGGATGCAAAGAATAACAAGAATGGGTCCTACAGGTACCTGGGCCACAAAAGAAAGACTAGGGAGAGTGTCGAGCCTCTGACAAAGGAAGATGGAGAATAGGTAACGACAGATGAGGAGAAGGCAGAGGTACTTAACAACTTCTTTTCCTCGATCCTCACTGGCGGTCAGGCTTCCAATATCTATTGTGTCCCTGAACTGCTAGGCAGGGGCTGGGGCAGCAGAGTCCCTCCCAGTGTAAGAGAAAAACAGGTCTGGGACCTCCTGATGCAACATATCATGTACAAGTCTATGAGGCCTGATGATGGTCATCCCAGGGTCTTGAGGGAATTGGCTGGTGTAGGCACCAAGTAAAATCATGGCAGTCAGGCAGAGTTGTCAGTGACTGGAGAAAGGGAAACATCACTCCCATTTTCAAAAAGGCTAGAAAAAAAGACCTGGGGAATGACAGATCAGTAAACCTCTCCTCTGTGCCTGGCAAGATCACGGAACAAATCCTCCTGGAGGCAATGTTAAGGCACATACAGGACAAGGAGGTGATCTGGAACAGCCAGCATGGCTTCACCAAGGGTAAATCATGCCCAACCAATCTGGTAGCCATCTGTGGTGGAGTGACTGCATCAGTTGACAAGGGAAGACTGACTGATGTCATCTACTTGAATTTCTGTAAGGCTTTTGATACAATCCCATATGACATCCTCATCTCTAAATTGGAAAGATATGGATTTGAAGGGTGGACCATCCAGTGAATAAAGACTTTTCACAATGGCTGTATCCAGAGAGTAGAGGTCAATAGTTCTATGTCCAGTTGGAGACGGGTGACAATCAGTGTCCCTCAGGTGTCTATCTTGGGACCAATGCTTTTCAATATATTCATCAATGACATAGATGATGGGATAGAGTGCACTCTCAACAAGTTTGCAAAAAACACCAAGCTAAGTGGTGTGGTTGATACCAAAGAAAGAAGAAATGCCATTCAGAGGGACCTGGACAGGCTGGAGAATTGGGTCCATGTGAACCACATGAGGTTCAACAATTCCAACTGCAGGGTGCTGCACCTGGGTTGGGGCAATCCCAGACATGAGTCCAGACTGGGAGAGCAGCCCTGCAGAGAAGGACTTGGGGGTTCTGGTGGACAAAAGGTTTGACATGAGTCAGTGGTGTGTGCTTGCAGCCCGGAAGGCCAACTGCATCATAGGCTGCATCAAAAGAAAAGTGGTCAGCAGATTGAGGGATGTGATTGTCTCCCTCTACTCTGCCCGTGTGAGGCCCCACCAGGAGTACTGCATCCAGGTGTGGGGCCCCCAGCACAAGAAAGATGTGGACATGTTAGAGCAAGTCCAGAGGACTTGATTACAAAGATTACTACAAAGATTATTAGTGGGCTGGAACACCTCTCATATAAGGAAAGGTTGAGAGAGCTAAGAATGTTCAGCCTAGAGAAGAGAAGGCTCCTGGGAGACCTTACTATGGCCTTTCAATACTTAAAGGGGTCTCATAAAAAAATGGAGAAGGACTCTTCACTTTAGTATACAATGATAGAACAAGGAGGAATGGTTTTAAACTGAAAGACTGACTGGAGATTAGGAGGAAATTCTTCACTGTAGGGGTAGTGAGTCACTGGAACATGTTGCCAGGAGACGTTGTGGATGCCCCATCCCTGAAGGTGTTCAAGGCCAGGCTAGATGGGGCCTTGGCCAGCATGATCTAGAGGGTAGCATCCAAGTCTACAGCAGGGTGGTGGTGGTGGAGTTAGACCATCCTTTCCAACTCAAGCCATTCTATATTTCTATAGCATACTAAATTATCCTTGGTACTGCATACTAACAAGAGAGACATGTTCTCACTTAGCAAATCATCTTAAACTTTTCAATAATCTAGAACACTTTTTTTGCTCTATTAGTCTTCCCCACCTAAAAATTGTTCTAGTTTCCTGCTACACCATAATTTATAGAAAAAGGAACATCAAGATATATAAGATGACACTCTTGCTTTCATGCTTTTATCCTGTATTGTTCTTCAGTTCTTGAATTTCACCAGTTCTTGCTATGTATTTAAAACTGACTTATTAAAGATATTTCCATGAAGAACAATATTATTACTCTACTTTGACTCTTTTTACTGCTATCCCAAGATTTAAAGTTACTGTATCTTAATATAAGCTGGAAGAACAACATGGAAATGTTTTAAGTTATTATTATCACCAGATAATAGGAACATATCTGCTATTTTTCCTCCATCTCTACAGTGAACTATTTCTTGATATATTTGAGAAGATTACAGCCAAATATAAACTCTTTGACATGGAGACAAAATTTGTAGTGGTTTACTTTCTTTGCAGTATATTTCTTCTTAAAAAGAAAAAAAAAATAAAATTAAAATGTAGGCATACTAACCAGCCTATATATGTTATTCTGTGTACAAACTGAAAGCAAGAGTTTAACATCTTATAAATATCTGTGCTGAAAATCTTCCACAGTACATTCTTTTATTTATTTATTTATTTATTTATTTATTTTAAATAATGTGGGAATGTGTTTGTTTTTTGTTTTTTTTTTTTTGGGGGGGGGAGAGAGAGAAAAAGGGGGAGGGCATTGTTGTGTAGTACAGATTTTTATCCCATTTATTACATGTGGAGTAACTCCATATGTTGCATAGAACATTTACAGTGATAATTAACGTTAAATATTTTTATTATTTATTGGCATAGTTTAATTATTTTTATTAAAACTGAGATAATAAAATGATTTGAATAGATGGAAAATACAAATTTACTACCTGCAAGGTCTTTACCTTCTGGATATTGACATAATGTAAAGTTACAGCATTAAATTTACATTGGAGAAAATAATTCTCTTAATGTCTGTGTAATAGCTCTGAACTGCATCAATTCTGAACTATGCTTTCTATTGTTCCTGGGTGAATTCTAGTTAGTGAATGATTTATTCACTGAAAATTGGACTGGCTCTGAATTATTCAGAAATCTGGTGAATAATTATGATTTTTAAAAGTTCAGAATGGTTGAACTTGCATCTGCAGATAAAATGAATATGTCGTCTTTAAGATTAGGCCTGGAAAAGGGGTAAGCACCAGTTCACTTTGGTTATTGGACAATGACCTTTGATGGCTTATTAAGCAAGAGGCAATGACATTTTTCTGGAAACGAGAGACAGCTCAAAACCTATCCCAGCCTACAACAGGGATTCGAACTGGCCTTTCACATTTCAGGAGACTGTTGCATTGCTGAGTAATTAATATTTGACATAAGTTTATGAACTTTCATCACAGCTATTCTTGTTTGAGGTGAGTGGGGCAAGGAGGAAAAGCATTTGAGCTAAGTCTCTGGAACTCAAGTGATTCACCTTCCAGACTGGTGTTGTAACTCATGAGATTTAGGTTATTCTGTGATAAGATTCTCTCAGCATGTCCTTCTGAGGCTGCTCCACTCATGCCTACAGATTAAAGTCACAAATCTGTTCCCTTTGTTTCTCTGTGGTATTGCAATAAATATTTCTTTCTCAAGTGGAGAGCAGGAAAAACGTGGTATTGTTCTAAGAACAGTTTTCTATTTGCTGCAAAATGGAGTAGAATTGAAAATTTGTGGATGATTTTTTCCATTCTCCATGGCTTTAATGGAAAACAAACAAACAAACAAACAAACAAAAACACTCTTTGAGCACAGCAACTTCTAAAAGCTTTTCCATGCCTCTTTAAAACAAATATCAAGAACTCTGCACCACACATATCAAATTTCAAATGAAATTAAACTTAGATTTGAAAACAAAACAAAAAATATTTAATAAGTACATTTTAATCAGTTTAAGTAAACTGATTAAGTAAATCAGTTAAGTAAACCAGTGAGTCAGACAAACAACAATAAATAGTAAGAAAAGGAAACAAGCAAACAACAACAACAACAAAAACCAGCAACAAAAAAAATATTTGGTGCTCTAGCCAAAATCTCTTCTCTTTTTCTCTTTTAACCAAAATCTGATGGAAGTCTTTTCTCACGTGTCAAATACACCCCATCTGAAGACTTTCAGAGGTCTTTACTTATTCCTTGGATATCTCAGTATCCATCTGGCTTAGCACAGAGTATCAGAATCACTATTCTCCACACAGAGTTCTCATGTGGAGCAATATCACAATTACTTAATTTCTAGACTCAAGACAGGACTTTCATAAATAAATACTGAACTATTATGTATTTGTTATTTATTAGTATTAATGTTATTTCATCACTTTTGTGTTTCTTTCAAATATTTTAATACTTTTAAATGAACAAGAAAAAATGGGGGCGGGGGGGGGAGGAGGGGTGGGAGATGGGCTAATTGTAAACAACTACTTTAGGGAAGCCTAGAAAGTATAGTAGAAGTTTCCAAGAAATCAGATCTTATTGCTTAAAAATAAAGCTAATTATGACAACATGGTAGTGTTGAATAAAAAGTCCTGCTTTGAGAGCAAATAAGGAAGAAGATCACCGAATCACAGAATCATAGAATTTCTAGGTTGGAAGAGACCTCTAGATCATCGAGTCCAACCTCTGACCTAACACTGACAAGTCCTCCACTAAACCATATCCCTAAGCTCTACATCTAAACGTCTTTTGAAGACTTCCAGGGATGGTGACTCCACCACCTCCCTGGGCAGCCTGTTCCAGTGCCTAACAACCCTTTCAGTAAAGAAGTTCTTCCTAAGATCCAACCTAAAACTCCCCTGGTGCAACTTTGGTCCATTCCCCCTCGTTCTGTCGCCAGGCACATAGCAGAACAGACCAACCTCCACCTCACTACAGGCTCCTTTAAGGTACTTATAAACAGTGATAAGGTCACCACTGAGACTCTTCTCCAGGCTGAATAAGCCCAGCTCCCTCAGCCGCTCCTCATAAGACTTGTTCTCCAGGCCCCTCACCAGCTTCGTCGCCCTTCTCTGGACTTGCTCGAGCACCTCGATGTCATTCTTGTAGCAAGGGGCCCAAAACTGAACACAGTACTCTAGGTGCGGCCTCACCAGAGCCGAGTACAGGGGAACGATCACCTCCCTACACCTGCTGGCCACACTGCTTCTTATACAAGCCAGGATGCTGTTGGCCTTCTTGGCCACCTGAGCACACTGCTGGCTCATATTCAGCCGATTGTCCACCATCACTCCCAGGTCCTTCTTGGCCAGGCAGCTTTCCAACCACTCATCTCCCAGCTTGTAGCTCTGCTTAGGGTTGTTGTGCCCCAGGTGCAGGACCCGCTACTTGGCCTTGTTGAACTTTATACAGTTGACCTCAGCCCATCGGTGCAGCCTATCCAGATCTTCCTGCAGATCTTTCCTACCCTCGAGCAGATCGACACACGCACCTAACTTGGTGTCATCTGCATCTTACTGAGGGTGCACTCAATCCCCTCATCCAGATCATTGATGAAGATATTAAAGAGGACTGGCCCCAGTACCGAGCCCTGGGGTGGACCCCCTTCCCTGTCACCATCAGGCAGTGGGAGGGGACCTGGGAGTTGAGGAGGAATGGAAACAGGTCCCTGCTTGACCTCACAGGCGATGTCCTCCCCTTCCAGCCCTGCCTTCCCAGGTGCCCTTATACAGCAGATTTGAGGCCCTGGAGCTTGAGAGACCGATGGGTGAGGATGAGGTAGGAAGCCTACCCAGGAGGATGCCTAGGGTGAGGAAGTCAACTCCACGCCTCAGGACTGCCTCCACCAAGAAAGAAAGAAGGTGATTGTTGTAGGCTACTCCCTTCTCAGGGGAACAGATGGCTCTATTTGTCAGCCTGACCCTACCTGTAGGAAAGTCTGCTGCCTCCATGGGGCCACGGTCAGGGACGTTGCCAGGAAGCTTCTCAACCTGGTTCGCCCCTCTGACTATTACCCTCTTTTGATAGTCCAGGCTGGCAGTGACAACATTGAAGAGAGAAGCCTGAAGACCATCAAACAGGACTTTAGGGGGCTGGGACGATTAGTGAAGGGAGTGGGAGTACAGGTGGTGTTTTCATCTATCCCTATGGTGGCAGGGAGGGGTACAGAGAGGACACAGAAAGCCCACCTGATAAACATGTGGCTCTGAGGCTGGTGCCAGCACAGAAATTTTGTTTTTTTTGACCATGGGGCGCTTTACTCGGCACCTGGCCTGATGGCTGCAGATGGGTCCCTATCTCTAAGGGGAAAACGGATCCTAGGCCAGGAGCTGGCGGGGCTCATTGAGAGGGTTTTAAACTAGGTAAGAAGGGGGATGAGGATGAAACAAGGCTTGTTGGAGCTGTGCCATGGGGAACAATGGCAAGGCCAGGGGATAAGGCAATGGCCCAACTGAAGTACATCTACACTAATGCACGCACCATGGGTAACAAACAGGAGGAGCTGGAAGCCATCGTGCAGCAGGCAGGCCATGACTTGGTTGCCATCACGGAGACGTGGTGGGACCACTCTCACGACTGGAGTGCTGCAATGACTGGCTCTTCAGAAGGGACAGGCAGCACAGAAGGGGTGGTGGGGTGGCTCTCTTTATTAGAGAATCTTTTGATGTTGTGGAACTCGAGGCTGGGAATGACAAGGTTGAGTCCCTGTGGGTTAGGATCGGCGGGAAGGCCAACAAGGCTAGCGTCCGGTGGGGGTCTGTTATAGACCACCGAACCAGGATGAGGAGACGGATGAGGAGTTCTACAGGCAGCTGACAGAAGTTGTGAATTCATCAGCACTTGTTCTTGTGGGGGACTTCAACTTCCTTGACATATCCTGGAAACACAACACAGCCCAGAGAAAGCAATTGGGATGGGGCATGAAGCTTTCTGGCCCCAGGGAGGCAGCAGACTTCTCCACGGGTAGTGTCAGGCTGACAAATAGGGCCCTCTGTTCCTCTGAGAAGGGTGTTACCTACAATGATTACCCTTCTATTACCCTTCTATCTTTCTTGGCGGAGGCAGTCTTGAGGCGTGGAGTTGAATTCCTTGCCCTAGGCATCTTCCTGGGTACACTTTCTACCTCAACCTTACCTAGTCTCTCAAGCTCCAGGGCCTCAAATCTGTTGTGTAAGGGCACCTGGGAAGTTGGGGCCAGTAGGGCCGGTAGGGGGGGGGTGGTGATTGCAAGGTCAATCAGGGAAATATGGTATGGAAAATCCGTTTGGTTGGTTTAGCTCAGCTGCCCTGGTGATTTTCGTTCCTCCCTTCTTGCCAACCACCAGCCTGCTGGCTCTGGGGGCTTAGAGGGAGTCCTAATGCTGTGCCAGAATTGCTCATCAGTAGACAGAACACTGGTGTGATACTAATGCTGTTCTAGCTATAAGTGCATAGCACAGCACTGTATGGGCTGCTGCAGGGAAAGTTAACTCCATCCCAACTAGATCTAGTACAGTCCCTTTCAACCTTATTTTATGATGTTGGTCCTATTCAACTTAATATCCAATGAGAATTTATAAAATACAGTGGTGCCACATGGATAATAGATGTTGAGCTGTGCCAGCTTAGTTTTATGTAAAACAAACAAAACAAGAAGAAATCAGACAACAAACAGCAACAATAACAAAAACAACAACAAAAATCTCTGTCAGTATGTTTAACTGTGGCATTCTTAAAAGAAAATCTGCAGTTTTATGTTTTTCTGGCAGTAGAATGTCTCCGTTGGGAGACAAAATGCACATCTACCAAAAGTAGTTGAGAAAAGAAAAACATTTCAGATTTATTATTATTTTGGTTGAATAATACTGTGGGAGGTATTGGATTAATCTCAAGAGTTAGCAGAAACTGATGGAACAGAATGGAAGAAAGGAAAACATACTTCATTCTCTTGGCAAAAGTAATACTGTTCGTCTCTCTGGTAAGTTGTGATGGAAAAGTATTCCTTAAAAAATAAAGTTTAACAGACTTACACCATAAACATAGAAACCAGAAGGACTATTGGTTTTTGCATTCATTCAAAGACATATTTCATTCAAAGACATTCTTTTATATAGAAAAAAGGTGGGTGAGTGGCTGCTAAGGCAGCACTGCTAAGGAATATGATGAGTTGGTTCTTATATCTGGAAGATATTCAAATTAACAGAACTAGTTAGCTTCAGTGAATTCAGTCAGGATTCTAATTAAGAGCAGAATTTTATCTTTTGTACTTCCTATTAGTCAATTAAACTACATTTCATTTTTCCTTTTTTTTTTTTTTTTTTTTTTGTGAGAAAAACATTTCTGAATAATTAAAAAAAAAAAAAAAAAGTGCATAACAGCTAGTATCAAACCACCTGAACAAACAACTGGAGATGTGGCTTAGCATGAGGGATCCTTCCTGGGTTTCACAAAAATACTATTTCTCCTTTACAGTACATCTGTAAGCTATATGGCCTACAAAACTAGAACATCAGGCTTTCAAATCAGGCTTTCTTGGTATTCAGATTATTTCTTAAACAGAGAGGTGTACTATAGACATACATGAATTGACACAAGGCAAATTTGCCAAGAATAGACTGAAATTTTAATGAAAGTAAAGCTACAGTGAAAATTAGAGAAGCCTGGGGTCTGGTTTTCATGGCAACTCTGTAATGCAAATAAAGGTCCAGTGATGTAGGGCATTGTTAAATGAAGTGACATAGACTCCTACTTTTCCTGAAAACACAAATCAGAAATGGCCAAAAATTCACATCAAAATATCAATTTTTAGACTGAGCACCTCCTTCATATTTCCTCCCTTTCCTTGTAAAAGAAGAGTCTTCCTGCTACTATGATTCTCTGTACCTCTTTCAGGGTTGTTCCTCAAATACCTTATGGAGAAAACTCAAAAGCAATAATGTTTTGTTTGTTTGTTTGTTTTGTTTGTTTTGTTTTGTTTTCTGTTTACTTGAGAATATGAGTAAGCTATTTTAGAATTCGGTTCTGAGGCTGGTGTTGCATGCTGTTACAGAAAGAATCAGCTTTAATAGTTCTCAATACGGAAAGAACTAAAGACATGATTTGTCCTAATTTTCTAATCAGACACCAGAGAAGCTTGTGACCTTTACAGAGTAACATTGTCTTCTAAGAGAAAAAAACTGCAAAAGATGAAAGATGAGATCTTGATGTTGAAAAGAGTGTTATTCCAGCTTAACAACTCATTTCTCTGAAGCTCTGATGCCAAACATGAGGAGAAAAAGGAGAGATGTCTTATCATTTTCTAGCTTAGCTTCACTGTTTGTTTGTTGTTTGTTTGTTTTGTTTGTTAGTGGAAGACTGACAGGGAGACCCCTAGGTAATGAAACTATCACTGTTAATTCTTATACCGCTACCATTTTACCATTATCTCACCTCAGGGAAGAACAGATCTCTGGCTTTGTTTCAAGAGGACCACCACTCTTGAGATATGAATAAATTTCTACTGGCAAGGAGGTCCGATCTAGACCACAGAGCTGCAGCCAAACTCCTTGTTCACTGACTGCCAAACTCAGAACTTGGCCAGAGTATTTAACATTGGAATGAAAACCTGCACAGC
Source organism: Anas acuta (assembly GCF_963932015.1). Taxonomy (NCBI): domain Eukaryota; kingdom Metazoa; phylum Chordata; class Aves; order Anseriformes; family Anatidae; genus Anas; species Anas acuta. Next base: position 37,072,263 of record NC_089017.1, read on the forward strand.
AAAGTGTTTTATAAAGTTAAACAGATCCACAATGCTGAAGTCCAGCCATTGCTGTCCAGTGTTCATGACAGGAAGTGGGACTGCAGGCTGGAGCCAAACAGGAAATGGCAGCCAGAAGGTAATGAGACTGGTAAAAGAATGACTTTTTCAACACTAAAAAGAAAAATGTTGAAACTTTGAATTTATTCATTTATGTTAAAAGTGTTGAATTACATGAAGAAGAAAAATAAAATAAAATAATAAAAAAAAAAAAAGTAAGATATGTTCCAACTGAATTCCCCTCAGGAAGGATGTGAGGAAGGATTTAGGAATAAGTAAAGATGTTTTAGGGAAAAGAAAAAAGACCTAATTAAGCAATTTTTTTATATATATTTTTTTTTTGGGGGGGGGGAGGTTAGGGGGAGATAGTGGTGGGTTCAAAAATGAAACTTCCCTAAATTAACATATGGAAAAAATACCTGAAGGAGGTTAAAGATATCTGTTCCACACATATCCCTGCATTACCAGTTCCGCCACTGAACCCTGGAAATATACTGATCATATATATACTTATGACTCTCCGGATAATCTGTATTAGCATGCTGGTCTGTGGGAATGGTCTCATGTTCTTTCTTTAAGGATCATACCTCTCACCTCAAATGATTCTTGGTTTTCTAATTGCTTTGAATTCAACATTAATACAGGCCAAACTCAGAAACATATAATAGAATTAATAAAAGTATGATGATAACGATAATAATAATAGCAAAATATTAATTAACGCCAACACACAAATTGCAAAGCATATCAAGTAGGTGGTCATAAATGAAAGGAAAACATGCCTATATCTGTTAAATGCAAATAAAGACAATGATTTTCTTCATTCTGAAGTAACTAGATGACACACCAGATCCTCATAGATGATTATCCACCTTACAAGCACACCCCAATATCTTTAGCATTCATTCATAGACGAAAATGTAGGCTTAAGTCATGTTCTTTTATGCCTCAAACAATTTTGGAATATTCATATCAAATCTACCAATCTTTTCAGGTTTTCTTAATCATACTCTACCAAAAAGCAATTTGGACTTTTTTTCATTCCTAATTGTTGACTGCCCCATCTTCCCTGGAACTGCTAACAGCAGGTTGTAGTCACCTCTTATATACATGGTAATCAGTGTCAGCTGGCAGCTATCCTAAAGCACAGCTAAATCACAGCCAAATTATTAACCGAACCAGAGAAGACATTTCCTAGTCAATATGCCAGTATGTTTATTTATTTATTTATTTATTATTTTTATTTTTTTCCCCTCTAAAGTTCATTCAGAACAGCGAACCTTCTTTATTTAGACACCCTACTTAATACTCATAGTAAATCTGGTCACACAGCTGAGAATCCAGGGAGAAGTTCATTATTAATCAGATTCAAAACAATGAATCAATAATTACAGGAGGCAAAGATGTTTGGTCAACCACACTTTAATCTTGACTTTTAAGGGATGCTATTCAAGAAGGATATATGTATATATATATAACTTTTATATAAACTTTTCAGCTAGTTGAAAGAGAAGCTAAAGGTGGGAAATTTTAATTCAATAATTTACTCCTGAAAGAGTAGATGATATTCTTCATAAATGTGTTGCAACAATATTGTGTATATTAGCCAGTATCATATTATTGGACCATCTATAGCACTGCAAAAGCAAACAAATCCTTTGTTTATCCTAAAAGGACAAACTAGTAGAGGACAAACGCTTAAGAAACAAAACTGAGAGTGAGGTAGTAAATACTGGTAATAACCAACAATTAAAATTTAAAGAGAATTACAATGGGATTATTGGATTATATGAAAAAAAATGAAATATCATTCATTTAGAATTGTTTGAAGCACCAGCATAACCAAAGAGGTAGTATCGATGCAAGTCCTTTTTAGTACAAAGATGAACCACCTATGTTTCAAACAGGAAGAGGAAGCAACAGGAAATTAAGGAGCAACATCCCACCAGAGTTGATGTAGAAGGAATAGGGGGGATTTCACCTTATGGTGATAAGAAAGATTACTTTTATCCCTGCTAATCCTTGCCCATCTTTAAAATAAGTAATACAGACTATGAAACTGCAGAGAAAAAAACATGTTCCTGTGTGTAGTATAAACAGATGTTGGCTTTAAACCTCAGTTAGAAAGGATGCACATTACTCTATCAGAGTGAACCAAACTTGGCTACCTTAAATATTCCAACAAGTCACACAAGGCTCTCCTGGAGTTCCATATGAAGGACAAAAACCCAGTGCAAGACCAATGAAGAGAAATTGACAGAAAGACTCAAGGAAGAGACAATAAACCCTACCAACAGCTACATCACCAATTATTTACCTCCTTTGTCAAACTATTTATCTTTTAGCAAAAAAAAAAAAAAAAGTGTTGTTTTACAAAGGATAAAACAGCATAGCTGATAAGCAGGTGACAGACTTCAATGAAATGAAATAATGAAAAAGTTTACACACAGAGAGACTATCAAAAAAAAAATCCTCTGACGCTTCCTGAAGATGGAACAAAGGAGGGGAGGGGAAGGAGAGAGAGGGAAAGGATTCAGTTTTCAGCTATCACAAAAAGTAGGGTCTTGCACACCCCAAGGACGGAATAAAAGGGGGGAGAAAAAAAGGGGGGGGGATAGAGAGAAACTGTGTCTGTATGTGTGACCGTGTGTGTACTGAGATTTCAGCCATCAAAAAATATTAGGGCCTAGGCACTCCCTGGTCACCATTCACAAAAAATGCCAGACATTTCACAGAATCATAGAATATCCTGAGTTGGAAGGGACCCACAAGGATCATCAAGTCCAACTCCTGGCACCACAAAGGTCTACCCTATGACTAAGTACACCATATGACCATATGACCATACGACCATATGACTAAGTGCACAGTTCAAATATTTCTTAAACTCCAACAGGCTTGGTTCCATGACTATGTCCCTGGTGAACCTGTTTCAGTGCAAGACTACCCTCTCAATGAAGAACCTTTTCATGATATCCATCCTGACCCTCCCCTGTAGCAGTTTGACACCATTCCCTTGGGTCCTATCACTGCTCATTAAAGAGAATAGATTGGTGCCTGCCCTTCCACTCTCCCTTGTAAGGAACCTGTCGACAGTGATGAGGTCTCCCCTCCAAGGTCCTCAGATGCTCCTCATAAATTTACGCTCTCCTTTATGCTCTCCACCATTTTAGCAGCCGTTCTCTGGACACTCTCCAATAAATAGTTTCACATCCTTTTTGCACTATGGTGCCCAGAACTGCACACATTACTCGAGATGAGGCCAAACCATCACAGAGTAGAGCGGGACAATCCCTTCCCTTGACTGATTAGCAAGGACGTGCTTGATGCATCCCAGGATATGGTTGCTCCTCCTGGCTGCCAGGACATACTGCTGGCTCATATTCAACTTGATATCAAACACAACCCCCAGACCCCTTTCTGAGGGGCTGCTCTCCAGCATCTCACCCCCCCAGTCTGTACATATAGCCAGGGTTGCCCCTTCCCAGGCGTAGGACCCAGCACCTGTTCTCATTAAACTTCACACGATTGGTGATTACCCAGCTCTCCAATCCGTCCAGATCTCACTGTAAGGCATTTCCACCCTCAACGGAGTCAGCAACTCCTCCTAGTGTCCTTTGGTGTCATCACCAAATTTACTCAAAACACCTTCTAGTCCTACATGCAAATTGTTTATGAAAACACTGAAGAGAACTGTCCCTTAAATGGAGCCCTGGGGGATCCCACTGGTGACTGGCTGCCAGCCTGATGTGGCTGCAGTGGCCCCATTTGCAATAACCCTTTGAGCTTTACCTGCCAGCCAATTGTTCACCCATCATATGATGTTCTTTTTTTTTTTTTTTTTTCTTTTTCCTAGCTGTATGCTGGACACTTTGTCCAGTAGTATCCTATGGGAAACTGTGTCAAAAGCTTTACTGAAATGCAAAAGGTCGTATCAGCTGGCTTCCCTTGATCAACTAGATGGGTGATCTTACCATAAAAGGAAATCAAATCTGTTAAACAGGAGCTGCCCTTCGTGAACTGATGTTGGCTGTGACCTATGACTACATTGTCCCCCAGGTGCTCTTCAACAACTCCCAGAGTAATCTTCTCCATATTTTTACCAGGGACTGAGGTGAGACTGACAGGCCTGTAGTTGCCAGGGTCTTCTTTCTTGTCCTTCTTGAAAACTGGCATAACATTTGCCAGCGTCCAGTTAACTGAGACCTCTCCAGATGCCCAAGACAGTTGAAGAATAATTGAGAGAGGTCCTGTGATGCTCAGCCAGCTCTCTGAGCACCCTGGGATGAATCCTATCTGGACCCATGGATTTGTATGGATCCAGGTGGAGCAGCAAATCCTCCACATGTTCTGGGTTGCCTGGGAGTTTATCATTCCCACCATCACAGTCCTCTAGCTCAGGGCACCTGGGGTCTCAAAGCCCGTCATCAGCATTGAAGATAGAGCCAAAGAAGACATTAAATGTCACTGCTTTGTGAAAGCCCTCTTTTTTTGCGAGGTGACCGTCCCCATTAAGTAGTTTTTTTCTGGTCCTCCTTTTTCGATTCACATACGTGAAAAAAAAAATAACCTTTCTATTGTCTCCCACACAACTGGCCAACTTCAACTCTAATTGGGCTTTGGCCACACAAATTTTCTCCCTACAAAGGTGAGCAGTGTCCCGGTAGACCTTCCATGTTGCCTGACACTGCTTCCAGCAGCCATACACTTTCTTTCTCTGCCTAAGCTCCAGAAGAAGATCCTTGGTCAGCCAAACTGGCCCTCTGCCCCACCTTCTTGACTTCTGATTATTTGGAATTGCCTGATCTTGTGCTTTTAGGAGGCAATGCTTAAGGTATACCAGCACTGATGGATGCTGATTCCTTCAAAAGCAGTTTCCAAGGGAACCTTGCTGACTAGTTCCCTGAGCAGCCTGACATCTGTTTTCTCCATATCCAGGGCTGAAGTTTTGGTGGCAGTTTTCCTCCTGTCACCCAAAATTTTAAACTCAACTGCTTCATGGTCACTATGGCCGAGACGTCTGCCAATTGCCATGTCCCCCACGAGACCCTTTCTGTTCTTCAGCAACCAGTCTAGGAGGGCACCTTTCCTAGTTGGTTCCCTTATCACCTGCACACAAGGAAGTTAGCAACAAGGTGCTCTAAGAACCTCCTGGACCTGCTTATATTGGCTGTGTGGTAATCCCTTTTGATGTCTGTCAAGTTGAAGTCCTCCATAAGGACAAGGGCATTTGATCTTGAGGTATTTCTTAGTTCCTCAAAGAATAATTCATTGGTGTCATCATCCTGGCTGGGTAGTCTGTAATAGACTCCCACAACAATATCTTCTTTGTTTATTTGTCCCTTAATCCTTACCCAGAGGCTCTCAGCTTTGCTATTGCCTGCTTCAAGCTCCACACAGTCCAGACCCTCCTTTACATACATCGGCACCTCACCACCATGCCTGCCCTGCTTCTTCCTCCTGAGTAGCCTGTAACCATCTATTGCAACAAATAGTCACAGAACTCATCCCACTAGGCTTCGCTTATTCCGATCATATCGTATATTTGTATATCCCAGAAAAATATGGCAGGGACAGTGGTGTTGAAAGTGTCAATGACATCAGAAATAGGACATTAAATTCAATAATTGGATTAAGAATTCCTTCCCTTTCTTTTTGTAATGTGTGTCTGCATTATTCACATATATTATTGTTTAAAACAATTTAAAATATCTAAAAAGAGAAAGCAAGTAAAGTAAACTTGGTAGGATTGTCTCTGATAATATGATAATCTATGATAATTAATCAAAGATAATCTAAGATAAGATTGCCTATCTTTATCTTAGTTATACCTACTGAGAACTAGTTTTAAATTTCAAGAATTTTATACTGCTAAAGACAGATGCTCATCTCAAGTAAGATGAGCAAAAGTGAAAAAGTGACGCGCTGGGTGGACGAGGGAAAGGCTGTGGATGTGGTCTACCTTGACTTCAGCAAGGCATTTGACACCATCTCCCACAGCATTCTCCTCAAGAAACTGGCTGCTCTTGGCTTGGACTGGCGCATGCTTCGTTGGGTTAGAAACTGTCTGGATAGCTAGAGTCATGGTAAATGGAGTCAAGTCCAGTTGGAAGCCAGTCACTAGTGGCTTCCCCCAGGGCTCGGTGCTGGGGCCGGTCCTCTTTAATATCTTCATCAATGATCTGGACGAGGGCATTGAGTGCACCCTCAGTAAGTTTGCAGATGACACCAAGTTAGGTGCGTGTGTCGATCTGCTCGAGGGTAAGAAAGCTCTGCAGGAGGATCTGGATAGGCTACACCGATGGGCTGAGGTCAACTGCATGAAGTTCAACAAGGCCAAGTGCCGGGTCCTGCACCTGGGGCGCAATACCCCCAAGCAGAGCTACAGGCTGGGAGATGAGTGGTTGGAGAGCTGCCAGGCAGAGAAGGACCTGGGAGTGATGGTGGACAATCGGCTGAATAGGAGCCAGCAGTGTGCTCAGGCGGACAAGAAGGCCAACAGCATCCTGGCTTGTATCAGAAACAGTGTGACCAGCAGGGCTAGGGAGGTGATCGTCCCCCTGTACTCGGCTCTGGTGAGGCCGCACCTCGAGTACTGTGTTCAGTTCTGGGCCCCTCACTACAAGAAGGACATCGAGGTGCTTGAGCGGGTCCAGAGAAGGGCGATGAAGCTGGTGAGGGGCCTGGAGAACAAGTCCTACGAGGAGTGGCTGAGGGAGCGGGGCTTGTTCAGCCTGGAGAAGAGGAGGCTCAGGGGCGACCTTATCGCTCTCTACAGATACCTTAAAGGAGGCTGTAGTGACGTGGGGGTTGGCCTGTTCTCCCACATGCCTGGTGACAGGACGAGGGGGAATGGGCTTAAGTTGCGCCAGGGGAGTTTTAGGTTAAATGTTAGGAAGAACTTCTTTACTGAAAGGGTTGTTAGGCACTGGAACAGGCTGCCCAGGGAGGTGGTGGAGTCACCATCCCTGGAAGTCTTTAAAAGACTTTTAGATGTAGAGCTTAGGGATATGGTTTAGTGGGGACTGTTAGCGTTAGGTCAGAGGTTGGACTTGATGATCTTGAGGTCTCTTCCAACCTAGAAATTCTCTGATTCTGTGATTCTGTGATTCTGTGATGTGCAAACTTTTCAACCAACCAGCTTACAGAAAAAAAAAAAAAATCTGAATACCTGTTTCAGAAAAACAACTAATTTTGTGATTTGTAATTCCTTGCTAGTATTTTTTAAAGGATTCTGTAGGGAGCAATAGTTTTGGAGAAGGGTATGTGGTTGTGCAAAATTGCAGTAATAAAAATAGTAAAACAGATAAATAAATAAATAAATAAATAAATAAATATGTATATATATAAAAGAAATTTTCCAAAAGGGATTTTGTGGGTTTTGGCATTGTTAATAATTTGTGTGGAAAATAAAATTTTCAAGTATGTTTAATCCTATGCCAAGGCAGCTGCTGGTGCAGTAGCTATCTGTAACAAATTAGAGGGCAGTTAAAGTGAGATTTTCCACAATCAAGAACAAAGCAGGACCAGTTAGCATGAGGACAGCTTGTTCTTGTTGCTAATGTGTTTAAAAACTAGCTGCACATAATTTGAAACAGCTTTTGTGTGAGGATACCGGCTCTGGTTTCTGAAATCTAGTGCTAAATCAAAACCAAATGGAAAGAGTTGAATACGAAAATGACAAATTATACACTGACGTCTCCTGCTCTGGCTAAAGAAAGTTGGTGTTTCTTGTTTTTTTTTTTTTTTTTTCCCTTTTTTTTTTTCCTCTTTTGCTATTGATTTAAAAGTTAATTTCCCTCAGTATAAAATATTTAATAGATGACAGCTGGCTGAAACCTGAAGCATGCAGCTAGCATTTTGCTGAAGGAAAGTTCTCAATAACTATTGTGGTAGATATAACACACTCACAAATTATTTAGAAATGTATATTTCAAGAGTTTTAATTGATGTAACCATTTATTTCACTGCAAGGTGAAACACACTAGCTGATTCCACATTAGCTTGGAATCCAAATAGCTTGTCAGGTATCAAACTAAATCTTTTATTTGAAAATTCAATTGTGTGTTAGGATTTATGCCTAGGGAAAACAGTACAAGTCATCCTCTTTTTTTTTTTTTTTTTTTTTTTTTTTTCCTTTACATCTCAGTATTGCCACGTCACTACATGATGCATGTTCTTAGAAAGGTGAAAAATTCTAGATTTCTTAAAGTTCAAGCAAACACATCACTGATTTCAGCTAGAGTTCACTGTAGTCCTGAATTACAGTGGAAACGATAACTAGATAATGTGAAGAAAAGTAAGAATAATTAAAATAATTACAGTGCTGTTTTGGAAGCAGAATATATCAAAATCTTCCTAAGTGTTTGACTTCAGGGAAAAGGCAGTATTTGACTGAAACATTTTTCAATATGTTTGTTATAATGGAACTTATGCAACACTTGACTGTTCGGTACATTTGGTGGAGAAGTATTACTGTTGAGTGTTATCTTGTGCTTTCTCAAATAAGATGTCAACATGAGGATCATTTTTATTAAAAGATAGTCTGACTTTTCCAAAAATTAACTCAAATTTGGCTTGAGCTGAAATATATTAAAACAAACAAACAACAACAAAAAAAAAAAGTTGGATTTGTCATTTGTCATCAAGAATTCAAATAAAAATTAAAGGCACCAGTATTAATACCTCCAGACCTAGGTGTACACTTACATAAAACAACCTTGGTTGAGTTATGGTCTTATAAACACCAGAATTATATCTTTTAGATATATGAAGCCTCTCAATGATTTTATCACACAGCACATTGATTTTTCTTCACAGTTTCAAGTCAGATATGCTCTGTCAACTATGTCATGAAGCAAATGATGATCCTACAATTCTAGCAACACCTTAAGGTAACTACTGTCCATTGTGATATAATTCTACACTTCTTTCTCCTTGAATCAAAAAAGAACACCTGGGTATGACAGAATACAGATGCACAAAATAGATCTTTAAAGAAAGGAGTAAATTAGGTAAATGAGTAAAAAGATGTGAAGAAATAATGGGTAAACAAAGTAAAAGATATAGATGAGAAAGACGTGAGAAAAGAGAAGGCATAAATCAACAACTCAGAAAAGAAAAAAAATAATGATCAGGATGTTAAAAAAGGACATGAGCCCAAGAAACAAAAGTATGCAAGGTATAAATTGAAACTGAGAACAGTACTTGTGAATTTAAAGGGTAAAAAGAAAGACAATACAGAATACAAGAGGGTAACTGTAAATTACAAATGTCTTTGTAAGTCAAGGTCAAATTATGAGTCAAAGACAGTGAAAACATTGACCATGGGAAGACATACAAAGAAGATATAGAAAGCCACATGCTAAATTAATCAAACTACTTCACTTGCTTATAACAATGGTGACGGCAGCAGTTGTAAAATTGTTAATGGATTTTAAGTTCCTGAATCCATAAGAGCCAGTTTTAATTGTTAATGGATTTTAAGTTCCTGAATCCATAAGAGCCAGTTTTCAAAGTCAATCTGACAATTCTTGTTGTTTTGTTTTTTTTTTTTCCTCTTTCTGTGTTTGCAAACTTATCTTTAAGAACCAACTTTTGGCATAATATCTCCTTATATTGAGTTCTTCTGTTACTGGGAGTCAAGTTTTACACAAGCTTAAATGACAGGCATATTTGCATACATTTATAAATGTCCTGCAAGGAATCAGTTTATCAAACATGTTAAATGTATTTCTTTATAGTATAGTTGTGCATTAATTTACTAGAGACTGTGCCATATTTTGTTTTTAAAGAACACATGGTCAATCTCCCCTTACTCACCTGTTTTCAAAAGCCTTTCATACTTACAGTAAACCCCACTAATTCTTGATCAACATTCCCAGATGAAAGTGGTCAGGCTTGTGAAATGCTTTGTTCCATTCTATTTAAATTTCATTTGTGACAACAAAGAAAAGAAATAGAAGAAAATAAGGAAAAAATCTTTCTGTGATATCCATATAATCAAAAGCAGAGTTTTATTGGTATTTAATACCTTTTTTTCTGATATTTAAATTAGATGAAAGTTGTTTGTATCTTCAAAAGATGGTGGGCAGTGAAAGAGGAAATACCATATTACACATGAATTCATCATACCACATGATGAAGATATGAGTAAAGGCTTATTAGTAACATGTTTGCATTCAGGTTTGTGAAAAACAAACAAAGAATTAAACTACAGTGCATTCAATAAAAATAATAAAAAAAAAAAAATAATAAAAAACCTATTTCTATTGACATTCAAGTTCTTAGCCTTTGTATGTATGAGAAATGTATGAGAAAGCTCTCTGAGAAAGAGTATTTTTCAACAAAATCTGCTATAATACAGACTTTGAGGAAAACTGAACATATGTGTAGTACCACAGTAGTCAATGGGCCTAAGAAATTAATAAATAACTGTGCAAAAAGTGATACTTTAGGGGTGTTACAAAGGCAGGCAGTCCCTATCTTATAATGGTATAAATTTGTTCTTGCATATTTTTGCAGCAATAGGCCAAAGCTATAAATTTTGAGAATTATACTAGCTTCTGTGGAACTGCATCAATATATGTCAGCTGAGAATTTAGCTCTACTGTACCCATGAGACTACAGAAACAGGCCTTCTATTCAGAATGATTCAGAAGCTGCCAAAATAGTGCTGTACTCTGTACTACTGTAGATAAGACCTAGTTCTACTTACTTCTTGAAATCAGGCCTATACTATTTTTCGCAAGTTCATATGATCAGACTGCGGTATTTTCATGAATATGCAACTTAGACATTAAAATCGTAAGCATATCAGGTTATGAAACTTCTTAAAGGACCACTTTGATTTAACAGAGATTGTTGTCATGTTTGCTTTCCCTCTGTTCCAGCTGAAGTTCATAACAGCAAATAAAATCATGCTCAAAGACTGAAATAAGATAAACGTCAGAGAACAATGTGATGTAGTTTTGCCAAATGTTCACTCAATCTTTTTGCTTTGAAGTTAGTATCATTACACAGTAGTTAAACCTGTCCTATTTTTGCTTAAGGAAATGAGTATGCAGGCTGTTTTCTAGACTATAAATGTAAGATTTGCTACTCAAATAAAACAAAAATAAATTACAGGAGGATTTCTTCCATTTACAGGTAAAGCTTGTTTTCTTTTCAATGACAATTGCATGACTAGATGGAGCCATCAGCTGGTTTTATTTTACATGAATATTTGCATAAATGACTCAAAAACAAAGACTAAAGATATGCAAAATCCTTTTCCTCTTGTTATTCCAGCTTCAAGGGCTTCATGGACAACATAAAATTACTGCCAAAATAATCCTCAGTCTCTTCAAAATGTGGATAGGCATTCCTTTCCCAGACTAATTTAAAGGTCCTTCACCACCAGATACACAAAAAATATTTCCATTTTTGATTACAGAAGTTTACAACATTTTTGATGATATGCCTCACAAGCTGTTCAAAAATCTGTTTCTGTACAGTGTTCTCTACTTTGATTAATGGAGCAGCCTGAGTTCCCTTATATATCGTGAAGTATTTCTACCATAGAAATATTATCAAAGCACTCTGGAGCATTTGGCTTCATGAAGGAAATGCCGGCCCAAATCACAGAACAAAAGTTTTCTATTTCCAAATGTTTAGGGGCCAGACTGAAAAAGGAAGCATGAAGTTTTGAAATTTTCTTTTAGTGAGATGAAGAGAAGTGCAAATGTATTTCCAAAGAAACCAGTAGGACTGTTCAAGTGCTGAACCTGGATCTGATTATCTTGCTGAGTCCAAGCTTGAATACGGATAGAAGATCTGCCCCAGGAGAATATAATGAAATGAAAAGCTCTACCATACTCCTTCTCTGTTCCAACTTCATGCCTTACTGCTTATTAGCTTCCAAGCCAACAGAAGTGTCTCCCTTTATTTCTGTATGCTTCTCTATTGCTGTGCTGCTGCTTGCAGTGTCTCCTGCATTAGAGGAGCTACTCTTTTCTCTTTTGGTGCAGTAGTACCTATTTTATGTGTTTAAAAGCATCTCATTCAAGAATAACCTCATGGTTAGCTTACAGAAAAATAGAATGGAGATAAAGAATAAAATGTGGCCTTGATTAGTGATTTAAATTAATTATTATTGATTAGCAACTAACAGGTGTAATAGTACTGGTTAACAGATCTCCAAAGGGACTGTTCTTTGAAATTAGCATCACAGTGGTTGCAGCAAGCTTTTTGCTGTAAAAGAAAGGAAAATACATATGAAGGTTTTAGCTGTGTGTCAGCCAGGGCATTACAAGATGCTATACGGAGTAAATTCTCTGTATTTTCAGACACTAAAGTTAAAACAAATCTCGCCTTACTTGTACCTTCTTACTACAGTGTGGATTAAAAATATCATGAAATCCACTGAATGTTTCCCTTATAGGCTTATACCACACTAGTTTTCTACATTTCTTGGAAAAGCTGTAAGTCAAAAGGAAGCAGCTCCTCAGGTGCCTCTAAAGTGTTATGTGCTCTCTTCTAAGACATACAAATATACTGAATTCAGTTGCCTTGGCATCTCCAGAGAGATGTCCATATGACTGAAAAGTGACCCTACTGAAGCACTGCTGGCTACATACTTAAAATACAGACAGTATAAATTGGTGCTCACTTTTTATGTGCAACATTTTTCAAGTTTAATAAGGAGGAATAATAAGTATAGTGTTTCTGGTGGTAAGAAAATTTTTTTTCCTGCCATGACTGGAATCTTTTGAGGATGGAAAAAAAGGACTCTTAAAATAACAGCTTTTTAAACTTTTGATATGTCTAAAAAAAAAAAAAGAAAAAAAAAAAAAAAGTAAAGGTTCCTTTTTATACTACTGCCTGCTGTTTAACTAGAGTCAAAAGGTCACTCTGTAACATGCTTCAATTGTGCACATCTATGTAGCAGTGAAAAAAAGGAAAGCTGCCAACACTCTAACTAGGTATTAAGCTTTCCCTCCCCTTCTGCCCCACCCGTTTGCTCCCTTCCAACCCCAAATCCACAAGCCAGATTTTCAACATTGCTGCTTGAAAGCATGAGAGGACTCTGCTTAGAAAAATTCTTGACCCTGAAAAGAGACTTTTCTCCATTATCTCATGTATTCTTCTTACCCAAACATAATATTACTGTATGAGGCAGAATTCACAGAATACTGAAGCCTGAAAAGATGCTGAAAAGCACCTAGCATAATACCTTTTTCTTAAATCACAACATTTTTTATAACTTGCTCTGACTTGCACCATACATACAACTTGTATACATACCATGTTTTTGGAATGTTATCTGAGGAATCACACATCTTTGTTTTCTTTCTTCCTCTTAAAATAAATAAAAAATAAATAAATAATACATTTAGTAAGAAAATAGAATGAGCATGTAAAAATTTGCAATCACTTCAAATTTATTTTACTTATTTTTAGATTTCCATTATGTCATTAACTTAAAATGCTTTTGCAATAATTTAGACTGAGTTCAATAATGCAGTATGAATGGACATTGACTAGCTAGAGTCAAAGCAAAACCTTGCTGTATGATGAACACATTTAACTACTTTTTGCTCTTTCCTAATAAATAAATAAATAGAATAAAATGTTATAATATCTCTTTTACATTTTTTCCTAACTGCACCTATCAAAATTAAAATTCAAGGGGCAAATGCCCTGTTGATTAAAAAAAAAAAAAAAAGTTTTATTCTTTTTATGCAAATTCTATTTTAAAAAGATTTGATTGTTCATTTGTTTTAGAAAATAAATTATCATCTCTATGTGATGAACAACCCAGCCTCTTTCTGTGAATAGAATTTTATACCAGTAAGCAAGGCTGCTTTACAAATACTGATATAACACAATCCTGCCCAAGCCTAGTGATAACTTTCTGCAAAGAGGATAGATAAATAAATAAATAAAAACATATAGATCACAGGTATGTGGTTAACCATTTCCTCAACCAGGTCCCTAAATGAGGTCATGTAATTTAAACCAGGTCTTAGAGGCAAACAAGTAGAGGTTTATCACAAAACTTTAAATGAGGAAGATAAATTCAGAGAACCTGTGAACATCAACCTGAGCTAAATGTATCTTATTCAAGAAGATATAACTGAAACCTTTCAATCTGTAATGCATCTCTGGCAGAACCTTAAGTTTTCTGCAGTGTTTTGTCTCAGTGTTGATGCTCTTCCTGTAGCTACTATTAACAAACTGGTTTTCAAAGAGCAAGCTGAAGTCAAACATTTCAGTGCAATGTGGAGACATGTTGCTCAAAGATGAATATGAGAGACCACCATTGTGTTATTTTGCATATTACTGTGCAGTATATTAAGCTGGTGATGTTCAAAGTCTCTTTCTGTGCTGATGTTCTTGCCTCATGGAAAAACCACATGCTTTCAATTTTTTAAGTCTCTATAAGATGACAGTAACAACAAGAACCAAAATCAAGCAGTGTCTTGCTTGATGTGGAACAGCAGATTGTGTAATTTATTCTTTATATGTCCTTAATGTTTAAAATATAGTCCAAATGTGTTTTTGAATATCAAATGCTACCAAAATAGTAAAAGAGACAAAAAAAAATTTACAAAAGACAGGGGAGGGATACAGATCTTACAGAAATATCTACAGTATGTAAGTAACCCCTTGGTGAACAGGTATGAACTCGCTGTTACAATCATGTTAAAATACATATTTACATACGTGTTGTCCTCCATTCTTTTATTTTTTTCCTAATTGTTACACTTCAAAAAAGGAAGTGAAACTAATTAAAAGGAATCACCTAATCCTTTTATTAAAAAAGTTTGCCCGTAAGACCAAGATTTACATGAAAATTTACTGAAGACCTTTCATTCAGGATAGTCAATATTTTCAGTGTTGCTGAACAGAAACCTGGTTTGATTTCTACATTCTTGTTTTAAATTAACATTACAGTGCTGTTCAGCACTAGTAGAGTTTGAAGTTGCAACACCATCTGTGGCAGTCGCACTTTCTCACGGATGAAGTCAAAGTATCACAATGTATTCTCAGCATTCACACTTGTTTCTCAGTCCCTTAAAAAGGTTGCAGCTGCACTGTAAATGAATTCTGCACAACATGCTATGAAGGCAACTGAACTATTTGTAAAATTAGTCAAAGTATTGTGAAAACTTTCTGATATTAGTATGTATGGGAATCTTTATATGTTGCAAGAGCTTTGTCTGTAATTTAATGAGACCAACCCCCTGGGAGATGAACTAATACTACTAGTCTAGTAATTCCACCAGATTCAGTGGTAAAAAGAATGGCACAGTTAGGTTGTCTGAGACAAAACGAGTGAACACTAATGAGAAACCGTAGCTCAGATGAAATCAGATTTGGAAATAGAACTGTTGGTTCTACCTGATCTCTTGATTGCATACCTAAAGTCTTGATCTTGTCAATGTGCTTACCGATTTCACAGCAGCAGAGTCAGGCTGCTCGCTCTCCTAAGATCTCAGATTTGCACACTAATAATATTTTACAGGGCATGCTGCTCTGTGGAGATATTGTTCAAAAAACAGCAGCGAAGACTGCACATCTTGAAGCCTATTGGCTGCATGCAATGCACTGGAATTGAAAAAAAAAAAAAAAGATTTTCTTCACAGACAGCAATCCTGGTAGGCATCATCACCAGTGACACTGGTGAGCTGCAACAAGTAGAGTATCCTTCTGTAGGATTGGTTCCCTGTTCTTTCTACATAATCCTCTAGCCTCTTTCCCTACAATCTCAGAAATTAATGTTTTCTGACAGAAGCGAACTGATTTACACAGATGAGATACTATCTTAAGATGGGGAAAACTACCAAAAATATACTAAATATTTCTGTTGATTACGGTTTGTGCAATAACATATTTTCTTTTTTCTTTTTTTTTTTTTTTTTGTTAGTTTCTTTTTTTGCTTGCCTGCTTTATTTTTTTGTTTGTTTTCACCCAGTTTGAATACTCTTGTCTTTGCTCATACAGGATATTTGCACTTGCATCAGATTTTCAACAAGTGGAAGTTAGATGGTGATTGGTAAAGGCTACATGTAGGTATATATTTCCCTGCTTCAACATTTTCAAAAGGAGTATTTGTACAGGATGCTTAAAATGGGTACAATACCCTAAGCCTGCAAAAGAAGACATTTAATGCTTTTGAAAGAAAATTTCAGCCCAGGATATTTATAATGAATGAAAATATTCGGATCCTTTAAATAGGCCATCTCTGGTGATTCCTGCAACACTGCCTTCGTTGTTACTGTAATTAGGACTACAGAACAGGGAGATAAGCTGCATATGTCGTTTTTTTTTTTTTTTTTTTTTTTTTTTTTTTACTAGTAGCTTGATAATGTTTTGGACACTGTGATTATTGAAGAAAGTTGGAAATGGAAAATTACAGCTTGTATTAAAAAAATCACTGCTGATGATTTTTTTTCCAAAACTTTTTGGAAAGAGACCAAGTGACAATGAACCAGAACACCACATACATTCAGGCTTTTTCTCACTTGTCTATATAGCTGTTGCCTGTTATGACAGTGAACATTTATTTATAAGGGCCCCTTCATTAAACTCAGTATAATATTGTCCAGGTGTCAGAGAGGCAATAGTAGATGGTATGTAACATTGTAGCAGCCAGAAGTTGTTCGAACCCCCCATTGAGCACCAAAGTGCAGCACAAGTACAACCACAAAACCACACTGTAGTTACAGCAACTGCTGTGATGATGTTTTGAGAGGTGGAATGAATGTGGTGTTATTTTGCTATTTGCTCCAAGGTCTCCCTCAATGATAATGGTTTGATTTTGCTTGGTTTGGCTGGTGTGGCTGTTAGACTCATGCCGGCAAAGTCAATTTGAATCTGTGAACCATCCAGTTCCTAAATCTCTGCTCTCTCTTGGTTCTAGTAACATTACCATCATTCAGTATTCATTCACACCACATATTCACAGTTAAAAAAAAAAAAAAAAAAAGAACAACACCACAGAGACACCTTGATAATTTGCAATGCATCACGTAATTAATGTGTTCTTCTCAATAAACAGTAAAATAATTAAAATACTTTTATTAAATTTTGCTTCCAAAACAATTGAAACAATGATTTTTATTATTATTATTTTTGTTTAATATAATTAGCACATCATTTAGACTAGGCTTGATATTGCACATTAGCTAACTTCAAGTTAGTTAAATTATTCACAAATTTTTCACACAAACAGAACATTAGCAAATATCTACACATATAACATCTCTAAAAAGCATTTATCTTTAATAAACACATTATCATATTTATTATGTAATATTATGTAATAATTACATATATTATAATTCATCAGTTAGAAGCATTTCTAGATTTTTTGATCAACTGACTTTCCTCCCATCCAGGAGGTAGAAACACCCAAAAATATCTTATTTTCACAGGTCATTTTATTTAATGTGGCCTAACAGACAAATCCATGGACTGTTTGCCTTCTCTTATTTCTGCCTCTCTGTTTCCTCATCTGTGAAATGGAGTTCATAATAGTTTCCTATGCAAAACACTCTGAGGTGTTTAGATAAAAAAAAAAGTTAAACAAAATGTAAGTATTATTTTTACAATGGCATTCAGAAGAATGGTTATTACAGTACCATCAGTAGCAGCTGTCATCAGCACTATCAGGTTTGGTCTCCAAAACGTGCTAAAGTACAGATCAAGCTGTACATAGAAGCAAAGGAATAGCATCATCCCTAGAAACATTCACTTAGATCTGAAGTTTCATGCCAATATTCAGGGCTAGACAGATGTCCTGGTTTCAGTTAGGACAGAGTTAATTTTCTTCCTAGTAACTGGTAGAATGCTATGTTTTGGCTTAGGATGAGAAAAGTGATGATAACACCCTGATGTTTTAATTGTTGCAGAGCAGTGCTTACACCAAGCCAAGGACGTCTCAGCTTCTTGTTCTGTCCTGCCAAAGGGCAGGCTGGGGGTCCAGCAAGAGCTGGGAGGGGACAGACCCAGGACAGGTGACCCAAACTGGCCAAAGGGGTATTCCATACCATCTGACATCATGCTAAACAATATATAGGGGTGGCTAGCCAGGCAAGGTAGGCCGGACTGCTCAGGATTAGGCTGGGCATTGGTCAGCGGGTGGTGAGCAATTGCACTGTGCATCACTTGTTTGTACACATTATTAGTAGTAGTACTATTATCATCATTATTGTTATTATTGTTATTATTGTTATTGTTATTATTATTATTGCTATTGTTATTATTATTTTCCTGTCTTAATAAACTGTCTTTATCTCACTCAACTCACGGGCTTCACTTTCCTGTTTCTCTCTCCCATCCCAGAGAGGAAGGGGGGAGGATGAGTGAATGGCTGTGTGGTATTTAGCTGCCGGCCGGGTTAAATGACAACAACATACTTAATGTCTGGCAAACAAAGAAGCAAAACAACAACAAAAACATCCAACAGCATCCACATTTTCTCTTAAAATACAAGGGGGGACGATAGCCTATTGCTTTGATCACTTCCTGATTACACCAATTGCTCTGACAGCAGGCATTTTTCTCTTTTGAGTCTCGGGGGCCAAGCCTATACCATCCAGAAAGCTATAGATTACGTTGGTGGTAGTCCTCTGTGGAGGCCCTTCAACATGTTAGTTGGCACTATACGGTCTTATGCTAAGGGACTTCACAACTGCTGAGTTAACACCCAAGAATTCACCTGACTCCAGCACAAAGACTGTGGAATACAAGCTGGAGAGGGAAAAACTTGGGTTTCAGCTGTTTCACTTGTGGTTCTCTGAAAAGTGACTCTTTTTACTCTGTCTAAAAGCAACTGTACTTTCTAAAATAGTGTAAAATTGCTGTCCCTTCTGGTTTTTTGTTTGTTTGTTTTGTTTTTGCTTTTCTTTCTTAATAGTAATAAGTTTACAGAATCAAAGCGTAAAACTCCTAATTTCAGGTGCTTATATTCTGGCTTTCTCTGACAAGGCAGAAAATAAATTAGAAGGACAGTCTCCTAGCCCACCAAACAGTATCCTGAAAATGGCACAAATAAACCAACCATTCATTTCCAAAAGCTTCCTTTTCAAATAAATAAAAAGCATCCTGATAATTTATTTTATGATCTTTCCAGTCAGAGGAGAGAGCTGCATATTTGGTGGCTATTTGCTGCATGCAGGTAGAGGAAAGGGAAATCTGCATTAAAATGTACCAAATCTTTTGCTGTCATTCTTTCAACTGCTCTCCATGTTCAACTTCCTCATGAGACTACATCTATATGCCCTATACCAATGTCATTTTAAAAACTGCATTACTGTCCAGTGTTGTCTGTTTCAGTTGTTTTCATAATGATTGGTTTAGTTTCTTATATTTCCTGACAACTTTCTTCCTATCTACAGAAAGGTGTAGGTGGTAAAATTTCTTATCTGTTCTTATTTTGTAACTCGTTAGTTGAAGTAGATTCATACTCATTACAAAAAACAGAGCACTTAAAATTAGCTGGCAGAAACTGAGGATCTGTGTTTTATGGGAAATCTAAGCATTCAGAATTAAACAAAGTAATCCCCTCATAAATAAATAAATAAATAAATAAATAAATAAATAAATAAAGGAGGTGAGGGAGTGCCTGGAGATTAAGGAGGTAATATTCTCTGAAGGTGCAGGGTGGATCCCTTCTTCCTCTACATTTTTTTTTTCCTATTTGTAATTGATCCAGCATCCTGCAAACTGATGTCTTTTAGCTGCAGATGTAGTCTACAATCTTCCTGGACAGTCCTGCATGCAGGATACCTTTGGTCTTGAAGGCATAGTTTTAGAGATGTGAAACCAGAAAAAATCCTACCTGTTGGCAGGATGCAAACTCAGGTTCCAGCATGATCCTGCTTTATTGCCGTTCAGTTAAATGAGAGATTTTTTTCTCTGAAAACATTTGATACTAGTAAAACCACATATTTATCAGTACTGCAATCTACTAGAATTTCCCCAGCTATATGACAATTTACATCTGCTTTTGGTCTTTCACTCCAGTTCCTGGTGTGTTTTTATCTGTACCATCAACATCACATATATAAACACGTGTGTATGCAATCATTATATTAAATTACAATTATTATCTCTGGAGCAATATCAGATTATTTATATCCCCATAAGTGAAAAGGTATGTAGGAATAAAACATTACTTGGTAGCAGTTGTAGGTGGAGGGGTAGCATGACTTTGCCCAAAGAGCTTAAAAGTGACATGTGGCTTTTTTATCTTCTGATGTAGCTGGACTGCTTATCTGCCCAATATGGAGCTTTGTCTGTTGTTGTTGTTTTTCCTAGCCTAGTTTGTAGCTACTGTCATTGAACTCCTTTATTGACACTTACAGGTTTTATGTTGTGTCTCTGAATTATATGAGTCCCAATTGTAAATAAAAGCATAGTTCATTTGCTTTCTATGAGGCTTGTTGAAGCTGATGGGACTTTTTACAGTGAGTTCAGGGGGAGCTGGAATGGGCCCCATTTGTACTGAGTTAGTTTTCCCTGTAGTCCAGTATCTAAGTAACATTTGTGAAAAAAAAGTACTTTATGGAAAAAGTAATGGCATAATAATGCAATTTGCTACACATTTATTATAGCCAATAGAACAACCATGTAGTTGCAACATTACTGCCATGAAATGCTTTTATTTCAAAGTAACTGTAAAATAACCGTATGTTTCCTGTACAGCCCCTTTCACTCTTACATACAGACTCATATGATAGCATAACTGAAATGTTATTTTCAGACTTGTATTTTTATGCCTTTGTAGTTTGGAACTGTGGAATATCTCATAAAGAATCTCCCCCTTTTTTTTTTATGTGAAATGGGGCATATTTTACAAACACATTCTTTCTCTGACCAAATTACCTGGGCATCTTCACAATCCCTCATTCACTATTCCATTCAATTTTATTATTATTATATAAATGTATATTGTGTGTAGATATATTAGATGTCCATTATATCCTTTTACATGCCACTTCTGCAATTACAAAAGGATCATAATTCATATGGTAAACATTGCTCTCTTTCTCTTAATTTTCTATGTTTCTGTTTTAGAAGACTACAGAATGTAATAGCAAAAGTGTCAAGTGTGCTGAGAATGCAATATTAGAGAGTAATAATATTTCTATATAGCTTCAACACTCTATACAATTTAAAAAAGGAATATCTTCTCTTTCAAAGCCAATCTTAGGACTTCTCTACTTACATCTGTATGATTCTCTTAGAATGATTGTGATTCACAAGCAATCATATTTACGTACTTCATTTTGTATTTCAATAATATTAATTTTCCCAGTGTACATTAACTTTCTCTAGCGAGCCTTCCTGTTATAAATATACTTCTCATATATTAATGTCTATCTTGAAAGTTATTTCTTTTGCATTATTTTACCTTTTTATTTTTTTAACCTGTGTATCAAAATTATTCTTATTCTGATGTTGTATTTTTTTTTTTTTCATAAAAAAAAATCACTAGTCAATTACTTGTACTGTTTACTCTTAACACCTTAAATGTTTATTTTTTAAATCTTTGTATTTTTATTGTTCTATAGCATTAGCAACTTAAGAGAAATCACACACAAACACAATATTTTAGTATTTTACAGTAGCCCACTTCTTTATTACTTTATTTCTCTTGAAGTGGAGAACTGGTGGATAGAAAGTATCTGCAGTTCCAGACTGTACTATAGCCTCCTGATTTGATTATTCTTTCATGATATGCACATGCTGATCTGATCTCTGGAAAAGCAGAGACAGGTAGAGGCTCTGGATCAGTGCTATAGTCATCCATTAATTAATCAAAAACATGAGCACCTAGTCTAGTAATTCCTTCTTTTCCTTCAGTAGACTAATATGAAAGTATATACCACCAGACATAGTGAGGGTTTAGGAGAACAGGGACTCTGCTACTGAGGCCCTCATTGGAACATGAGACCAGACAGTTGTAGTAGCAAGACTGCAGACACAGAAGGACCAGACAAAGAAATGGTGCTGTGTTTCTTTCAAAATTAAGCTGCCACGGAATTATCGTATTAGTACATGGTAATTTGAGCTTTGGTTACACAATTTAGATTAAAGTGATTTACACATCTAGATTTTTTTATTTTTTTTTTTTATGAGCTTTCCTGGAGTCAAATGCCTAAAAAGCACTCTATACAAAGCATCTTCCAGATCATAAGAAAATCCCAAGAAAGAATATTTGCTGAATCCCTTGACCAATGGATTTAACTTCTTCTTAGCATATATGAAGGTACACAAGCTTCTCAAAACACACTACTGTCAAGGTACAATATATTAAAATTTCCAAGGCCTCACTCAGGCCTTTCCATATATGTTCCTTGGCCTTCTTTCTTGCTGCTGTGTAACCATGACAACACTTGGCCACCTTTCAGAAGCCTATAGTTTGGTATTTCATTCTCCACAGTGACGAACCTCTTCACACTCTATGTGAGGATGAAGGAGCTCTGTCAACTACTGTGTGCATCAGCAGAACCCATACAGATAAAACCTCAAAGGAAGCATGAACCAGAAGGGAAAGAGGTGAACCAAAGGGGAAAATGGGATAATTGCATGGTTAGAGATACAAAAAAGCATTTTGACTGAGCATTTTCTCATAAAATCAAGAGCCACAGGTACAGTCAAGGTGACAAAAGGGAGCTCAAGATGATCAAAAAGCCTGGAGATAGTGCTATAGAAAGCAATACACTTATTTGGAAAGTATATTTCTAACTATTTTATCATTGAAAGAGTCATGCTTGTGGATTGATGTAGCTGGGAGGGACTAGTGAAGAACAGTGAAGTGTACTAATAACTTAAATCTACCTTTTAAATTCAGTGTGTATCTGTTGCATTTGCACCTAAAGAAATGATAATTTATTCACAAGTCTGCAACCCCACTGAAGGCTTCACTTGAAAAATCCTTCTTGGAAATCTGCATGTTAATTTGACTCTCTTAAGATGCAGTGAGAAGGTAAAGAATATCTAAAGCTTTGAAGAACACACTGAAAGCTAAGTTATTCAGCTTGCATCTTGAAAGAGCTCTGTAAAAGATGCATGTGCAGGCCTCAGAAAGGAAGCAGATGATAATGACAGTGCAAGGGTTGGGTGGGAACTATAACTCATCCCAGGTACTTCAGAGGCAGCAGCCTAACTTTTTTCTCATATTCATTCAGTGACATGCTTTGTGGATGAGGGAAAGGCTGTGGATGTGGTCTACCTTGACTTCAGTAAGGCCTTTAACACTGTTTCCCACAACATTCTCCTCAAGAAACTGGTTGCTTGTGGCTTGGACTGGCGTACGCTTCGTTGGGTTAAAAACTGGCTGGATAGCCGGGAACAAAGAGTTGTGAATGGAGTCAAATCCAGTTGGAGGCCGGTCACTAGTGGCATTCCCCAGAGCTCAGTACTGAGGCCAGTCCTCTTTAATATCTTTATTGATGATCTGGATGAGGGGATTGATTCCACCCTCAGTAAGTTTGCAGATAACACCAAGCTATGCGCGTGTGTCGATCTGCTCGAGGGTAGGAAGGCTCTGCAGGAAGATCTGGATAGGCTGCACCGATGGGCTGAGGCCAACTGCATGAAGTTTAACAAGGCCAAGTGCCAGGTCTCCCACATGGGGCACAACAACTCCAAGCAGAGCTACAAGCTGGGAGATGAGTGGTTGGAAAGCTGCCTGGCCAAGAAGGACCTGGGAGTGATGGTGGACAATCGGCTGAATATGAGCCAGCAGTGTGCTCAGGTGGCCAAGAAGGCCAACAGCATCCTGGCTTGCATCAGAAACAGTGTGGCCAGCAGGTCTAGGGAAGTGATTGTCCCCCTGTACTCGATTCTGGTGAGGCTGCTCCTTGGGTACCGTGTTCAGTTTTGGGCCCCTCACTACAAGAAGGACATCGAGGTGCTCGAGCAAGTCCAGAGAAGGGCAACGAAGCTGGTGAGGGGCCTGGAGAACAAGTCTTATGAGGAGCGGCTGAGGGAGCTGGGCTTGTTCAGCCTGAAGAAAAGGAGTCTCAGGGGTGACCTTATCGCTGTTTATAAGTACCTTAAAGGAGGCTGTAGTGAGCTGGGGATTGGTCTATTATCACAGAATCACAGAATCAGAGAATTTCTAGGTTGGAAGAGACCTCAAGATCATCAAGTCCAACCTCTGACCTAACGCTAACAGTCCCCACTAAACCATATCCCTAAGCTCTACATCTAAACGTCTTTTAAAGACTTCCAGGGGTGGTGACTCCACCACCTCCCTGGGCAGCCTGTTCCAGTGCCTAACAACCCTTTCAGTAAAGAAGTTCTTCCTAACATCTAACCTAAAACTCCCCTGGTGCAACTTAAGCCCATTCCCCCTCGTCCTGTTACCAGGCACGTGGGAGAACAGGCCATCCCCCACCTCACTACAGCCTCCTTTGAGGTATCTGTAGAGAGCGATAAGGTCGCCCCTGAGCCTCCTCTTCTCCAGGCTGAACAAGCCCCGCTCCCTCAGCCACTCCTCGTAGGACTTGTTCTCCAGGCCCCTCACCAGCTTCATCGCCCTTCTCTGGACCCGCTCAAGCACCTCGATGTCCTTCTTGTAGTGAGGGGCCCAGAACTGAACACAGTACTCGAGGTGCGGCCTCACCAGAGCCGAGTACAGGGGGACGATCACCTCCCTAGCCCTGCTGGTCACACTGTTTCTGATGCAAGCCAGGATGCCGTTGGCCTTCTTGGCCACCTGAGCACACTGCTGGCTCATATTCAGCCGACTGTCCACCATCACTCCCAGGTCCTTCTCTGCCTGGCAGCTCTTCAACCACTCATCTCCCAGCCTGTAGCTCTGCTTGGGGTTGTTGTGTCCCAGGTGCAGGACCCGGCACTTGGCCTTGTTGAACTTCATGCAGTTGACCTCAGCCCATCGGTACAGCCTATCCAGATCCTCCTGCAGAGCCTTCCTACCCTCGAGCAGATCGACACACGCGCATAGCTTGGTGTTATCTGCAAACTTACTGAGGGTGCACTCAATGCCCTCGTCCAGATCATTGATGAAGATATTAAAGAGGACCGGCCCCAGCACCGAGCCCTGGGGAACGCCACTGGTGACTGGCCTCCAACTGGACTTGACTCCGTTTACCACGACTCTTTGGGCCCGGCTATCCAGACAGCTTTTAACCCAACGAAGCGTGCGCCAGTCCAAGTCAAGAGCAGCCAGTTTCTTGAGGAGAATGCTGTGGGAGACAGTGTCAAATGCCTTGCTGAAGTCAAGGTAGACCACATCCACAGCCTTTCCCTCATCCACCCAGCGCGTCACTTTGTCATAGAAGGAGATCAGGTTCGTCAAGCAGGATCTGCCTTTCATAAACCCATGCTGACTGGGCCTGATCGCCTGCTTGCCCTGCAAGTGCTGCGTGATGATTCTCAAGAGGATCTGCTCCAGGAGCTTCCCTGGTACTGAGGTCAAACTGACAGGCCTGTAGTTTCCCGTGTCTGCCCTCCGGCCCTTCTTATAGATGGGCGTCACATTTGCTAGCCGCCAGTCAACAGGGACCTCCCCGGATAGCCAGGACTGCTGATAAATGATGGATAGTGGCTTGGCCAGCTCCTCTGCCAGTTCTCTCAGTACCCTTGGGTGGATCCCACCCGGCCCCATCGACTTGTGCACATCCAATTCTCCCATGTTTCTGGTGACAGGACGAGGGGGAATGGGCTTAAGTTGTGCCAGGGGTGTTTTAGGTTTGACATTAGGAAGAACTTCTTTACTGAAAGGGTTGTTAGGCATTGGAACAGGCTGCCCAGGGAAGCGGTGGCGTCACCATCCCTGGAGGTCTTTAAAAGACATTTAGATGTTGAACTTAGTGATATGGTTTAGTGGCGGACTTTTTAGTGTTAGGTCAGAGGTTAAACTCGATGATCTTGAGGTTTCTTCCAACCTGGACAATTCCGTGATTCTGTGATTCAATAATGTGTATAAATACCTGAGGTGTGGGATATAGAAGTATTTGGCCAACTTCTTTCCAGTGGTTTGTAGAGACAAGATAAGCAGTAATGGCCACAAGATAGAGCACAGGAAGTTCTGCATCAACATGAGAAAGGACTTCACAGTGAGGGTGACAGAGCACTTAAACAGGCTGCCCAAGGGGTTGTGGAGTCTCCTTCTCTGGAGATATTCAAGGCTCGTCTGGACGCCTACTTGGGCAGCCTGCTCTAAGGAACCTGCTTTGGCAGGGGGGTTGGACCCAATGATCTTTTGAGGTCCCTTCCAACCCCTACATTTCTGTGATTCTGTGATTATTTGAAAATATAAGCTTTATAATTTATTGAGATGCTTTGGAAAAATACATGTATTATATAGCAAAATAAAATGTTAAAGGAATGTTATAAATACACCAATGTAAACTTCAATGAAGTATTTGAGATATCAAGTATCATGATACACTACATATCATATACTAGATAAGGCTATTTTAATTTTAAGGAGGTACATAGCTCTTAAGAGCAATTTTCATGAAATGCCTTTGGCTTCCTGAAGTATTTGATTAAATTAAAGGAATAAAATTAATGCATCCTAACTTTGGTATTTACTTACAACTAAATAAACTAAATATATAGCATGCTTGTTTTGTCTGTGAATGAAATGAATTAAGTGAAATAAGCCAGGCTGAGTGGACATGCTGATGTCTGTTTTCAACAGAGCCTAATTCTGGGAATTATAACATACTAAGACAAATAACAAAAGTTTCTCATTATGTTTAGCTATTCATTTGCTGAGCTGTGATTTGTGATCCAAGGGTTTGCATAACAAATGATGCCCAAGCAGCTCTATTCTGATTAAGAAACTTTCTGTGCCATACACATGCTCTGTATCCATTGCTCTAGAGAAGAAAATGAAACAGAACTTATTAGAGAAGTAAGAAGAATTTAAACCAGTTACTTTGTATGTATTTTGCTTTCAAGCAGTTAGTTGTTCTTGATGTCTAAGTAAACTTTTCTAGTTACATCCCTTATAAAAGGATTCTTTCCATGAGGCACTATTACTACCCTTAACTAAGCCAGGACCATACTGTTGCCCTTTTTTCCTGAAGGCTGCTCCCAGCAAGGCACTCAGACAGTTAAGCCACCCACAATCACACCACAAGAATTTGTTTATTGGGAAGGAAAATACTGTCAGACATACAAAACTGGCATATGTACTATTAACACCAGCTTTGAAAGTGTTGTGGTCAAGCTATGGTAAATATCACTGGTAGTACAACATTCAAGAGGTTGGGAAGTCATCAACCAGTGTTTTAGATGTGAAACACATGACATAACCACAAGCTGCACTTTATGAAATCTGAAACTGTAACATGAGGAGTGACCTAATGTAATTCATGTGGTTCCACGTGTTTGAAGTTAATAGACCCTTTCTTGCTGGGGGGGGGGGGGGGGGGGAAACAAGGTCTTTAATAGAATACCAGTGCTGCCCTGCCAAGTCATTTATCCTTGGGGAACAATCCTTTTCATATTATGATTGATAATTCATGGATTCCACAAGGGTTTCCTGTACCTTTTACACATTCTATTTGAAGGGTTAATTAACTACAAGTTTTAAATGTTTTACTATCTGCAGGTGTAATGAGTTGGGTGGAGACACATTGCTCACATACAGATCAGTGTTCCAGCCAGAGGCAAAAAGAGAATATTGGAGATGAAGCCACAGCCGCACTTTCTAATGATTGCAGGCAACATTCATCTGCCATTGTTCAAAGGCTTGTTCTTGTAAAAGTGTTTTATAAACTCTTTTTAATTGGTTTGCTTTGTATGCATTCCCTCTCCCACTTTTTTTTTTTTTTTCTCTCTTCTACTGCTCTATATTTCCCCCCAGAGGATAAAATTTCTCAAAGATATCACCAGATTTTTAGATTACCAATATCAGTTTTCAATGCATTTCTGCATTTCTGCATGCTTCCCGACCTGATATTCTAGACCTTTTAAAGGGACCTGTAAATATAATTAATAACAACTATGCAACTCTCTCCTACTTCCATTAAAGTTGTGCTTTTCTTTTTTTTATCATTGATGTCATTTAATTTTTGTTGGTCTAAACCCAAAACATTTTAAATTGTACTTTTGTTCTGATTTATAATAAAAATTCAAACTATCCAACATAGAAAGTTCCCGACTAGATCTAGCTAGACAGTAGTCCCTTTCAAAGAAAAACAGAAAGTCTAGTGTTTTTTCTTCCATGCTAGAGATACATCTCTAGTTCAAAGAGTTCAAAGTACTGAGATTTCAGTGAGAACTCTTTTTTTTTTTTTTTTAGCAATATTTTTCATTTTTCACCAAGAAGATGTACACTTTGATAAAAATTTTCCATGACCTGAAAGAATACATAGTCAAGAATGGATGAAGATACTGAATCAAAAGAGTCCTTCCCTGGAACACAAGTCCGATGAGGAACAGCTGAGAGAACTAGGGTTGTTTATTCTGAAGAAGAGGGGGCTCAGGGGAGACTTTATGGCTCTCTACAACTAGCTGAAAAGAAGTTGTGGGGAGCTGGGGGTCGGCCTCTTCTCACAGATAACTACCAACAGGACCGGAGGAAATGGCCTCAAGTTGTAACTTGGGAGGTTTAAGATGGAAATTAGGAGACATTTCTTCTTAGAAAGAGTAGTTAGGCATTGGAACGGGTTGCCCAGGGAAGTGGTGGAGTCACCATCCCTGGGGGTGTTCAAGGAAAGGTTGGATCTGATTCTTAGGGACATGGTTTAGTGGATGATATTGGTAGTAGGGTGATAGTTGGACCAGATGATCTTGAAGGTCTCTTCCAACCTTAATGATTCTACGAAATTCTATTAAATGCTAAAAGCTAAGATAAGGTTGTCTCCTAGAGTAAAGACAACGATACTATTACAGTAGACATGAAATGTGGCCATATAATGCTTCAAGCACTGTTTACATATGGGAGCTCTATCATGTTACAGACTGCACTGTCTCAAGGATTGATGAGAAATCAGATCATCACTGTGGGAAGTAACAATTTAGTCAGACATCATGTTAAGGTTGATGTGAAAAATTGTCTAAGGGCATAGGTATTCCAGTTCTACTTCACATCAGGACACTTGGAGAACTCTTACCAACTTGAACTTCCCTCATTAATTCTGGAAATTTTCTTTACCTTCGATCTACTGACTCTAAGGTATAAAGATATCATGGTATATGCTTCATAGGATCAGGAATATTGAAAAAGTTTTGAGACACCTTTGCAAACTTTTTCTGAATATTTACTTGCCAAACTACTTCTTCTCTATTTCTCTCTAGTAATCACCACGCCAATAAAATATTTTACACAGTCATAATGGAAACCCCTATTTTCTCCCAAGTGATTAGACAAACAGGACTTTCAAAGGCCAATGTTTAGGGGGAGAAAAAGCGAGTAAACCTATAAGAGGTTTGTACCTCAAAAGCCTTTTATGACTCTCTATTGGTACAAATATTTTAAAACTTACAACAGAAAAATGTGGGTCAGTAACTTGGCACAGAGCTCTCACCTGTGGTTTTATTCAAATGTTTTCTCATTATGTATAGAGAAGCTCAGTAGGTTTAAAAGTTCCATATATCACCCTTTGCAATGAAGTACATTCAAATTACTTTTAATAATTTAAGACAAGATTGGTCTTCTACTACATAAGTGTAACTCTTGCTGATCCAAGTTAACTACTTCCAAGAAGTGGGTGATACATTATCAACTATGAACATAGCTTCTGCCACCGCCCCTTTCTTTTCCAGCATTGTAATAGATTTGAACTGGAATTTTTCTTCCTCTTTGGCACTAAGAGTTCATCTCCTTATCTTGGTTCCTACCATTGGTTAGTAGAGTTTCAATAACTACACACAATTCTCTTACACAGAAAAAAACTAAAATCATTTATAATTAGTTTCTGATACTTTAGTACTTAATAATTCAAAACACACAGTGAAATATATGATACTCTGTCACAGGTCACAGTGTATGTATATATACAGGTTCTTCTTCAGAGGGTGATTCATCTTTCTGAGCCCCTGAAGGCAAACATGTGACCATATGCCAATCAAGTGGAGATCAAGAATTTTTGAAATTGTCAAGAGTCTTTCTCCTTTTCCATTCCTAACAGTTTTCTTGGCACCCAACTGTAATGCAGAGAATCCAACATTTTCCTATTAAAAGATGAACAGTCCTCAGAAGTAATAAGAGAAAATAATTTCCTTTGAACAATAAATTAATACCCTCATTAGTATTATTCATAAACTATTGGGACCATGTTTTTAGATCACTCCAAAGTATACATTCATTTAACAAGCACAAGTTGTCAGATAAAAAAAAGAGAGAGAGAGAGAAAGAAGCCTTGGGATAACATCACTTCAGGGCAAAACACCATCACTCATCCTGTCAACCTAGTTCCCCAAAAAGCAATTATCTTAAAACATGTTTCTGTTCTAACTGGAAGATCCAAAGTGCAGTTCTTACTCATGCTTTTTCTAATCTATCTATATTTATTTATTTATTTACTTGTGCGTTAAAGGGAAATTGCTACTAGCAAAAGATAACAGATTAGCAGCCTCTGGAAGACAGAAGTCCTCTATGCACATAGTGGGTCATACCTTGATTTCTGTTCCACAGTCTTGAATTCATGCTCATGTACTTGAAGACCAAGCTGCAGAGGTAGTCACTAGCTTGAGAGACAAATTAACATCTACAACCATATATTTATTTTTTTTTCTTAATGACTGTCTTCTAACCCTATCAGCATGATTTTTGTAAGTATTTGAAGTGCTCATAGTTTTATTGTTTATTTAATGAAAGTTAGAACTGGTCAAAACACCTTCGATGGAAGAGTTTTTTATCAGAAAGTGAAGCTTCATCAAACTGTGTTTTTTTTTGTTGTTGTTTTGTTTTGTATTGTTTTTCCCAGTGGAACATGTCAATTTCAATTAAATTTTATATGGGAGCATGTCAGAATGAATAATTTCTTTTATTTATTTATTTAATTTTGATAAATATTTTGCTTTGACTACATTATTATTATTATTATTATTATTATTATTATTATTATTATTATTATTATTATTATTATTATTATTATTATTATTATTATTATTATTATTATTATTATTATTATTATTATTATTATTATCTTATACAAGGCAGTAGTGGAAAGATCTAGTCCCCTAAACATACTCAACTACATCAATGCCACTTTCTACAATGTTCAACTCAAAAAAATATATTTGACTGCGAACAACTCATAAATTCTTCCCAAGTAGCAGTTATTTCCCATCCTTTTATCATTTTTAATCAAGTATCAGTAAGACGATGGTTACCAGTTTTGCTTATCAGTTGGGCACATGATTCAGTATCCAATTACTTCTACCTTTATTATTAGATATTATAGAATACGTTAGTATCCAGTTATTATTACCTTTCCCATTTCTAAGTCCTAGTACCATCTTTCAGGAATTATATGACTCAGTTTGTTCCTGATTAATGTGCCAAATATCTGCATTTGCTAGTCATTTCCAGGTTATTTTTTGGATGCTTGTGAAGGGTTTGATTATTTCTTCCAAATTTTCCCCAAACTGAAACCAATTTAACCATCACTTTTTCTTTCTTTTTTTTTTCCTGTTCAGTGTGGGGACTTTTCGAAGACATGCAAAGAATCAGACAATTTATTTAAATTCAGTTATTTCTATAGGATTAAGTTCCATTACTAATCAGAAACTAGTAAGAAGACACTATCCAGTTGTTTTCTTCTTTACTTTAAAAACAAAAACAAACAAAAAACACATATATATACATATTCAATGTGTTTGGCTATTGTTTTGTTTTCTTAGCAAAACAGAACAAATCAAACCAACCCATTAGCTGTGTAGACTTGTAGTCTTTTTTTTTTTTTTTTTTCCAAATCAATTTGAAATGGGGCACATTTTCTGTTATCTAGGAGAAAGAAGGTTTTTTTTTATTATTATTATTTTGTCTGATATATACTCACTTATATTTAAACCATCAGTACTATAAACCTATAGGTATAGAGCTATAAGAGAACAACAAACCAAAAATGTTTATTTTGATCAGGAAAGACACCAGTAGCTACACTGCATAGAAATATGACCCAGATAGAAAAAGGCACTCCTCCCATAGAAGACATTGGGAAAAATCTCTAATGAAGTTGAAATTAGAAAACAATGAGTAAAAAGGTCATCTCAATGTGTTACACTCTAATTTTGGCAATGCTGCTTTAAGAAGAAAATAACAAGAGATACCCATTAACCATGAGCTCAGATCTCATTTTCAAACCACCGAAGCACGAAGTCACTTGCAAGAATATATGCCCAATTACATGCTTAATCTGCATGCACAATTACCATGACTTCATATGATGCTCAGGTATTGAAACACAACTGACTATTTTCATGCACACAACCTGATTTACATTTACAATCGCAGTAAATGTACATTCAGATTAAGTGTGTAATTATGCATACGCTTTTGCACATGGCCCTGAGCTTCTAATATTTGAAAAAAAAACAGACCCCAAGGGCTGCATTATTATCTTATATACACTGAACTCCCATTGTACTGTTAAAAGGGTAACCAAAACAGAATTTTCTTCCATATGTTCTCCCAGCATTTACCTTTTATAATTATTTTTTTCTGATATTGAAAACCTAACTCAAATCCAGAAGTTTATCTTTAAATAATGAAATCATTTAACTTCATCACTTATCCAACCTGCACTGAAATAGATAACCTTTAAGGGTTTATCAACCCTTAAAGTAGAGTTTATAAATTGAAATGCCAAGGCATACTTAACTAATGCTGAGAGCTCAGAGTTACAGTACACTGAACAATAAAATGCTCTTGTACTTGAAAGACCCTTTCCTGGTCTGTTCTTCATAGTAATCAATGGGAACAAAAGGAGGAGGACAGCAAGAATCTGAAAAAGAAAATGGAAGGTAAAGATGAAAATGAGAAAAAGCAATGAACCAATTAAGGAGTGAAAAGGAGTGATATTCAAGTAATAGAGCAAATCACCTTTGATGCTGATAGTAGGGAGCAGAAAAGAAGACCGACAAATAAATGACAGGAAATCATAAGAAAAATACATCTGGGTAGGACTGGTATTTTATATTCAGGACTCACTTGAACAGATTAAGTCAAACATGGAAGATAAAAGATGGCTGAACTCAGTGGGACTTAACTATATGTGAAAATAGTATTAATACTGGAGACACTTATGAAGTGCTTTTCAGCTGCAGGCCGGAGAATTCTTTACATAAGTGGATATTATTGCTACCACTTTACATAAAGAACTAAGGCACGGAGAGATTATATCACATGTTAAGCACCACTCAGAAGCCGAAAAGTAGAATTTAGGTTGCTTACCTTTCTCTCCAGTTTTCCTGAGAACCCTCAAAGAAGGAGCTACAAGGAGACCCTGGTCCTTTGTGCACAAGCATTAGACTATTACAAAATAGTGAGTTTCTCCACAGGGGAAATTTTTATGGCCACAGAAGAAATGAAAGCATTTTTACAATAGAAATTTCTAAGCTGTTATCCCACAGAAATTGTTAAGGAGTTTCAGAAACAATCTATAATGTTCAGCAAGCTATTCTGAAAAGAAATAGCTTCAAAGAATCATCATTCTTCTAAATAATTAAAATTTTATCTCTATGAGTATATATCTGGTATCTGTATTTATGTGAAGCTAGCCAACATTGTTTATGTATTTTAGGTGGTCACCTTTACCAAAATGCATATAAAGATAACTGTTCTTTGTTTATTAAGAAATGTTTCATAAATCCTTGTATTTCTGTAATAAAGAACTGCATTGTCTTGTTAAACTTCTGTTCACATCCACCGATTATAAATAACAATTGGTACTTGCTGAATGGAGTGTTTAGTAATGCAAGTACATTTTACTTTGTTTTAACTATAAAGAGTCACTTTCAAAGTAGTTTGTAAGCATTTAAATTTTTACCCATGCTTATGATTTCCTATGCATTGAAAAGGTAGCAAAGTCCAGGTTATTCCTAAAGAAAGGAGGCATAATGGCAGCTTTGCATCTCCATTGACTGCCTTCTTAGAGCAGTTTTTACCTAATAATAGATGACCAAATTTGCAGCTAAGGAGGACATGGGTGGGCCATCTACAGACTAGCATTAGTGCATATGCATTCCTTTATCCTTTCTGATCCTTACAAGACTAACATCTCTTCACCAGCACCTTCACCTCAGGATTCTTCAGCATGATAACAATATATTAAGATAACAAAAGTAAAGAGTTTAAAAAATATATTTAAAATCATGTTGCCAAGGAAGACAAGTAAGCAGAAAGATGTCAGAGCAGGACTTCTACAGGATATAACTTTCATTTCCTTCAGAGTCCAGTAAACTATTAGCTTAAATCAGTGTCCTCAGTAACATCTTCCCTTTAAGAGAAGTTCCAAGTCACAAATTTCATTTAGCGATATGCAGGGATTTTCCTAAACCCTTTGTAAAGTATCTGTATCTTAAAATATATAACTTTCCCCAGGTAGCAATGGCAGAATTTACAACCAGACGAAGGTGGTCCTACACAGATAGGGGCAAAAGGACTGTCTTAGACCTCTTACTGTATGAGGAAAGTCCCGTGGCTGTAGCCCTGCAGGAAAGGAAAGGAAAGGAAAGGAAAGGAAAGGAAAGGAAAGGAAAGGAAAGGAAAGGAAAGGAAAGGAAAGGAAAGGAAAGGAAAGGAAAGGAAAGG
Organism: Anas acuta; assembly: GCF_963932015.1. NCBI lineage: Eukaryota > Metazoa > Chordata > Aves > Anseriformes > Anatidae > Anas > Anas acuta. The sequence continues at coordinate 37,107,043 of NC_089017.1, forward strand.
AAAGGAAAGGAAAGGAAAGGAAAGGAAAGGAAAGGAAAGGAAAGGAAAGGAAAGGAAAGGAAAGGAAAGGAAAGGAAAGGAAAGGAAAGGAAAGGAAAGGAAAGGAAAGGAAAGGAAAGGAAAGGAAAGGAAAACTAGGAGTAACGGGGATGTTCACAGGAAAATAAGAAAAATCTTCTACATTTGTGTAAGACTTTTAACAAAGGCTCTTTTTGTTCCCAGTGTGAATTTTCTTAACCCTTGCTTTTTTGGGAGTAAGTCAGACTGTGAATAGAATTTAAATATAATTTTTAACATAATACCTAAGCCTGCTTTCAAAACTTGAGTAGTAATTTAGTTACCTGGAATTTATTATATATTCCCCCTTCGAATCTCACCTCTGATTTGAACATATTTTGTCTTTCATTTCAAGCCAGTTTCCATGACTCAAAATCCCATACTAGACTAGAATATGGTAATAGAGGCAATTATGTCATTGAGTATGCAGCTCTACTCTCAGGTTAACGTTTCACACCTGGGTGTCATTATTCTCTCCCATATCAATTTATTATTTAAGGACTTATTATTTGAAAGCTCTTACTGTGCTCTGGCAATTAGAGTTGCAGAGATTCAGTCTGCACTAAGTGTATTTATTTTGCTCTCCTTATTTTTGTGATAGAATAATTAAATACATTTATAATACAGTAGTGGCAGACTACTCTGAAGCTGCTCATATTGCCAGTCCCTCTTTAATGATCTGTGAGAAAAGATACATTAATATAGGTGTGGGTCTGCATTATATCCTACACACAGAACTAGGGAATAGAAGTGTGATAGAACCACATGTAAATACAGTTTTATTAAAATTGTTGGACCAAATTGATTTGTGTGTTGTAAACAAATCAGCTGGGACAGGACAACATTACATTGTAGCATACCAGGTAAATACAATTCCCCAGTTTAAAAGCAGGAAGAAAATTCATTTAACGTTACTAGTGATACATGGAACCTATGTTATGTCATTTATATTACGTTGTTATTCAAGCTACTACTGTGCATCACAACTCACTAGAAATTTAAAGATTTTGAGGTAATCATTTCTGGAAATTTTTTCATTCAGATACAATATATGTTATTTGCACATCTAAAGCTGCAAAAATCAGAATAACTTTCTGTTTCTCAAGATTATATTTATACTTGTTATTATAAGTCAAGCCTTTCTGCCTTCAGTGATGGCATGAATTCTTAAGGGAACACAAGTGGGAGAGAGAAAAAACATAGAGACACAGATGTACACACTTATGGGAAAGTATATGCATGTGTGAGCATGTACATATGCACCAAGACACTTGTAGTATGTGTATTTGAATCATAGAATCATAAAGTCATCGAATCATAGAATTATAGAATGGCTTGGGTTGGAAAGGACACCAAAGTTTTGATCCCGCTGCCATAGACAGGGAAGCCACACATTAGATCAGGTTGCTCAAGGCCTCATTTAACCTGATCTTGAACACCTCCAAGGATGGGGTATCCACAGCCTCTTTGGTCAACCTGTTCCAGTGCCTCACCACCCTCTGAGTGAATAATTTCTTCCTAACCTCTAATCTAAACCTCCCTTCTTTTACTTTAAAACTATTCCCCCTTGTCTTATCACTATCTGCCCATCTAAAAAGTCACTCTTCATCTTTTTCATAAGCCCCCTTTAAGGACTGAAAGGTGGCAGTGAGGTCTCCCCAGAGCCTTTTTTTCTCCGGGCTAAACAGTCCCAGCTCTCTCAGTCCTTCTTCATACAAGACCCTTGATCAACTTTGTGGCCCTCTTCTGGACCTGCTCTAAGAGATCAACATCCTTCTTGTTCTGGGGGCTCCTGGATGCAGTAATCCAAGTAGGGCCTGATGAGAACAAAGGGGGATAATCACCTCCCTTGACCTGATGGTCACACTTCTGTTGATGTAGCCCAGGCTGTAGTTGGCCTTCTGTGCTGCAAGCAGACACTGCTGGCTCATGTCGAGCTATTCCTCCACCAGAACCCCCAAGTCCTTCTCTTCAGTACTGCTCTCAATGAGTTCTTCACTTAGTCTATACTCATGTCCAGAACTGCCTCAGCCCAGGTGCAGTACCTTGCACTTGGACTTGTTGAACCTCATGCAGTTCATGTGAGCCCACTTTTCAGGCTTGTCCAGCTCCCTTTGGATTACATCCCTTCCTTCTATTTTACCAACTGCACCACCCAGCTTGGTGTCATCTGCAAATCTTGGGAGGGTACACTTGATCCCACTGTTTATGTCACTGATAAAGCTATTAAACAGTACTGGTCCAAGGACAAACCCCTTAGGTACACCACTCGTCACTGGCATCCACTTGTACATAGTCATTGACGACCACACTCTTGGTGAGACCTTCAAGCCAACTTCTTATCCACTGATATGACTTATCCATAGCAATCCAATACATATCTCTTCAATTTGGAGACCAGGACATCATATGCGACCATGTCAAAGGCGTTGCAGAAGTCCAGGTAGACGACATTGTCAACTGATGCAGTCACTCCATTGCAAAAAGCCAACAGATTGGTTAGACACGATTTACCCTTGGTGAAGCCATGCTGGCTGTCTCAGATAACCATTTTCTTGCATATGCCTTAACATTGCTTCCAAGAGGATTTGTTCCATGATCTTGCCAGGCACAGAGCAGATGCTCACCAGTCTGTAGCTCCCCAAGTCCTCCTTTCTGCCCTTTCTAAAAATGGGAGTGATGTTTTTTCCAGTCACATTTTAGTCACCAGGGACTCTGCCTGACTGCCCTGATTTTTCAAATATGATGGAGAGCAGCTTGGTGCCTACATCAGCCAATTTCTCAGGACCCTGGGATGAATGTCATCAGGCCCTGTAGACTTGTACATTTTTAGTTTCATCAGGTGGTCTCAAACCTGCTCTTCACTTACAGTTGGTGGAACTTCGTTCTCCCTGAACCCACCTATGGGTTCACAGAAATGAAAGACTTGGGAAGCCTGACTGTCAGTGAAGACACAGGTAAAGATGCTGAGTACCTTATCCTTCTCTGTACCTATCATTACCAGTTCACCCTTCTCATCCATCAAAGGGGGGAACACTATCCTTGGCCTTTCTTTTCTGAGTAATGTACCTATAGAATCTCTTCCTGTTATTCCTTGCATTCCTTTCCAAGCTCAGTTCCATTCATGACTTGGCTTTCTTTATCCCATCCCTACACATCTAGACCACATCCCTGTAATCTTCCCAGGCCATGTGTCCCTGATTCCCTTGCCTGGGCATTTTCTTCTTGCACCTCATTTTTACTAACAGGTCCTTTTTCAGCCATCCTGGTTGTCTGCCCTCCCTGCCTGCTTTTTTACACAGGAGCATAGAGAGTTCTTGCGCACTAAGGAAAACATCTTTAAAGAGCTGCTAGCTCTGCTCGGCTCCTTTCTCTCTAATGAGAGTGTTCCAGGGGATTTCATCTACTAGGTCTTTAAATAGCTTGAAGTTTGTTCTTCAGAAGTTTCAGTTCCTGACTTTGCTCTTTGCCAGGACCATATTCCCTGAGATTACAAACTCAGCCAGGGCATGGTCACTACAGGCCAAAATGCCTCCATTCTTGACCTATTTAAAGAGCTCTTCCTCTGTTTTGGTGAGCACCAGGTCCAGTAACACTTCTCCTATGGTTGGTATTTGCATTTACATGCTCAAAATCCTACCACGTCTTTACTAGTTAGGTATATACAGGAGAGGTTCCGAGAAATGTCATCAAATTTGCAGACTATCTGTAAGGTAGTGTAAACTATTGTTTGAAAGTTAGTTTGAAGGTTACATGTTTATACATGGAACTGCAAAAAGTTAGTGGACTAAAACTAAACAAAACAAAACAAAACAAACAAACAAACAAAAAACCAGATACTTTCTGCATTTTGTCATGTGTTGTCTGATGTATCCCTTCTTCCATCTCCTCAGTGTTTACTTCACCATAATTTATACCCACTACCTCACCTATCTCACCTCAGAAACATAAATTTGGTAAGTTTATTCTATTGTTGTGAAGTTGCTTGGCTGTGTCCATGGCTATTGAATTATGCACAGTTTTGCCTTTCTCTTTATTACTTTGCAATTTCCTTTCCTTTCCTTGAATTGCCTTGCCTCACCTTGCTTTGCCTTGCCTCACCTCTCCTGTCTCATCGTTTATTTTCTGTTGTCAAACAGTAAAGTGATTTTGTGTAATGTCTAGATTTTGAAATGGCAAGTATAGCAACCTTCACATTATGTGCTAGAGGATCTTAAAAAGCTTCAGTTTTGCAAACACAAACTCCTTACATTTTAAGTCACACCCACCACATATTTATTCATAGCATTCACCTTAACAGTTATATCACTTCAGTGGTGCTGCAGACCAACATCATTATCATATACTGTACTCATATTCTGCCATACGTGAATGACATCTATCTATTTCAATTTTAGGGCACCCATCAACATGGTATCTGAGCAGAACCATGCACAGCTCAGTTACATGATAATTTTACTTAAGCATTTCAGCCATTTTTGAGGCTTTTTTATGTTCTTCAAAAAAAGGCAGCATGAAAACTAACAGTTTCAAATTTTCTTCTGGGAATTATGTTGCTAACTGGCATTTAGAGATGGACTTTCAGCAGTTTTATTTGAGCAACCCACAAACCCCAACAGCATAAAGTGATTAACAGAAGTGAATGAGAGAATTGGAACAAAGAGACAAGTGATTCAACCCTTCACACAAAACTCAGTAAAAATCTTAGAGAAGGTCAAAAAAATTTGGAACTCTAATTCCCTACCACCATTGCTTATGTGTAACTTTGTACCAAATATGTATATATATGTATATATATATACATATATATATATATATATATATATATATATCTTTCTAACATAAGTAAGGAATATAAAGAGACTTTCCAAGGTAAACAAACAGCAGTTTATCACCAAGCTTTCATAGGAACTAGAGGAGCTGAATGTCTTATTCCTTTCTATTTTACCCCCCTATCATGAGTAGTAGTACAATTCTAAGGATCACATTAAAATATCTATGCAGAAAAGAATAAATGAGGATTAATATTTGTTTAGATCATTGGTATTCACAGGGCTATTATATTTCAATTTTCCTAACTTTAGCTACTTAGTTAAGGTCTTTTATAATCAATAGAGAGTAAGATCTGCAACAAGGGCTGATCCTGTCCACATAAAAAAATAAATATAAAGGAAATAATGTACACCCATTCCCCAAGTCACATTTAAAGAACAGAGGAAAGGAATGAATTTTATGAGTCTTAGGTTACACTTACGTCATACCACTTAAAGATCAATTTAAAATAGGGACATGTGATGACCTTTTCTATATTTCAGCTTTTTAGTCTTTTTGATAAAATTCTAAAATAATTCCTTGACCAGATGTAAAAATGGATGCAAGCAAAGTCTAAAAAGCCAATTAAAGAGTACTGAATTTCTGAATTAAATTCAGGAATCAGAGATTTATGGAACTGGCAGATTAAAAGAAGTATCTTGTCTCTAAGGAAGGAATCAGCATCCATCAGTGCTGGTATACCTTAAGCATTGCCTCCTAAAAGCACAAGATCAGGCAATTCCAAATAATCAGAAGTCAAGAAGGTGGGGCAGAGGGCCAGTTTGGCTGACCAAGGATCTTCTTCTGGAGCTTAGGCAGAGAAAGAAAGTGTATGGCTGCTGGAAGCAGTGTCAGGCAACATGGAAGGTCTACCGGGACACTGCTCACCTTTGTAGGGAGAAAATTTGTGTGGCCAAAGCCCAATTAGAGTTGAAGTTGGCCAGTTGTGTGGGAGACAATAGAAAGGTTATTTTTTTTTTCACGTATGTGAATCGAAAAAGGAGGACCAGAAAAAAACTACTTAATGGGGACGGTCACCTCGCAAAAAAAGAGGGCTTTCACAAAGCAGTGACATTTAATGTCTTCTTTGGCTCTATCTTCAATGCTGATGACGGGCTTTGAGACCCCAGGTGCCCTGAGCTAGAGGACTGTGATGGTGGGAATGATAAACTCCCAGGCAACCCAGAACATGTGGAGGATTTGCTGCTCCACCTGGATCCATACAAATCCATGGGTCCAGATAGGATTCATCCCAGGGTGCTCAGAGAGCTGGCTGAGCATCACAGGACCTCTCTCAATTATTCTTCAACTGTCTTGGGCATCTGGAGAGGTCTCAGTTAACTGGACGCTGGCAAATGTTATGCCAGTTTTCAAGAAGGACAAGAAAGAAGACCCTGGCAACTACAGGCCTGTCAGTCTCACCTCAGTCCCTGGTAAAAATATGGAGAAGATTACTCTGGGAGTTGTTGAAGAGCACCTGGGGGACAATGTAGTCATAGGTCACAGCCAACATCAGTTCACGAAGGGCAGCTCCTGTTTAACAGATTTGATTTCCTTTTATGGTAAGATCACCCATCTAGTTGATCAAGGGAAGCCAGCTGATACGACCTTTTGCATTTCAGTAAAGCTTTTGACACAGTTTCCCATAGGATACTACTGGACAAAGTGTCCAGCATACAGCTAGGAAAAAGAAAAAAAAAAAAAAAAAAGAACATCATATGATGGGTGAACAATTGGCTGGCAGGTAAAGCTCAAAGGGTTATTGCAAATGGGGCCACTGCAGCCACATCAGGCTGGCAGCCAGTCACCAGTGGGATCCCCCAGGGCTCCATTTAAGGGACAGTTCTCTTCAGTGTTTTCATAAACAATTTGCATGTAGGACTAGAAGGTGTTTTGAGTACTCTACTCTGCGCTGGTGCGGCCTCACCTCGAGTACTGTGTGCAGTTCTGGGCACCACAGTATAAAAAGGACATGAAACTGTTGGAGAGTGTCCAGAGGAGGGCTACGAAGATGGTGAAAGGCCTGGAGGGGAAGACGTATGAGGAACGGCTGAGGGCACTGGGCCTGTTCAGCCTGGAGAAGAGGAGGCTGAGGGGAGACCTCATCGCAGTCTACAACTTCCTCGTAAGGGGGTGTCGAGAGGCAGGAGACCTTTTCTCCATTAACACCAGCGACAGGACCCGCGGGAACGGAGTTAAGCTGAGGCAGGGGAAGTTTAGGCTGGACATCAGGAAGGGGTTCTTCACAGAGAGAGTGGTTGCACACTGGAACAGGCTCCCCAGGGAAGTGGTCACTGCACCGAGCCTGACTGAATTTAAGAAGAGATTGGACTGTGCACTTAGTCACATGGTCTGAACTTGGGTAGACCTGTGCGGTGTCAAGAGTTGGACTTGATGATCCTTAAGGGTCCCTTCCAACTCAGGATATTCTATGATTCTATGATTCTATGAGTAAATTTGGTGATGACACCAAAGGACACTAGGAGGAGTTGCTGATTCCGTTGAGGGTGGAAATGCCTTACAGTGAGATCTGGACAGATTGGAGAGCTGGGTAATCACCAATCGTGTGAAGTTTAATGAGAACAGGTGCTGGGTCCTACGCCTGGGAAAGGGCAACCCTGGCTATATGTACAGACTGGGGGGGTGAGATGCTGGAGAGCAGCCCCTCAGAAAGGGGTCTGGGGGTTGTGTTTGATATCAAGTTGAATATGAGCCACAGTACAAATAGGATATAAAACTGTTGGAGAGTGTCCTGAGAAGGGCTACTAAGATGGTGAATGGCCTAGAGGGGAACATGTACGAGGTGCAGCTGAGGTCAGTTGGCTTGTACAGCCTGGAAAAGAGGAGGCTGATGGGAGACTTCATCATGGTCTACAGCTTTCTCACAAGGGGAAATGGAGGGGCAGGCACCGACCTATTCACTTTCATGACTAGTGATAGGACTCGAGGGGATAGAGTCAAGCTATGACAGTGGAGGTTCAGTCTTGATATCAGGAAAAGGTTCTTTGCCAAGAGGACGGTCACACACTGCAACAGGCTCCCAGGGATGTAGTCACAACACCAAGCCTTTCAGAGTTTAAGAAGAGTTTGGACTATGCTTAGTCATATGGTCTGAATTTTTGGGTAGACCTGTGTGGTGCCAGAAGTTGGACTTGATGACCCTCGTGGGTCCCTTCCAACTCAAGATATTGTATGGTTCTATTCTGTGATTCAAAATCCATCCTGTGAGGCAAAGTTAAAGTAAATCTTCTACTATGGTAGCTTAATGATCCTTAGAATTAAAGTTTTAATAGTACTATCTTTTTTTTTTTTTTTTTTTAGTAGAGGACAGTGGGAGGAGGGACAAGGGGGGCAATAATACTGAGCCACAATCCTTTCTAGACTTTCTACATTTTAAAATGACAGTGTGAAAGATTATTGCCGCCAGCTTTATGTAATCACTCCTTGCACTGTCAGATATCATTGAACAGAATATAAGAAATGAGATTCTTTACTTCTGAGTAGATGTTTGTGAAAATTGTTTAGTACTTTATTCATCAACTGAAAAAGCAGTACAAATAAAGTATGCCATAAATAAATAAATAAATAAACAAATAAATAAATAAAATCTGTAGGCTTGCTTTCTCTGGTCATAGTTACAGCTAAGTACATGCCAGAGGAAGGTATTTTTAAGGCTGGATTCCTGGAATAAATATGGAGAAAATACTTTTCTTTCTGGAAATAAGCCAGAGACTGCAGGCCTATTTTAGTAGGCTAAAACAAAGTCATTTGGTACAGTCTGTGGAAAATATTTCTTTTCACAATAAGACAGAAAGGAAATTATCTTCAGTTCTTGATAAAACTGATAAAGATTTACTGTCCTTGTTAAGATTTACTTGCATTTAATTATTTTTGAAGTGTTTATGTTATGGTAATTGCTCTTGAACACCTGGTTCATTTTTGCTATGTGTAAATACTTAACCCACAATTTCTTAAACTTCAAATTAATCAATTTCCAAAAGATCTACTGATTTTATACCTAAACTAATTAATTGAGCATTCTAATTTGACAGCTACTGAAATGAGCCACTAGATATAAAGTTTTTGCACTGTCACACTGTTATCTGGCAGTGACCACAAGTGCCTGCAATGGGTCCTGGATTTCCTACAGAATATATTCCAAAAGACAAATTCTAATGCAAGAATAAAAAAAAAAAGCTTTCGTAGAAGTCAAGGAAATAAGACAGTAACCTCTTAGGTAGCTACATGACAAATCTCTGAGTTACTCTGTGGCAGTTTTTTTATTTAGACAAAGCCTTTGAAATAAGTACCTGACAATCTGGCTGGCCAGTAGGTACATACCAGATACTGGCAGTCTTTTTCTGGACGCGACACTGTCTTGATGGAGGAGAACACAATGTTAAAAATAGGAAGTTGATATATCAACCACAAAACAAAGTGAATAGGGTGTGGGGATGTTTTTCTTCTTTCAGCTGAGTATTCTCTTCAGTTGTATGGAAATGGTGTGTGATGACAACCATACAACACTGATTCCATGGAGTCATTGAGATGCAAGCAAAGTAGTTTGGAAGCACCAAGTACTTCGGACTTTGATAAGCCATAACATTCTTGTTAAAATCAGTGTTGAAATGAATCATCTGCAGATGAACTATCACCATTTTTATTTAACCAGTGGATATTCAGATTCCTATTTAACATTTATAGTGTTGTTTTCAACATAGAAGCTTGATTTATCAAAACCATATTACTACTGTCAGAATAAGTCCCAGGACTGAAAGATATAAAAATAGATCTCAAAACTACTTACAGAAGAACTGTGCTCAGCAGAATCAGAAACAAAACCTTTTCTTTCCACAAAGCTTGCATCCCATCCTATTCAATTTCTCTTTTGTCTTAAACAGCCTTAGATTTACTTCACAGTTCCATGTATACTCTTACTTACCTCTGTAAATGCAGTAGTTTAAAATTACATCAGTAACAAATAAAAAAGAGGCAATGCAATTAACCTGGAAAGGTATATATATATTCGTATGTATGTATGTATGTATGTATGTATTTATTTATTTTCCTGTGCAGCAAAATACAGAGAGTATATCAGTATTTTATTGTTATTTTATTATTTTAGAATAAATACATGCTAATAGCAAAAAAGTTTGTGTTTTTGTACCCTGTAGGCACCTTCTGCATTTTGGGTGACTCTCTTATGCACAATAAGATTGAATTAGACAGTCTGCTCTACTATTCTGCTAAACAAGTTTCATTAACTTAAACTTCCTGTCAGTGTTTGCCCATTTTCAACCTCTGAGTCAATATAAATGTGCTTAATGTATTGCCCCCCCCCCCGCCCCCCCCCCCCCCCCCGCCTCCCCCCACCACAGTATTACATCAAACTAAAAGCTACAGGCAAATCAGAGGCATGAGTCAAGTGTCTGGAAACATACCACAATCACCATCATTGTGTTGTTTTTTTTTTTTTTGTTTTGTTTTGTTTTTCCTTTTACAGGGATTGCGTCTTAATTATCTTGTGATTTCTCAGTGATAATTTCAAGGATGGGTTCTGCAGTATGTGTAGAAAAGTTTGCTCCAGGCCAAAACCAAGCAAACTAAAGAACCTCAGAAGAGAATGGGTTAATATGTCTGGAGCTAACTGGAAAGACCTAAAAAATCCCAGCTTGTAGTAGCGTGGTATTCTTGAGACTCTCCTGTTAGATTACTGCCAAAGTAACATCTCTTGATCTCTGCCTGTATGCTTTGTTAGCTTGCAGCTTTGTAAGTGCATAAAGACTCTGGAATATTTTCCTGTAACATTGTAAAAATGTCATAAATGGAATGAATTTTCATTGTCTTAGTCCAGAATGTCATTGTGATTATTTTGAAATTTCCAACATACATACTGGACATATGGAAAGAGACAGAGATAAAGAAAGCAGTTCCAGGCTTTCTTTCCAGGTACATAAAATATAAGAGTCTATAGAAAGGCCAGAGCCTGCCTCTCAGAAATATAAGAGAAAGATTGTTAACTTCAGTTACAGTTGATGTAGTTTCAGGTGAAATACTAATACCTTTTTAAATATGTGTCTTCATTTTGTGGAGAAACAGAAGAGTTTTTGTTGTTTTTGAGATTTTCAGAAATCATCCCAAGTAATATGAAACATGTTTAAATAGTATGTAATTGGATAAATATTTATGCAGTCTGAGAAGTAATCCTCATTTTTAAGTAGGTAATATGTACAAATAGCAATGTTTAGTTCAGTACTTAAAAGAAATGTTAAATAAATTGTCAATCTAGCATAGGAAAGCATAAATAAGTTCTCAGTCCCAAAGTAAATGAGTAAGTTGGGTGACAGAAGATACTGCTAGTCACAGGAAGCTAGGTGATTTTAATGTGTAAACACAAGGTTTAAAACCAAATACTGCTTCTTAATGATCTATATCCATATTCACCCATTTCTAGAAAGTTTTTATGATAATGTAAATCAGTAAATAATTCTTCATGGAATAAAACAGTCCTTTAAAAAAAGGAGACTGAGTCTACAACTAAAGTAGTTTAATTCAAAATTTTGGCCATTGTGTCATTTTTTCCTCCTAAAAACCTAGTGCCACAGACAACAAGTTTCCTAAGTAGTGGCATTATGTATGGTCACAGTTTGGTTGATAATAAATGGCTGAGGAAACTTTTTTTTTTTTTTTTTAACAACTTGTTTCTTTGTTTTGCTTGTTTCTTTGTTAAACAATGAAAGATTTTACTACAGGCTTGCAAAAGGGATGGAAACTATTAGCTTGACAGTAGGCTTCAGGAAATAAACACTTTTACTGAAGAAGCATTTAGTACCCTATCTCTGTCTGTCCTCCTGTCTTTTCCATCTCCTTGCATTATCTTAAATATTCTCCTTGCCTTCATGCCTATTTCTTAAATTCTAAAATCTCAGGTCCCATTTCCTCCATTACAATTCTATTCTATTCTCCTTGTTTACTTCTGCCATCTCTCCTCACATGCCACTCCCCCAGATGCTCTCCTCTTCCTCTTCCTCTTCCTCTTCCTCTTCCTCTTCCTCTTCCTCTTCCTCTTCCTCTTCCTCTTCCTCTTCCTCTTCCTCTTCCTCTTCCTCTTCCTCTTCCTCTTCCTCTTCCTCTTCCTTCCTCCTCCCATATTGTTCCTTCCTCTTCATCTGTCTCTCCAATCCCAACACTATTGTCAAGCCAAGGAGGGGACATTCCTCTCTCTCTTTCACACTGTCTAAATACCAATATGGGAGCAATGAAATAAAAGAAAAATACCCCCCCTAAACTGTTGCTGTGTATATACATAGAAAAATAAATAAATACATAAAAAATCTCACCTACCCTTTAAGACCCAGGCTGAGACTTGGTTTAATCCACTACCGGCCAGCATGGAAAAGCTCTGAGATGCTCATTTTGTAGCCAGAGCCTATAGAGAATTTAGATGGCAAATTTTAACATACATGTAACTCTATCACATATATGAAAACTAAAATGTTCATAAAATTATAGAATCATAAAATATCCTGAGTTGGAAGGGACCCACAAAGATCACTGAATACAACATATCTCTTTGCTAAGTGTAGGCAACCTTCTGTTAGAACAGCAAAAGTAGATACCTGAAACAAAACATTTCCACTAAATTTCATGTAGTATATGAAAGACATTCTCATCAAAGTGGTTGTAAAAACTGTTGCAATACACTACAAATAAAGGTTAACTAATTCTCAGAAATAGCTAGAGCATTTCACAGGTAAAACTTTCTAATTTCCTTTTTTATTTTTAGTTTACTTCTGCTTTAGAAGGACAATCAGAATAAAAAATTCAGTCCCAGTTGACAAAACTGTTAAATTTATAAACAACTAAAGATGATCTTACAATGAAAAATCACTATAGAATCTAAATTATTGCTTTCCCTGATTGTATTCTCTACAATCTTAATGACTTTTTAGATACTTGTTATAATCTTAGACTTCATTTTGATCTCTTTCATCGAGATTGCCCCACCACAATCAGTTAACTCCAAAGTTTCTGTTCATATGACAAAATCGTCAAAGCAGTAGAAATGAAGAATCAAATACATTATTCAAAAATCACCACATGAAATTATTATGAAAGTTGGCATTTTGGAGGCAGTTTTGTTTTAACTTATTTTATACTGGCCTGTTTCAAAAGAATGTTATTCTGCAAAAAACACCTATAGCCTATTGCTACTGCATGCCTGGAGCACCTCCTGTCCTGCCTCTGCACTGATCTCAGTGTCTGCAGCATTGGTTCTCACATGTTTTCTGTGGCCTCTCTCTCAGCTGCGAGGTGTTTTTTTTTTTCTTGTTTTTTTTTTTTTTTTTTTTTTCCCCTTCTTCAGTTTGCTCTCCAAGAGGCCCAACCAGCATTGATCACTGGCTGGGCTATGGCCAGCAGGGGTTTCCTTTTGGAGCTGACTGGGGCTGGCTCTGATCAGACATGGGGCAGCTGCAGGGCTCTGCTCACAGAGGTCATCCCTGCAGTCCCTCTCCCCCATCATTGCCACGTAAACCCAACATAATTATCTAAACTTTTGAACTGTTCAGAACACCATAATATCTACTCTTATACACTGAAAGAGGGCAAAAATAAGGCTAGGTCAAGAACCATAGTTATCTGTTTTATGCTTACAACTTAATGTTGTTTTTTTCATAGAACACAATCACAGTTGGAAGAGCCCTTAAAGACTATCTAACTCCACCCCCACTGCCATAGGCAGGGATGTCACCCACAGGATCAGGCTGGCCAAGGCCCCATCCAGCCTGGCCTTGAACACCTCCAGGAATGGGGCATCCACAACTTCTCTTGGCAACCTGTTCCAGTGCCTCACTACCCTTCCCGTGAAGATTTTCCTCCTAATGTCAAGTCTAAATCTATCCTCTTTAAGACCATTCCCCCTTGGCCTATTATTATCTACCTGAGTAAAGAGCCCTTCTCCGTCTTTTTTCCAAGAACCCTCTGTGAGACTCCAGGTGGGGCCTGACGAGGGCAGAGTAAAGGGGTACAATCACCTTCCTTGATCTGATGGTCACACTTGTGTTGATGCAGCCAGGGATGTAGTTGGTCTTCTGGGCTGCAAGCACGCGCTGCTGACTCGTGCCAAGCCTTTTGCCCACCAGAACCCCAAAGTCTCTCACAGCAAGGCTGCTCTCAGTCTGTACTCATGTTTGGGATTTCTCCAACCCAGGTGCAGCACCATGCACTTGGACTTGTTAAACTTCATTAGGTTCATGTGGACCCATTTCTCAGGCTTGTCCAGGTCCCTTTGTATGGCATCTCTTCTTCCTTTGGTATCAACCAAATCATTTAGCTTGGTATCATCTGCAAATTTGCTGAGGGTGCATTCAATTCAATTATTTTTGTCACTGATGAAGATATTGAAAAGAATCAGTGCCAAGACAGACCCCTGAGGGACACCGCTCATCACCGGTCTCCACCTGGACATAGAACAATTGACCACCACTCCCTGAGTGTGAGCTTCAAGCCAACTCCTTATCCACTGAATGGTCCACCCTTCAAATCCATATATTTCTAATTTAGAGATGAGGATGTCACGTGGGGCTGTGTCTAAGGCCTTACAGAGATACAAATAGATAACATCAGTCAGTCTTCCCTTGTGGATTGATACAGCCACTCCAACATAGATGGCCTCCAGATTGGTCAGGCATGATTTCCAGTTGGTGAAACCATGCTGGCCATCCTGGACCACATCCTTGTCCTGAATGTGCCTTAACATTTACTCCAGAAGGATTTGTTCCGTAATCTTGCCAGGCACAGAGGAGGGGCTCGCTGCTCTGTAGTTCTGCAGGTCTTCCTTTCTAGCCTTTTTAAAAATGGGACAGTTGTTTCCCTTTTTCCAGTCACTGGCAACTCTGCCTGACTGCCAGCCATGATTTTTCAAATATGATGGTGAGCACCTTGGTTCCTACGTCAATTCCTTCGGGACCCTGGGATGAATATCATCAGGCCTCACAGACTTGTAGTTGATAAGTTGCATCAGGAGGTCCCAAACATGCTCTTTGCTTACACTGGGAGGAACCCTACTCCCCCCAGCCCCTGCCTAGCAGTTCAGGCCCCTTCTTGTTATTCTTTGCATCCCTCACCAATTTAGTTCTCTCAGTTCCTCGGTTGTGGTGAGGGAAAACACCTAAAACACCTTTGAAATTAATCAATTCTTTTTGTTTAATGAGGTCCTCTGACATGTCAGAGGATATAGTTTAGCATGGCTTGTTCATATTTATCAAAATTTATATCAAAAAAAAAAAAAGGTTTACTTCCATAAAACTGAGGAACCTAACACTACATTATTGGTGGAAGATATGTGTTTGTATGTGCGGGGTGAGGGTTGAGTGCAGGCTCCCAGCTATTAATATTACATTGGACAAGGGCAGTAAATAATTGACAGTTGTCATCTAACAGTTTCTTGGTTATTCACAGGTTTAAAGTTAGTGCTTTATAACAGTGCAATCTAATCTTGTTACATCACTTGCACTCCTCAACTCAAACATTAATATGTCTGCTAGTGACATGTGATACACACTGGTTTTTCAGAGATATCACAGACTGCTGATCTGCAACAGTCAAGAGCAATGTAATTGTCATTGGCAGACAGAAATATTACTGCCAGACTGAACAGTGTAAATAATACAAAAAATATCCTCCAACACTGCACAGAGAAATCTCCATAATTAGAGAGATGTCTCTTCTATCACACCCACTGTGCATCACTCCTGAATTAGAAAAGCAATAGACTAAATGGAAGGATTCAATTCAATCATATTGAGCACCTGCACTCTTTTGATTATATATCATGTAGCTACAGAGCAGGTGTGTGTGTTACAGTGAAGAGAAAGGAAAGAAGTAAGAAATTCAGATCTTGCTTCTGTTCCTACTTTTAAACACCTGTAGAAGAGACATAGCAATTTATCCAAAGATACAGATATTTAGCAATAAGGTAATACTAAAGCCAGTTAAATTGCTGCTTCTAATTGTATGCCAATAGTCTGAAGACACAGTGAATGAGAAGCTCATAAGGGGGAGTGCCTTAGTACTTAGTACTGCTAAGTCCCAATTAACTTTAAACACAGAGTAAAATGCTTTTGATTGTTAAAAGAAATATTTGTAGGTGTTCTCCTGAGTGAAAATGGACAGAATTTTATAGAGCTAACTACAGCTTCTGTGGGACTGGACTGTACAGTTCTTAATCATTATGCCAAAATTCCATCGCTGTGGTATAACCCAGTTGGCAGCTAAACACCACAGAGCCATTCGCTCATCCTTCCCCCACCCTCTCTGGGATGGCAGAGAGAAACAGGAAAGTGAAGCCTGGGAGTTGAGAGAAAGACAGTTTATTAAGACAGGAAAATAATAATAACAACATCAAAACAACAATAATAATAGTACTAATAATAATAATGTGTACAAAACAAGTGATGCACAATGCAATTGCTCACCACCTGCTGACCAATGCCCAGCCTATCCCTAAGCAGCTGCCCCTCCCAGCCCGGCTAGCCACCCTTATATATTGTGTAGCATGGCATCAGATGGTATGGAATACCCCTTTGGCCAGTTTGGGTCAGCTGTCCTGGGTCTGTCCCCTCCCAGATCCTGATGCACCCCTACCCTGCACATTGGCAGGACAGATTGAGAAGCTGAGATGTCCTTGGCTTAGTGTAAGCACTGCTCTGCAACAATTAAAACATCATCATGTTATCAGCACTCTTCTCATCCTAATTCAAAACATAGCATCCTACCAGTTACTAGGAGGAAAGTTAACTCTATCCTAACTGAAACCAGGACACCCATGCAAAAGAATGGCTCAGTCTGGCCATCCACCTTGCATGAGACTTGAATTCATGAGTAACTTTGCAAATACATTTATAAAACAATGATGTTTTAAACTATTTTAGTGATGACTTTTTATTAGCAAGATGAAAGTAATGGACAGTAGAAGGAATGAATCAGTCTTCTAAAGCATCTCAAGGAAATACAAAAAATACCTAGCATAAGGAAGTTTTCCAGTATCGGCCTCACCATAGAATCATAGAATGGTTTGGGTTGAAAAAGACCTTGAAGATAGATCACTTAGTTCCTGCTGTGGGCAGGGACACCTTCCACTAGACCACATTGCTCGAAACCCCATCCAACCTTGCCTTAAACACTGCCACGGATGGGGTCCAAGAAGCTGGGACCCAGCTTCTCTGGGCAATCTGTTCTAGTGCCTCACCACTCTCAAAGTAAAGAATTTCTTCTTTATATATGATCTAAACAAACTCCTCTTTAGTTTAAAGCCATTATCACTTGTCCTATCACTATACTTCCTGATAAACAGTCACTCTCCAGCTTTTTTGTAGGCCCCCTTTAGGTACTGGAAGGCCATTATAAAGGTCTCCCTGGAGCCTTCTTTTCTGCAGGCTGAACAATCTCAGATCCCTCAGCTGTCTTCAGAGGAGAGGTGTTCCAGCCCTCTGATTTTCCCTGTGGCCCTTCTCTGGACTCATTCTAATACATCCACGTCCTTCTCTAGCTGGGACCCCTGGAGCTGAATGCTCCAGGTAGGAGGGGGAAAATCACGTCCCTCAACCTGCTGGCCATGCTTCTTTTGATGCAGTTGAGGATATGGTTGGCTTTCTGGGCTGCAAGCACACATTGCCGACTCATGTTGAGTTTCTCGTCAACCGTCACCCGCATGTCCATCTCATCAGGTCTGCTCTCAATCCATTCTCCATTTAGCCTAGAGATATTTTTGCTGGGGACTGCCCCAACCCAGATTCAAGACCTTGCACTTGGCCTTGTAGAACTTCATCAAGATCACACAGACCCACCTTTCAAACCTGTCCAGGTCCCTCTGGGCAGTGTCCTTTCTCTCCAGCATGTTAACTGCACCACACATTTTGACATCACCCACAAACTTGTTGAGGATGCACTCTACCACACTCTCTATGTCACTGACAAAGATGTTAAATAACTCTGGTCTCAAGATCAACCCCAGGGTAACACCAATCATCACTGGTCTCCACCTGGATATCAAGCCATTGACCACAACTCTTTGAGTGTAACCATCCAGACCATTGCTTACCCACCAAGTGGTCCATCTGTCAAATCCAAGTCTCACCAATTTAGGGAAAGGATATCATGGGAGATAGTGTCAAATACTTTGTGCAAGTCCAGGCAGATTAAGTCAATTGCTCTTCCCCTGTCCACCAATGCTGTAGCCACTTTGCAGAAGACCACCAAATCTGTCAGGCACGATCTGCCCTTAGTGAAGTTATGTTGGCTGTCACCAGTCACCTCGTTTTCTATGTGCCTTAGGATAGTTTCCATGAGGATCTGCTCCACGATCTTGCTGGGCACAGAGGTGAGACTGACTGGCCTCTAATTCTCTGGCTTTTCCTTTTTTCTGTTTTTAAAACTGGGGGCTATGTTTCCTCTCTTCCAGTCAGTGAGAGCTTCACTGGTCTGCCATAATTTCTCAAGTATGATGGATAGTGGATTAACAACTTCATCTACCAGTTCCCTCAGGACCCACAGATGCATCTCATCTTGCCCCATGGAACCTTCAGGTTTCTTAGATGATCTCACACCCGATTTTCTCCTAGTATGGGTGGTTCTTCATTCTCCCAGTGCCTGCCTTTGCCTTCTGGGACTTGGGCTATGTGGCTAGAGCACTTGCTGGTGAAGACTGAGGCAAAAAAGCCACCGAGTACCTCGGCCTTCTCCATATCCTGGGTAATCAGGTGTTCCTTTTCCTTCTGGTGAGGGCTCACAATTTCTGTAGTTTTTCTTTTATCACTGATGAACCTATAGAAGCCTTTTCTGTTGCCCTTGATGTCCCTGGCCATACTTAATTCTAACAGTGTTAGCTGTCCTAACCTGATCCCCATCCACTTGCTCACTTTCTCTATATTCCTCCCAGGCTATCTGTTCTTGCTTTCACCCTCTGTAGTTCTTTTCCTGATAGTGTTTGTCCAGTAGCTCCGTGCTCATCCATGTAGGTCTCCTGGCATTTTTGCCCGACTTCCTCTTTGTTGGGATGCATTGCTCCTGAGCTTAGAGGAAGTTATCCTTGAATGTTAACCAGCTTTCTTGGGCTCCTCTTCCTTCCCAGGCTTTGTCCCATGGTGCTCTATGAAATAGATCCCTGAATACATAGGTAAATGTCTGCTCTCCTGGACTCCAGGTTTTACCGAGAGCAGCATGCTCTCGCTGAGACCAGTGGAAATTTTAAGACTGACTGTGAAAATAGTTACATTTTCTAGATGTAATGTATAATATAGATGCACAAGCCAAATTTGCATATTAAGCAATTTTTGTCCAGAAACACATGTTGTTTATGAAGACAGTCCCTAACAATCAAATCTTTGGAGCCATAGAAAGGGAAAGGGAAAAGAGGGAAAGGGAAAGGGAAAGGGAAAGGGAAAGGGAAAGGGAAAGGGAAAGGGAAAGGGAAAGGGAAAGGGAAAGGGAAAGGGAAAGGGAAAGGGAAAGGGAAAGGGAAAGGGGGAAAGTAAGAAAACAGCAACAACAAAAAGTGGTTATTTTTCAGACTAGAGTCTGAAGAAACTGAAGAAGATTTTATGGCACACACATGGAATCTGATAACCCAGTACTTTCCTGTTCTTGTTTCCCTTCAATGTAATTGTATGTTATTTTCTTATATGTTACTATAATGCAGGGTCATTAAATAAGGAGACTAATACAGCTTAGTGGGAGGCTGGGCAGGTGAAGTTGTGTTATGTGTTGGGAGAACACTGTGCTCCTCATGCAACAGGGAAGATGAGAGAAAGAAACTTCACACCATTCCCTAGGTTTGTCTTGCTCTCAATGAACACAAACAGCTGTGGACAAAGATGAATTATGTTGATAATAGTTTGTAATTATTGGTAGCTCTTACATATCTGTTTTGAAGCCAGGTTTTAACAAAGAGAAGACACAATCTTGTTTTGGAAGTGTCCTTGAAATATCCTCATATGTACACCTGGTCTTCCTCCTATTTCTTTATTTTTTGATTAAATAACATTTTGTATCTGTTTGTATCTGTCTTCCCCTGTACTCGGCTCTGGTGAGGCTGCACCTAGAGTACTGTGTTCAGTTTTGGGCCCCTCGCTACAAGAAGGACATCGAGGTGCTTGAGCGGGTCCAGAGAAGGGCGACGAAGCTGGTGAGGGGCCTGTAGAACAAGTCCTACGAGGAGTGGCTGAGGGAGCTGGGCTTGTTCAGCCTGGAGAAGAGGAGGCTCAGGGGTGACCTTATCGCTCTCTACAGATACCTTAAAGGAGGCTGTAGTGAGGTTGGGGTTGGTCTGTTCTCCCATGTGCCTGGTGACAGGACAAGGGGGAATGGGCTTAAGTTGCACCAGGGGAGATTTAGGTTGGATCTTAGGAAGAACTTCTTTACCGAAAGGGTTGTTAGACATTGGAACAGGCTGCCCAGGGAGGTGGTGGAGTCACCATCCCTGAAAGTCTTTAAAAGCTGTTAGTGTTAGGTCAGAGATTGGACTCGATGATCTTGAGGTCTCTTCCAACCTAGAAATTCTGTGATTCTGTGTATCTACAAAAGATCCTTTTTTTTTCTTTTTTTCTTCCCCCCGCGCCCCCAAGAATTTTAGCAACTGTAGCATAGTGTAACATGCCATGTTGTCTACATCCTATCATCTGTAAAGATGTCCTTGGTATTCAGTAATTATGTTAAATGCAGATACTGTATTGAAATAAACAACAAAATTCATATTTAAACCTACAGGAGGTTGTAAGAAGGAGGGGATCTGTATCTTCTCCCAAGCAACAAGAGGACATGGCTTCAAGTAGCACCATGGGAGGTTTAGGTTGCATATAAGGAAAAAAAAAATCACTGAAAGGGTTGTGAAGCATTGAAACAGGCTACCCAGGGAGTAGTTGAGTCAATATCCCTGGAGATATTCAAAAGATGTGTAGAAGTGGTATTTAGGGACATGATTCAGTGGTGGACTTGGCAGCGCTAGGTTAATGGTTAGATGTGATGATTTTAGAGATATTTTCCAATCAAGATGATTCTATTATTCTGTGACTGAAAGCCTAAAAACAAAACCATAGGAGTTTCTGAATTTATGTTCTCCTATTACCCTCATTTTTTACCCATATTACTGAAAAACTGCTACATTTGTGTTTGTTTGTTTGTTTGTTTTCCCAAAAGAAAATATTGGTTTGGTACTTGGCCCTCTATGTTGGTACTATTTGAAATGAAAATTGTAAAAGCTTTTTAATATTCATCTTTAGACAAAGTGACTTAATGAACAAAGTAGGATAACCTTAATTTTACAAAGATAAATACATTCTGAGATTAATATAAACTTAGATTTGTGCTCTTTATGAAGATTAGAAGTATCTAAACAGCAGGTACCTTGACTGTTCCATAACTGGCAAAAAATAAAAAAAATAATAAAATAAAATAGAGCAGTGCACATCATTGCAAATCCTTCACTTTTCAGCTAAATTCCAGCCTTTGTCAGTGACACTTTTTTCCTGCTTTAGGGTGCACAGCAACACATTGTTGGGTGTCCCTTTGCTGGTTTGAACTAACTTCCTTGGTAATGTGTGAGCAACAGGGTTGATTCTGACATTGTGTCTTCTTTAGTTATGCTAATTCCAGTACTCTTCTATAGTACACAAAATGTTACCCAACCATGAGTTCCTTCAAGAGGAAACTCTACAGACTGTTAAATCAGCACAGTATAAACACAACTTGCAACAGATAATAATAAATAGCTTGTGTTCTGCATGTTTATCTTCCCAAATTCAACAATTCTTTATATATTTATACTAGGCACATCCTATCTATAGCTGATTTGGAATTAGATTTACTGTGGCAGAAAGGAGCCTAGGGAGGCACTGTCCCTTTCATACCTGCACTCCTGAGCACCAGAGATTTCTATAGCCCACAGAGACAGGTCCTCAGGCTTCTCCAGAGGGAGTCTCATCTGAAAGAAAAATTTAAATTATTCATTGCAATTTGAGGAGATATTGCTGTTTTCTAGGTGTAACTTCAGAAACGCTTCAGGAACCAGATAGTGTTCATTATATTGTTAAAATGAATCTTTTGCATATTTTACCATCATCTCCTTAAGAATACCACTGCAAAGCTGTGACTTGACATTACAATAAAGATGAATGCCGCTCTTTAGTGCATGTTTCAAAATAAATGGATTAGATTAACTGGTGTACAAAACCCCTCTCTCTCTGATTACTTTTAATTTGTACATTCATAAAGCCATGGATTACTAATAACAGCTATCAATCATTTTCCCTGAAACAGTTTGACACAAAGTACTACAGATCACAGTGAGTTATAATGAAAACTCTTCTTGCAGATTGCATGCAAACACAATTGCATTTCCCCTTCGAGGATTTAATAAAGTACTCCCAGCTCACACGCTATCTCATTTTTCCAAAATGGAGTGAAACAGACTTTGAACACAGTCAGAAAAGCCCAGTGGTGTCCCCTGATGGATTCCTGGATGCTGTATGCACCATTGCCTTCCATGCTTATGCCCATGTGCTTGCCTGACAACCTGTGAAAAAAAACAGTTCCAAGGACTGACTTACACCTTATTTCAATTCCAGCAGAAAGGCCACTGAACTTTCTGTATCATTAATTACTGTATATTTGCAAGAAAAGAAAGTTTTGATACTATGACTGCCGAAAAACTCAGTCCTTAGTGTTATAAATGAAGTCTCAACTCAATCTGAATTTAGTAATATTTATAAAAGACAAGTAAACAAAGCTAGGTGCGCAGGGACTCTACGTTCTACCAACATGCACACACGAACATTGAACTTTCTAAATATACAGAACATTGCTTTTACATACTAAACCCGAGTACATCTACACACATGTACAATCAGAAAAGGTATCAATTGAAACATAAACATGGCAAAGTTTTAAAAGGCAAGTGTTTAACAAAAAATCTTTAAGTCTATTGCTACTAATGTCCACAACTGGGGGAGCACAGTTGGAGTTGGTAACCCTGGTTGAAGTGCTCCCCTATCTTCCATGACTTCATTAATTTTTCTCAGATCATATAACAGTCTCCATTTTCCATTCCTTTTTCTTGATTACAAACACCAGAGAATTCCAGGGCTAGCCGTGGGAACAATATGTCTCGCTTAAAGTTGTCAAGTGTTATAAATGAAGTCTCAACTCAATCTGAATCTAGTAATATTTATACTTATAAAAGGTATAAAAGCTATAAAAGGCAAGTAAACAGCGCTGGGTGTGCAGGGAGTCTACGCTCCAACAACACGCACACACGAATATCAAACATTCCAAATATACAGAACATTGCTTTACATACTAAACCCAAGTATGCTTATACAATCAGAAAAGGTAACAAACAATCCTTTAAGTTCCATGACTTAACAGTCTCCATTTTCCATTTCTTTTCTTGATTACAAACAAGTCTCCATTTTCCATTCCTTTTGAACAATATGTCTCGCTTTAAATTGTCAAGCAACCCAGTCTTCAGGCCTTATGTATCCCATTCTTCCCAGATCGAAGAAAAGCAAATCCATCTCCTTTTCAAGGCCAATAGCCCTGGGTCAAATGGCACGTCCAGGTCAGCAGGGGGTGTAACAGCAAAAGCCTTCAATGGCTGTGGCAGCAGAGGGGCCCATGGCGTGCTAGTTGGATCAGTAAGGGAGCCCGCAGCTCCCTCACTATCTGACAAGCCACATTTGTGATTGTGGCTCCACATGGCTCTTTAAGGCCTCAGAGATTGCTTGCCAGGTGCCAAGCAATCCCACTGCAACCTTGCCATTTTTAGTTGCAGAGTCCCACACCTTGACCTTAATTTGGTCCCATATTTCAGGAGCATAAACTGATTGTTAATACGACCGTCTGATCGTTAATACGGAGAATAAGCTGTAAGGTTACCAGGACAGTCCTTGTTCCTAAGGACATATGATTCCCCATAATGTGCAACTGCTTAGCAGCGAGGGGCAGCTGTGTGCACAGGTCTGCTTCTCTCAGCTGGAGCTTCTTTGCAGCTCCGGTGTGCCCATTTCCAGAGACTTTCTGTACGAGCTTCTCTGAGCAGTTTGCTGAGTTTGGCCAAACCCATCTTCATGAGGCACTCAATGTGTCTGTTCCCATCCTGGTCTCCATTCCGCTAGCCTGCTCCTCTTCATTCCTTCTTTCTGCCTCCCCATGGACAACATAACTACGTTACATCATGTATTTTTATTCTTTTTTTATCTTGAGGGCAGGCTCCCTTCTTATACCCTTCTCTCCACAGCAGTTCTTTTCAAAACAACTTTTCATTGGTCAAACAACTTTGCATATAACGACAACAGCAAACACCCAGAAACTTCCATGCCTTGATGGCTGGAGAACAAGAAACCAGCTGGAGAACAAGAAACCAGAGACTTCATGGAGTCTCCTGAATCACCCTTCTTTGTTCCCTCTAAACTCTTTTATATTCCTGATGGCCTCATCATTAAGAGTCTAATGTCATCTCAATCATGGAGCTTCCCGATCCCCATGGCCACACTCCCACATCTTTATTAATATCAACCATTTTCTCGACATGAATTACCACTGCATATATAACACAAGCAACTCGGCCTTCGGGCCATATGTATCATATTCTTCCCGGATTGAAGGGAAACATATCCATCTCCTTTTCAAGGACAATAGGGCCTGGGTCAAAAGGTACGTCCAGATCACCAGGGGGCGGAACAGCAAATTGCCGTAGCGGTGTGGGGGCCGATGGTGTAGCAGAAGGATCAGTAAAGGAGCCCACAGCTCCCTCACTATCTGGCAAATCACATATTTCTGATTGTGTCCCCACATGGCTCTTTAAGGCCTCAGAGACTGCTCGCCAGGTGCCGAGCAATCGCAGCCTTGTCATTTTTAGTTGCAGAGTCCCACACCTTGACCTCAGTTTGGTCCCATATTTCAGGAGCATAAACTGATTGTTAATAAGCTGTATAAGCTATGTAAGGTTACCAGGACAGTGTGTGTTTCTAAGGACGTATGATTCCCCATAATGTGCAACTGCTTACCAGCGAGGGGCAGTTGTGTGTGCGGCTCAGCTTCTCTCATCTTGAGCTTCTCTCCCGATCTGGTGCGCCTATTTCCAGCGACTTTCTGTACGAGCTTCTTTGAGCGGTTTGCTGAGTTTGGCTGAACCTATCTTCATGAGGCGATCAATGTGCCTGTTCCTGTCTGTTCTGCTAACCTGTCCTTATTCATTCCTTTTTTCTACTTCTTTATTGATGACATAACTTCATGTTGCTTTTATATCATGTTGCCTTTTTTTTTTTTTTTCATCTCAAGGACAGGCTCCTCTTATACCCTTCTCCCCACAGCAGTCCTTTTCAAAACAACTTTTCATTGGTCAAACAACTTTGCCCGGCAACAGCAAACACCCAGCAACTTCCATGCCTTAACAGCTGGAGAACAAGCAACCCGAGACTGCATAGTGTCTCCTGAATCACCCTTCTTTGTTCCCTCTAAACTCTTTTATTTTCCTGATGGCCTCATCATTAAGAGTCTGATGTTATCACCAACCATGGGGCTTGCCGACCCCCGTGGCCACACTCTCACATCTCCCCCTTCTTTATTAATAACATCTTCTTGATACAAATTATTACTCCATATATCACAATAGGGAGACTGCAAATTCAGACAAAATCCATGAGATTTGCAATGGGAAAATATACCAGGCTACAGGTAAATAACTTTGGGTGATCTCCCACCAAAATCCTTTGAATGGTAGGTTCTTAAGAGCTGCATGAAATTTGTCACCAAAGAAAACTGCACAAGAGAATGTAAGCAGCTCTGAGCAACTGCCACAGAAGCACATGAAAATCCAAATACCTGGAACTGCAAAAGTCACACTGCATTCTTAAAGACGCATAGCATTTAAATTGCTTATTGTTTCCTTTCTTTTAATATTTTTTTCCTCCCCTCGGCAATCCTGGCCTTTTTGCAAACATCACAGTTGTCATTACCTCTTCAGACATGTGGATGCCATTGCAAAGCAAAAATGAAATAAAATAACGTGACTCTGAAGTGAAAATTCATAGCCCAGGCTTCAGAGGATGCAGCCAGTTCAGTTCTTCTTCTCCAGACACATTTTCCCAGACAAAAGTCTGGGACATTTTAATTTTCATAGCTACATTTTCAATCATAGACTGAAAGGAAAGGCAGATAGGACACATTCTCCTTGTTCCTCCTATCCCTTCAGAGACCTAGCCCAGACAGGCTGAGAAACACGATACATTTCCTTCAGGAAAACACTGGAAAGTAGAATTTATCAGTTCGCTGCCTCACTCAAAAGAAAAAAAAAAAAAAAAAAAAAAAAAAGTTCATTAGTTAGCAATTATGTGTAGTGGAGTAACAATGTGAGTGAGCTAACAGTCTACAGCACAGTTTAAGCTAATAACAGCAGGAATATTTATTGGGTTAATCAGGTCAAAGCAGCCTGCCACCCAGAACTTCATTAAGTGTCATCTATGCCATTAAAAGCAAATCCTGACTTGACTGGAGGGAGTAAGAGGATGTCTCCAGCACGGGCAGAAGCGGTAACCTACTTTGCGTGTTGACTTTCTGTGTGTGTGATATATAGTCAGCATTTCTAATGAATCTGCTTGGAGCGGCTGGAATATTATGATTTATAGCACCTTCCCACTCTCTATCATAGCATTTTATTAGATGGATGGGAAGCCAGTAGTAATGAGGTTAGGAATGAGAAAACATCCATCAAGCTTGGCTACATCTTCTCAGGAAAGACAACATGCTATCTCTTATGTCTCAGGCAGTGATCTAGGTCACGTTGGTATAAAATGCATGATTAAAACCAAGCATTTGACACTACATAATAGGCATCTAGTTAAAAAATAGCTCTAGTGTTCCCGACTTTTAATTAAACCCAACTCATAAATATGCACTGTGGTAAATATACTGCAGAATGGGTCTTGTTTATATCCCACCACATAACAATTACCTTCAGAGCGAACCCTTTATTTCACTACATGCTGTTATTAGGCAAGAGACAGTCTAAAATACAAATGTTAAGCCAGTGATGTTAGGCAGGCACACAATGATCCCATCTACTTCAATTGCTTGCTCTCCTTCTCATACTTGCCACTGCAGTTATCAATCTAAAATAAAGCACCCTTAATCTTTTTTAGCAATCTTTCAAGGCACCTTTGATTGCCTCAGTAATAACAGAGAGAGGGGGGCTCTTAAATATGGAATGGTAGTGCACTGTAAATCTATCCCTTTAACAGGTTTATTCTTTTCTGTGTGGCTCGTTTATGGAAGTTTTTTTTATGTGGCTTTGAATAATGCAAAGCTGACAAATTCATGCACAAAAGGCACATTCATGTACGCACCAGCTCAGTGAGATATTTAACTGTGTGCTTGACTTAAGCACATCAGTCATCTCATGGAGGTTAACAGTCAATTACCAATTGCTTGCTAGCTCAACAGTTGATCAATAAAGGAATAATCCAGTTCCATTGTGGTTTCAAGAGGTAACATCCTTGTGATGAAGCTAAAGGCACTGGGGTCAAGTTCTCTATGTTGGGGAAATCTTGCCACAATGAAAGCAGTGAAAGGTTTTCAGTGTCACAGGTGACAGTGCAGCAGGATAGAGAAATAGATGGAGAGCAGTGTAATTGATCAGCCAGGTGGAGGTTAAAAGTCCAAGAGTATTAATTTCTACTTAAAGGGGGCAATAGCAAAATGTAAGCATTTCTGTCTCTAAGGAGATTATTATCCACAAAACATGGTACAGCAATATCTGTTTCATTGTTAAGCAAGAGACAATCATGAGCCTGATGGATGTGCTACAATGAAAGAATACTTTGACCTGGACTTTTGACTGTTTTCCATTGTAAATGAACTTATGCTCATTATATCAGATCCACAGAGTTATAAGAAGTGTGCAAAAACATTCATGTAGTTGTTGAAGTAATAAGAAGGGCATAGGAGTAAAATAAAGTCCACAAACATATAATTTGAAAGGTTTCCTTCAGATCTTCAGGAACACCTCAAATATTCAGTTTTTAAACTTTCACAGGCAGAAAAAAAAGGTGACATTTTATAATAGCAACACATCTTGATAAACATAGTGAATTTTCTAGTGGGACTGATTCATTTAATTTTATAATTTGCCCAGAAGACTAAAAAAAATGTGACTTCTGTTGTAAAATGCTGTTTTTTCCCCTCTAGGGATACCTTTGAAGCATTTGGTAGTGGTCCCCAAGGAACTGAATATTTGTGTGATGCTCCTTCTATTTCATCTGCTGCAGAGAAGGATGCCTATAAATATACAAGATATGTTCCAAGGGTATTTTATTTTCCATATAATCAATGACCATATTTGTTGATGGGCTTTTTACAGGCAGAGGGAGATGAAATGGTCTTTTTTTATTTTTAGACTAAAAACAGCCGGCTCTACAAAAATATAATAATCTCTCAAAGAAAAATTGTTAGGTTGTTTCGGAATATTAAGGATGATTTCTATAGAAGCTGTTGCACCAGTTGTGGCAAGTACTAGTTTTGCCCATGATGTTTGGTAGGTAGAGATTCGTCTTAACCAATAACCTAAATACACTAAAATTTACTGATCTATTTCACTCCACTGCTACTGTTATGCTAGTGAAAAGTAAACCTAAGCTTAAAAATATGCGCTAAAATTCAGAACAAATTCACTTACTTAATTGTTCTCACAGTGCAAAGTCCTAACATAGCTTTCTACAGTATTATGAAATGATTTGTCCTGTCTTTTCTTTCATGCAATCTCTTCATATTAATGGAAATATTTAAAAAAAAAATCTTCAGTATTCAACAACAATTTACAGTAAATTGATGAAGTCTTATTGGACATAACTGGTAGCATCAGCAACCAAGCTTTCTTTGTGAGGTGTTGCAGTGAAATATATCTTTATGGTACATTTAACAGCTTCCCGTTTACACTGTATTTTAGTAACAGGATGATTTCTTTAAACAAACAAAAACAACAACAAAAACAAACATACACATAACCATTAATAAAAGGTGGGCTGTGGTATCAGCTAAGTGCTTTGACTTTGGTAAAAAACCAAAATATTTTCCTGGATGAAAAAAAAAGCACTGTGCAAATAGATCATGGGCTGACTACTTGCAGTCATCACAATCCTTGTGGAAAGAGATTTATTATGCTGGATTTTATTATGCATCCGGTTTTCAGAGGAATAAATTACATGCTTCTTTTGCTGTGTTAATATTGCAAGTGACTATGGCTGCTGTTGTACACTCCCTTAGAAACATCTTTTATACAGTGCCAATTAAACAGGAGGTGGGAATGTTGGCAAGAGGATTTCAGCATCTCAACAAAAGGTCAATATGGTTACCAACCAGCCAGAGTTTATTTAGTAATGGATTGTATAGTCAGCACTGGGTTCAAGCCCAGTTTCTACTGTGGGAATTTAATATATATTCCTCTGAATGAGAGCAGGTACTATCAAAGGAACTATACTATTATTTAGGAGACAGTTTAAAATATTTATAAAGCATCCCTGTGACCTCATCTGATCAAGCTAGCTTGTGCGCTTTTTTCTTTTACTGAGTAGTGTTAATGTTTCAACATTGAACAAATGCAATTTATATATTGACACTTTGTCATTATCACTGTACAGAGACTCACCTTGTTAGCTTTCCCCTCTCTCTCTCCTTTTAAGAAACAGCAAAAATGTCTAACCCTGATCAAAAAGTACAGCAGGTATGACAGTTCAGAAGTCTTCTAACATCTAAAGAAGGAAGTTTATCTTCTTTTTAAGGTTGTTTAGGAAGTCATGGGCAATTTATTTTTTCTATGTTATTTTTATTGTCTTGTATGTTCAAGTGAGATTTTTCACTTCACTTTCTGCACTTATTGCCTTTAAGGAACTATTGAGACTTGATTGCTAACTTTATAAATGCCTAGAAAGGGTCTGAACTAATAAAGCAAGGACTAGGATCGTCTTTAATGTATAACTAAAAATTGGCATCAAGGCAGAGACTCTACCTTTTATAAGGGAATAAGCCAATAGGTACTAACTTGTTTCCTTTTACTCCACCAGAAACATTTGTAGTAGACACAGGACACTACTGAGAAAAGCAAATGGAGGAAACATTTTTCTATGAATGAACTTAAGAAGACACAAGGTCTTCCCAGCACAGGCTCTTTGGAGTCTGAGATATAAACTCCACTTTCCTTCATAATTCTGGCTTGTTCCTTGCCTCAGCCCCTTCCTGGATGATGCCCATTTAGACGCTTCTTGCTTCCCAGATAGATTCTCCTGCCAAAAAAATTATAGTAACACCATTTTTCAAGATCATGCCCAAATACTTTTCAGTCTACAAGAAGAAACAAGTGTTATTTCTCACCACCAGCCAAAAGCATAGATGAGAATAATTCCTCTTTTGCATTTATTTGTTCTAAAAGTCACCAACTTACTTTTCAGTCCACAAAAATCCATGCAGTTTTGTAAGGGAAATAGTAAACCAAACCTAAAAGCCATGAAAAGCATATTTTATTTTCTTGTCTTCTTTTATCTGCTCAAACACAATAACATTTTTTTCTCATCCGTATTAAGAGAAGAGCATCAGTGTTCTTCAGCAGGAGCTGACACTTTGAGGATAGCAGGTCTGGCCAGAAGTTACAGTTATTCCTGTATGTCTAGACCATGTGTCTTCCCATAATGCCCCAATTTCTGTTTTATTTGAAATTTTTAAAGCAGTTCTGATCATTTGGTTATCTGATTACTCTTATCACATATCACATGAAGTAACATTTATCCGAGCTTTCTGGAAATCAGCTATTTACTGAACTGTCTCTATCTTGAGACAGTTCCTGTCAAGCTCACTTATGGCTTGGACTTAGATATTATCCAAGATAATAGCTTCATGACTGCCTGCCTCCACATACATTGTCTTCTCTGATCTCTTCAAGTTGTGAAACATGAAACATTTAAGCAGTGAGGAAAATTAAATTTTCTAGTTATTCACAATAGGAAAGTTTATGGTTCTCTGGCAAAATCTGCCTTTAGTGCAGCATGAAAAAGAATTGTGTGAGGGTTTTTTAGTTTACATGAAGCATCATGTGTGCATAGGGTTTTCCCAGTACACAAATAGAAGTAGCTGTGCTTCCAAAGATGTGTTCTTTATTGCTTTTCATCTCTAACTGCATGCAGTTCATCTTTCTCTTTGAGAGGATGGTTAAAACCAGCAACTAAGTACAATTACTGGGGTTTTGCTCAGCTTTTGTCTGCCAGCAAAAAGAAGAGAGACTATGCAGCAAATCATGATGTATTAATACACTACTGAATACTTGTACCAAAACACATATTTTTGGCTGATTGCTGTATACCTATCTTAAGCATTAAATATGCAGATCTATACAAAATTATTATGTTCCACCACGTAACTTTGGGTGTAGTGTAATACCTAACACATAATGATACTTGGATAATTGCCTGCTAATAAAAGTGCTTTATGACAGACCTGAGAACCTCCAATGGGAGCACCAGGAAGCACAGTTCTACACAGGGTGATGCCCTTTGTTCAGCATAGAGATGAATCATCATTTGTATGAGGCAGGTTTAAATGGAACATGTGAAATTCTCAGTCTGTACTTGGTCTGATCATAACAATGACACCAGCCAATCCCTGTCATGAGGAGCAGATGTGTTGGTTTTCCTGTTTGCAAAAGATAAGTCAGATCACGAAGGAGTTAACAGACAGTTTTTCCAAACTGCAGACTACAGTAAGTTCTTCTGGATGTCTCCTGTGAGACTTCTAATATTCAGAGAGTAATCTTGCAATCTATAAACTTTGTGAGTCCTAAAGACTAGATTAAATATCCTTAGCTTCTTGCCCCCAGAAAACCCTGCTATTTTCATGGTGCACTAAGATCAATGTGAAGGGGAATCTATCTTTCTGCAGATAAGAATATTAAAAGAAAAGTAGCCAAGGTAAGGGGCATTTCCATCTACAGACCTAAGGATATTTCAGGGAGAATGCCTCCTTTACAGAGGATGATATCATTGTAAGAAAACAATATTAAGAATTTTGTTTCCATTATAATCTTTTGGCAAGAAACAAGATAGGGTAATGCCTTCCTTGCAAGAAAGGTAGGCTTCTCTAAATGTCACTTTCCTAACAAGAGTCCCCCAAAGTGCCATTGTGTTTACTTTCTTTGCACAGAAGGGCTAAACAGTGAGAACGCTGGTGCATAAGCTCTTCAAGTATTGAGATATTGAATTCTGATCTTTAATAAACCAACACTGATTTACTTCACTGTTTCTGTTTGCTTAGTTAAGCTCCACTGGCATAGGAAAAGGCACACATAATTTAATCAGATTGCTTTTTTCATTTGATTTTTATTAATGCAGCAAGCTGGCATTGAGCTCAGTGAATTCATTCAGTTCTCACCAGTAGTTCTCACCACATACTCCTTCCTCCTGACTGGAAGTTTCAAACAGTAAAAAATTGCAACAAAGTACGAGGGCTTATGACATGACATGACAGACATGACATGAGGTCCATCTCAATGGGAAAGCACTCTTTCCCATTAAAAAGAGAAACAAAGAATGGAGCATTTAAGGGGAGCATGGAATTGTTCCCATTTCAGTGGGGCTGTGATAGATGTACCATTCCATTCTTCATTTCTGCTCAGAAAAATTCCACCCCAGCAGGACTCCAGGACACCTATCCAGCTGCCTTATGCCATTCACCATCCGGCTCATTCTGCTGTTCTTAGCATTCTCCTCCCAACTAGATAAATATAGTACTGTTGAGCTGTCACAACTGGAAACCTTATTTATTTGTCGTGTTTTGCAGTTCACTGCAGTGTTTACCAAATCTTTCTCATTTATTATAGTGTAAAACCTTTGGAAAGGTATCCTTTTATAGTTTCTCTATACAGAACTGTTATGATCATGGTGATTTTAACAAACTCTGAAATAAAGCTGATCATCATATAAGGATAAATCCATATTGTCCTTATCTGTAAGCTCTGAAAACACTTTCCATTTTGTAAAGGAGAGATGATGAAAGTTTTAGAGATGTGTTCATTCATATTCTACTTACCTGTTTTGCCACTGGCCAAGAATGTTTATCCCATTGCATTATTTCATTTCTATCATATTTGATTGTATTTTATTTTGTAAAGTAAAGACTGAATTGACATACACATAAGTATCATGAATATACATATATAGCATGATTTAAGGAGTCTTAACCTCCCTGGAGCATCTGCCTGATCCTATTTGCAATTACAATGTTGTGGTGTCTTTCTTCATCCAAGGATAAGCAGCCTGTCCATATTTTCCTTTATCCTCAAAAGAACATGCAAAGCAGTGATGTTAATTGTCAAAATTATACTTTCTCAGTGATGGCAGATCTTCCTCTTAATGAAAAATCTCACAGGACAGGAGAGATAAAGAGGAAATTATATGCATTTTCCGTTATCAGAAATATATGATAATATATATGTATGTGTGTGTGTGTGTGTCATGATCCTCTATTTGGACAACAGAGATTCCTTTTCAAGTAAAACAAGGTCCTTCCTTTTAGGGCAGTTTCTATTTCATTGTTCATAACCTTGTCCAGAAATAAGTATAGTTTAAGTATATTCCCTATTATATGTAACTAAATGAGAGTTAAAACCAAGTTAGTTTGTGATAGAATTGTGAGATGATATATCACATCTCTCATAGGTTTTTAACACTGGCCATGAGCATATTTTGTTCTTACATCATAGAGATACTTGTATTATTCACCTATTCTTACGGACCTCTGCTCACTTTCTCTGTCTCTGTGTGCTCATGGCACCTAGATTGATGGGGTGTGTAGTAACTCTGCTTTCACTGAAGTCAGAGAGAATTTTATTACCTATTTCCCTGACTAAGAATATTTACAGATGCACTTCACCTTGGTCTATCTCTGTGATAATCCCCTAAGTGCTGAATGACAAGTAGGTAAGATAAATAAAGGAAATACATATATATATATATATTTGAAAAAAAAAAACTAATATAAATATATAAATATATATATATATATATATATATTTGAAACAGCCTAAGCAACAAAACATCTTTTCCCCCAAACTTTCAAACTTGAGGGCAAAATAAATACATTTAATGAATAATATCCCACTATTATACAAAATATTTTACATATCCTGCTTTCATAAGACATTTTAATGAGTTTCAGATCAAAATCTTTTATGTTTCCTGAAGCACAGAATCTGCTTCAAAACTTTCTAAGTTACTATACAACATATTCAATACATATATATATACATATTAATCTATAAACATTAACTATTAAATTAATATTACAGATCTGTTTTCAACAACAAGAGTTCTGTATTTCTGTATAAGTACAATGCGTGGAGCATACAAAATTGTCCTAAATATTTTTATCATAAATCATCCCAAAAATGCTTCTATGTTCAAAGCCAATATTTGCAGAAAGAAAGCTTCAATACCTGTACATTATTTTAAGTTGCCATTAAAAAAAAAAAAAATCCACCTTAAAGAAAGAAAGAAAGCAGGAATGCAAGGATATTCACTGGGAAGACAGACACTGACCTTCATTATTTTCAGTTCCTTGGTCTACTGCATCTACCTGATGTGTGCTAACATTCTTCCACACTGCTTCTGAAATACCTAGCCATCTGGAGACAGCTGTATTAAAATAGAATATTAGGCTGATATTCTTTTCAAGGCTGCAGTTTTTTGATCTTTTATCTAGAAAAATACAATCTGGGGTCTATTAAACCTCTGTTCTTTACAGTTTAATTTCACAGAAACCCAGAAAAGAGGAAGAGAGGAAGAGAGGAAGGGAGGGAGGGAGGGAAGGAGGCAGGAAGGAAGGAAGGAAGGAAGGAAGGAAGGAAGGAAGGAAGGAAGGAAGGAAGGAAGGAAGGAAGGAAGGAAGGAAGGAAGGAAGGAAGGAAGGACAATGACAACAACACAACAACAACAGAACAACAGAAAACACATGGGGTTACAATCGGAAGGGTTTGGAAATACAAAGAAAGTACAGTGAATAGAACTCCAGAAATACTTAGTACATGCTATAACATATAATCAAATAAATAAATAAAGATTAAATAATTGTAGATTTATTCTTCACTTCATTATTTTGTTTAACTTGCAGCAAAGCCATATGCAAAGAAGAAAATAGTTATCTCAAAACATTTGTAGGAACTTGTTCCTTTTATGAAATTTCATGAAAGTAAAATGCCATCCATAACAGCAAACAGGCTGTTGCTCCCTTCTGGCAAATGGCTTAGTCTGTTTGCCCACTCGATGGGACAGCAGAACATTGTTACAATGACGGGACATTTGTATTCAAAATCTTGTCTCCACTGGTCCTCCTTTCTTTTACAGTCAAATCTTTCATTGCTAACCCATATGATAAATCATTTTCCCAATGGTAAATATTCCAAATGAATGTTTTCTGCATGCTGTTTTGAACAATATAATGTGAAGCCTATTGGCACTCCACTTTTATGTGGAAGAATCTTCAAATCTTAGCAGAATGTGTGTGATAGTAGAAGAAACTTCTCAGCAAGCTTAGCAATGAGACAAAGACGCAGAAGATTCTGTGACTTCTTTGACTGATAATGCCTCAGTGAAGTGACCTTCACAGTAGTTTACAGACAGGCTTTCAAGACACATTTGTCTAAAAATGTTTCAGGTTTTGTTAATGTTTTATATTACAGGGAAAGTGAATATGTTTACTATTTATAAAAGATTTTGACTGTAGCACATTTAAAAGATAAATTGGCCCCAGATTTTTCAACTAATTCAGTATGTCCCACTAAATCTTTTCAAACGTATGCAGAAGGGGCCAAAATGGTCATTACAACAAATAGATTGTACTCCTCTGTGTTTTTATGGCTATGTTCTAAATAACTTTGATACAACTATTTATATTTCTTTGCTGGTTTTGTTGCTGTTCTTTTATTTTTAAATACAGATCAAATGCAGTCTGTTAAACTCAGTCTATGTTAATCATAAGAAACCATGCTACATGTTTAGATTCTCAGTCTTTAATTTTCCATTCCCAACACAGCAGCCTCTCAATCTGCAATTGAGGGATAATCCAATACAAGTACGATATTAAGTTCCATGGCAAACCTGCCAGAGGAGGGCAAAAAGGATTAGACTGCTGCAGTTTAACAAAGATTCACTGAATGTGTCACTTTAAAGCAGTCCATGTTTTGACATGAATAGTTTCTTGCAATCTAAATGTGTTACTTATCTAAGTATTGTTGCCGACGGAAAGAAGACCCAGACGCTCAATATGAGTGAACAGTGAACTTCAAACTTAAATGGATAGCTCAGTCGTCTTTTATCTAGTTCGAACATAATCAACTCATACATATTGCAGAAACTAAGCTCAGGATTGGTTAACACTTCCCGGGCTTTTCAGTCTGGTCCTCCTTCTTTTGGCTACCTGTCCCGCCTTAGGGACTTTCCAGATCGCCCAAGGGCATCGTGTCCTTGAGCCTGATTGGCTCTCAGCCAGCTGTGTTCGTGCCAAGGCTCATGTGAGTTGAGTACGGTGCTTCACCAGCTCATTGTCTCCCAACTGCTCAACATCCACATGTTCTGCCTCACTTAACCATTCCTCAACAAAGTATTGCTTATCTAAGCATTAATTACATGATGATGAGAAAGAAATAAACACACACACACAACAATTAAAATTTTGAATTATCTCACAGGAGTGGCCCGAATTTTATGGGATGGTCATTTGTAAGTAATTTAACAAAGCTGTGCACAGGGAGCTAAGATTAAACCCCATTATTGAATAGATGGATTTGTTCAATTTATATTTGCATAAAGCTCGGGAAACATACCTTTTCATATCTTAGCCTGAAGATCCAATGTCTGCTTTAGAGACACTCTCTGCTAGTACATGGAAAAAGATGCTAAGTATAGAAAAATCTCCAAAGCGAAAACCAAAACTTTTCAGATAAAGACCATGTCATTATAATAGTTTTGTAGAAGATGAACTGAAACACAAAATAAAGGCTAACAAAGTTAAGATGACATGAAAACCTAGCAGAGAACAAGTTACCTGAGGAAACAACACATGAAGTTTCACCATTTTTCAGATATTTCCATGTTTGTAAGAGGATTTTTTTATCATCACTTATTTACCCCCTTTCCATTTCTTCCACCAATTACAACTGCAGTTTTAAGCTTACTACCCATTTTATTGTCTCAGTATCATTGCATTTCATTTTCTTTTCCTATGGCTTCTCTCTGTAGTATCAGAATTGCATCTTAGAGTTTCACTGAAGAAGTTTTCACAATCATGAACTTTCTTTCATGAACTTTTTTCCACTGTTCTTTTCTAAAGCTCTGCTCTGCCAAAAAGGTTAATTTCTCCTTCCTCATGGGACACCTATGAATATTGGATTTTAAGCTATTACATCATCTTTCCTCTAACAAAGGTCTGTCTATGTATTAAAACTAAAACAATATTATTCATTTGCTTAATATCTCCCTTTCTCAGATTGCCCTGCATGATTTTTCTGCTGTGTTGAACAATTTCATCTCTTTCTTCATCCAACAACACTCATTCTGTATTTTGTAGTGGTCCTTAACATCAGTGCTTCATTCAAGTTAATATAATTCTGTCATTTTTCATCCCTAATGCCAGTTCCCTCCATCATCCTCAGCCTCTCTTTAGGACTATTGCCCATAATTCAGTGCTTTTTCTTGACCTCTCCTCTGCCTCTGAAGATTTGGTCAAGCTTCTAACTCTCTTCAAAACAACAACCACCACTTTCTTTAGCCTGTTTCTTCTTCTCTCTCTTTTCTTTAGTCCTCTGTAAGCTAGTTTTTATCTCTCCTCAGGAGTGAAATGGCTCTCACTAATGACATCTTACAGAGCTACAGTAAATAATTTAGGGACAATGTTAATAATGCACAGCAGAGAAGGAGAGGAATTAAGAGATACTGGAAAAGAGAAGTTTTCAGCAAAGAACCACAATGAGATAGAGACTTACGAATACATTTCTCCTTATTATCTGTTCTCCAGAGAAAACAATTCATATTCCAAGAGTGATATATAAAGGAAAGTGTGATGAAGTCTGATGCTCAATAAATGAAGGACTAAGAAGCGGGAAGAGGCTTATAAAATGTATCAGGATAAAGTTACATAGGAAGATCCTGAGCTAAACCAAGTGGGCTTTTCTCTACTAGAGCTTGGAAAGAATGAAGAGTGACTAGAGGTCTCAAGAAGGGGTTATGGTTTAGTACTTAGGAGAAGACAGTAAGCCAGAGATCATTATGTACCTTCAGTGCTTCCTATTTTTGAGTCTCTATACTTCTCTCAACTACAACATATACTTGAATTGGTAGCAAAAGTAGTCTGTTATTTCATCAATAAAAATTGAAGCAGCTTGATTTAAAATGCAATTTTTCCACTAGTAATTCAAGTATTTGAAATTTCTCTATAATTCTGCTTATCTCAAGGCTGGAAAATTCCTGGCAATATCTCTCTACCTACTGATAGGAGTTTTCCAGGTGGGCAGCCAGAAAATCAAGGACATTGTTTCTCCCGGGAATATCCTTTTTCTTAAAATCCTTTTCCACTAAAGATTTTGCGGTTCTGACTTTCTTTTAAAGGGAAGATATTAATTCCTCACAATCCTGTTTCTAACAAAAAGAAGTACTATTTCCTCTTTCCAGCCTTCCAGAGATAGACAGCAACATTTCTTTTCAAGTATTGCAAGTGGGTTAAAAAGAACAGGATGCTTATCAAATATTTGATTTACATTAACTCCAAATAAAACAGGAACAAGAATCCTTCCCAACCTCAGCAAATGCTAGCTGAGGAGCAAAGTGAAAATCTATATCCCTCTTGTTAGCTACAAACAAAATAAATGCAGTAATGGCGTGATTTACTTCCTGAATTAGACATCCTTTTGTTTGTTTGTTTGTTTGTTTTCTCCCATGCACGTATGAGGAAAACTAAATAGTAAATATCTTTAACAAGTTTTTTTATTTTTATTATTATTATTATTTAGAAAATTTTAGTTCAAATTTATTTTTTGCCATCCTCTTCCCAAGTCCTTGTGGTCACACGATGTTATTTGCAAACTCATGAAATGTGATGTGAAATTATTTAGTCCCCAGATGTGTCAGCTGTCTAGCTTGGAAAATAAGCTTTGTCTCAGATACTTCAACTTCCTTAACCAAATTTCATAAAGCACAAGAATTTTAAATAGTTTTTGGATGTGGATGTGGAGGGACAGGAAAGGAAGGGCTTGCAAGTACCTAGAAAGTTTTGAATGTTGTGTGTTTCCTGCTGTTGAATGAGCACTCTGAAGGTATTTCATGGAAACAGAATCATCAAGCTTGGAAGAGACCTTTAAGATCAACATGTCCCACTGTCAGCCTGACCTATTTAGTCCCATCACTAACTTATGTCCTTTAGCGCCATGTCTACATCTCTTAAATATCTGCAGGGATGGCAATTCCACCACTTCCCTGAGCAGCCCATTCGAATGCCCTTTACATAAAGAAATTCTTCCTAATGTTCAATCTAAACCTCCTCTGGTTCAACCTGAGACCCTTTCCTTTCATTCTATCACCGATCACCTGAGAAAAGAGATTGACACTCTTCTGATTGACACTGCAACCTCCTTTCATTTGGTTCTAGAGAGCAATGAGGCCTTCTCTAAGTCTCCTTTACTCCAGAATAAACAACTCCAATTCCCTCTGTCATTCCTAAGTTTTTCTAGTTTCTTCACTAGCTTCATTGTTCTTTGTACAAGCTCAAGCATCTCAATATTCTTCTTGTAATGAGGGACTCAAATAGTACTCAAGGTATGGTCTCACCACTGCCAAGTACAGATAGATGGTCAATCACTTTCCTAGTCCTGCTGGCTGTACTATTTTCAATGCAGGCCAGGATGCCATTGGCCTTCTTGGCCACCTGGGCACACTGCTGGATCATTTCATGACACAAGAGAAGGTTTAATTCTGAAGTTTTAACCCATTGTAATGTTTGGTGTTTTTGTTTTGTTTTGTTTTGTTTGTTTCTTGTTTGTTTGTTTTGTTTTGTTCTATACTTATATGGGTTATCTAGAGCCATTTTATATTACTGTGCTACATCAGGTCAATTAAATTTAAGTTTTAAAAAATAAACATTTAATCTTTTACACTTAGAAACACTTGTATTACTTTACATCAAGTTCACTTCAGATAAGGACCGAACTGACATAACCAAAAATAAATCCAATTTAAACAAACACCTGACACACAACACCACCTGTTAGGAAATATATATTGATGAAAATAAGAAATCAGAAAAACTTTTGTAAATATAGCAAAATTTAGCTAATGAGAGTCAAGAACACTCTTCTGCAAGGTTATGCTCTTAACCCTATTAAAAACATGTAACTAATTGGTTTAGAAACTACACAAAATGACAGGGGTCCTGGAGTCCTCTGTCTGTAGCTTCACTCTGTAAAATCAGAATCGCTACTATCTTTATTCCTCTGCTATTAACTTGCAACCAAGTTTAGGGAACGTGTCAAGGGAACATCCATGTTTAGGGAACATACACACTGTTTTTCTGACTTTTGTCTACTGTCAGCTTATTTGGTGCTTATCATAAGATGGGCAGCCTGTCTTCTATAATTTATATTTGTAAAAGAATGGACCTTCTACTCACTAGAAAGCCTTGGAAAGTCCTGTCCTCTGTCAACACAGTCTTACAGCTTCTGCAGCTACAAGTTAACCTCACTGAGCCCCACTAAGTGTATGTATAAAAACACTTCAGATGTTTTTCATTCAACTCAGCCCCTTGTTGGGCAGTCTGAAGGGCCTCACCAGCATGCAGTTCCTCAAAAATTATCATACAGTCATACATAGCTTTTTACTGGTGAGACTGGTTTCATCCCTTTCAAATCTGGTTTAAAGCCCTGTCAATCAGCCCTGCTTAAATCCTGGGCAAAATGTGTTAGCTTCCTCCATTTTGACAATATTTTTCTACGTAAGAATTTTTTTAAAGACACTGGTCTTGATTATTTGAAAAAGATCTATAAGTACAGTGTTTAAACATTCTACATTTTAGCCAGTTATGAGATTGGCAAATAATAAATAATGTTTTCTCAAATTTATAAGTAGTTTCAACTTCTATCACATTAGATTGTGATTTCAAATGATGGTTGAAAACAACACCTACTTCTTTGCTGGTTTGTGTATTGATCTCTGTGACAGCAATAGAGAGATGACACGTCCTTTGTGTCTAACTGAGCTCCACCAGGTAGAACTTTGACCTGAAAAGTTTTTTCTTTCTTCCCTACAATTTAGAATAACCTCCTTTCATAGCAAATATTGCTACTGCTGCTTTGCAAATAGCCTCCTAGCCTAACAGATACTTCTGCTTTATTCTAAATTTCAGCCATCTGACACAGCAATATCAGTGAAGCTACCACATGAACCTGCACAGCACAACCAAGACATTTTTGTTTGCAACCAAAACTTTTGGTCAAAAATTCTCTAGCATATGTCTAGAGCAGCCAGTGTGTACCACACTGGATTGTCGTGGGATACACTATTTCTGAGGGGAATTAATGAGCAGGATCAAAGATTCACAAAGGTCAGAAGGGAACTCTGTTTTATTAATAACTTAATAAGACAGACAAAGATACAGCTCTCTACAGCTAATTCTCTGCCTGCATAGTACAAACAATCCCACCATTCCCCTAAGCTGCAGACATACTGATGCAAGACATAACATGTACCGCAAAAGTTCAAAAACCCGCTCCCCTGAAACCAGGGACAAAAAGGCAGAGTATATAACAATATAACAGTCACTGGATTTCTAGTAGCATGATTCCACCACCCTCTAGAAAACAGAAACCCTGTTGAAATCTTCCCTCCTCTCCTCCCCCACCCCCAACGCCCCACTACCATGCCTGACATGCAGAAGCAGTGGGAGAATTTTAGGCAAAGGTGGGAGAGAGGACTTAATTGCAGAGTGTTGCCTTCAGACTGGGGTGGTCACTGAATCACAGCAAGGCAAAAATTCTTTATATCATGCAGAGACACTCTTATTATTTAGTTTCTATATTAATACACTAAATATTCAGGATTTGTTGTTGTTGTTTATTTCCGATGGTTTCGGTGTGAATTCATTAGTTAATGAAGTAAATTTGCTAATTAATATCTTAATAGCATTAATATGGTATATATGCAAATTGAGTTGACAGAGTGTCACCTGGAGAAGAAATTCAACATCTGATTAATTTGTGATGTATTTTTTTTTAACCACTATTTTCCTTCCTCTACATCAGGCTGGTGACTTTACAGTAATAATTATATCCTTAGCCTATGTCATCCTGGAGGACAACTTCACACAGGCAGGAAAGGTTAAATATTTCTAAAATGCAAACAAGATGAATTTTTAAAAGCTTCAAAATAGCTTTGGATCCAGAAAGCCCTTTACCATCCATGGGCAGTTCTCTTTAACAAAAGATGCTCTTAAGTTATGCAGACTTCTCATTTGTCAGTTCAGAGATTTCTCTGTCTCCTTTACTGCATAGTCTGTATAATTTAAGGTGACTCACTGTACAGGAAAGTTCACCTTCCATTAAAATGTTTTCTTTAGTAAGCACTCTACTGGAAGTGCTGTAGTGTAAACATGAGTGGCTACGAATACGAACATTTATTAAATAGTGCTGATGAATTTTTCAATACCTGAGGGAGAGCAATTCACAGCTCAATCATTCAGGCCGTTTTAAGTGCTGCACAGGACAATTCCACTACATCTTCCATTAATATTTAATTACCCATTTTATTCTGTTTACCTTTTTGGTTAATATATAATTTAAAGCTCTTCTACTAAAAAGGAGGGGGGGGGGGAGGGGGGAAGGGAACAACTGTTAGTCTGCTTTAAACAAATCTCTGGTGAGAGCTTTTGCTTCATTTAAAATTCATTGCAAAGAATTTTTATTTAATATCAGTAACACAAACAGCAGGTATTAAAGCAAACTTGAAAGCAACTGTTGCGTAAGTCCTGCTATTGACTTGGATTTGACTGACACCAGTTTCTGACTGGCAGCCTTCAACAACTTAGCCTGATATCATGCCACATACCGTGACTGTTAAGTGAGGTATGAATGACAAGCGTGCTGCTGCTTCCTCCACCAGCTCTGGCTCAGGACTGCTCCTTCCCGGCTGCTGGGGCCCAGCCCAGTTCCTGGGGACTAGGGGTCTCTGTCCAGTCTGGGGAACATGGCTGCCACTCTCACCTTTGCACATTCAGCCAGCAGCAAAGCTAAGCACGTACCCCAGAGACACACTGACACACGCAGACAGAGGCAGGACACTGATATGACACACCACAGGCTGCCTTCAGCAGCACTTATACACAAAACTCAGGTTAAACAGATAGAAAAAGCCAAGAACCCTTCATCCTCTCTGGCTAGTAGAGATAGCAGCTCACTGGTGCAGGCATACACACACAGCATTCTCCAGGTTCACAAGCACGTGCAGATTCCTGGAAACTCCACGAACCTGGCACCTCTGTCTGCACAGCAACCCTGCCTGTGTCCCAGGACCTCATACCTGCTTCCCAGATTACCCACTCACCATCTGGTACAGCTTGAAGTTCTCAGCAAACACACACAATCACACACCCATCCCTCAGGCACACTATACCCACCCCATTCCAGCTGACAGTGCAGAGCTCACATTTACCTCACTCATGCTGTTCCCCTGCAGAAGCTGTTTTGGGAACACACACTGCTCCAGTCCCATGGCTGCGACTAGGGAACCCCACTTCCTCTAACAGCTGGCAGGAGAATTCCAGGCACAGGCTAGCACCCACTTCACTCATGCCAGTTCCCCAGTAGCTGGCACTCAAGTCTAGAAATCTGTAAGACCCTTTCAGATCCAGAGAGCTATGGCTCCTCCAACTACTGATTCTGGAACCTTCACTTGTTCCAGGAGCTGGCATTAATGTCTGCAATGGGCCTACACCCCCAGCCTGACTCCAGTACCTGGCGTCAGTTCTACTCACATACACATAAGTACCACTTCCAACTGGTGCTAAGACCACTGCATTTGCTACAACAGCTGACACCACAGGCCAGGGTGCCAGCTCCCCAATCTGACCCCAGTAGCTGGCACTGAGGTTCATTCACCTACATCTAGGTTTTGCCAGTAGCTGGCACATAGGCCTTGCAGCATACACAAACACAGGAGAGAGACTGGAAATATACAGAGAGATAGCTAAGAAAAGATTTAATGAGAAAAAATATAGGATGATGTTGCAGACTGCAGTAATCAGGCACAGGGTTTGGCCAGACAAGTGTACTGACTGGTTCTGTTTTATATGGTCCATTTCCTACTTGCCCCCACTCTTTCTGCCTCCTGGTCCCCCTTCCTTCTGCACATCTCCATAGATATGCAGAGCTCTGAAGTTTCTGCACCCTCACAGTCCAAACCCATCGTTCACAAGTTTATCAGTTGCAGGTCCATCCTTCCTAGAATAGGCATCCACAGCTTGCTAGCCCACCAATTAGTGTGACTGGGAGGTTTTGTTCTTGTGATTGTGCTAGAATAAACATGCCCACATTCTTACATGTTCATCAATTAATGTGACTGACCAGACTTGGTTCCCACTGTTGCCTCCCTTGTTGCCTTGGAAGAAGGTCCTTGACCAGGTGCCCTTAAAGAAGCACTCTCCTTCTACATACCCTTACACTCCACCACTTCCCCACTGGCAGGAAGCACACACACACACATATATATACATATACATGTGTATATATATATATA
The DNA here is from genome assembly GCF_963932015.1 of Anas acuta. NCBI lineage: Eukaryota > Metazoa > Chordata > Aves > Anseriformes > Anatidae > Anas > Anas acuta. The sequence goes on from NC_089017.1 coordinate 37,151,769, forward strand.
CATGTGTATATATATATATACGTGCATATATATATATACGTGCATATATATATATATATGTGCATATATATATATACATATATATATATACGTATATATATATATATATATATATATATATATATGTGTGCACGTATATATACATATACATATATATAAATATATAGATAGATAGATATATAAAAAAAAAAGCATGGTACAAAGTACTCCTGTTGCACAAGCATTATCCCACAGGAATTAATAGTCTTAAAGATTTTTCAGGGGAGAAAACATTCTGTTCTCATTTACAAAATGAGAAATGCTGATTGGTGGATATATTGTGCCATGGTGTTTAGGAAAAAATAAAAATAAAAAATGTTATCAGGCCCCAAAATATTTTGGGTACTGTAAGCAGGATATGAAAACAACAGTCTTGTAAGTAGCAGTTGCTTTCCATTGCCAGTCATCAAGATATCACTGCTTATCAAAGTCAGGAATTGGGTAGAAAATGATTATTTTAACAACAGTAATAGAGCTGCTTTTGAATTTGGAACTAAATTAATAGCAGCAGTACTTAGACTTTGGTTATTATTTTGAGAATGACATGCAAAATCAGATGTGCTTCAGTACTAAAATCAGTGTGGTTGCTCTGAATTACTGGCTGTAGATTTGATCTTGCTCTTTCCATAGTCTTTAATATAAATATAGATGATTAGGTATTTACAGCCTAAGGTGCGTTTTATCACTTTTAGGAGCTCAAGCTCTGTGATAATATCTGTGTTTTGTGGAACTCCAGACGCACTTTAATAGCTGTCTAGTGTGCTCCTTCAGCTTTACACAAGGAGCATTGCACAGTATACAATAAATAAATGCTATTTGTTTTTGTTTTTTTTGAGGAATAGAAAAACAGCAATTTTGTTTTCTAGATTCAAACTTCCTTTATAAGCTTTATTCATTTAGCAAGCAGTTAATTTAAAATTGCTAAATAGGCATATGTAAACATAAAATAGATAAGAGTATATCAGGTACGGGTATGTAAGTATATAAATATACATTCCTATACATATACATTTCTATATCTACGTACATGTATATATATATTTCTTCAGAACAGAAGAATTGTCTTTCAAAAGATCTTACTTTCATGATTTTACAAGAATATAAAATCCTAGATATTACTATGTGGTCTCTGAGTTTCACTTAGTTTTGGCTTTCAAAACCTGGATACTAGAGAAAGGCCAACATGTCCTTGCAGAAGGTTATTTATGTTCTTTTCAGCTAAGATATGGGTGGTCATCTCACAAGCAGCATCTGCCAAATGTCTTTTCAATATAGTACAGAATGTGAGAAACTGTTAAAGGCACTGGTCATATCACATATTCTACTGATGCAATAAAATGTAGACAGTCAATATATTTTTATGCACATAACTTCCATCTGTAACTCTGACAAATTTAGAGAAGATACATGCGTTGAAAGATCAGAGGCTGAACCTTTTTCATCTATTGAACATCTATTAAAATGTTAAGTAATTTGTTTAAAAATAGTTAAATAAATTATTAAAATAATGAAATTCCTTAATTTTGTACTCACTTTCTTTTCTCTCTCTCTTTATTTTTATTTTTTCCTTTCCATTTTCTTTTTCAGTCACTTTTGGAATATCTATATAGCATAATGCTATATCATGGAAATAAACAGGATCTACATAAAGATCTAGAAGGCTGCCTGTATTAAGCAAGAATTTTGTCTGTATCAGATATGCCTTACTTTTCTGAACTAAACATAACATAAAGGACTAGTATATTCCTCTTCACAAGATCAGAATTTAACATGTATAACATCCTGATTAAAGTGAGAAAATGTAAGCATACTATGCAATGTTAGCATGGCTAACTTCAGCTAACATATTAAAGAAATAAAAAAAAAAATAAAATACAAAGAGAAAAAAAAAAGAAAAAAGAAAAAACAAACAAAAAAAATATGAACAGAAGAGAACATCAGAGTTACAATCTTCAAAGAGGGGACGTATCTAGTAGAATATATAAACCATAAAATTTTCACATTTGCTTCTAGTACATTTTCATCAACCTTGGGAACAGACTAGGCATTCTTAGTAGCATAATCTGTGGCCTTGCCTTTTAAAGTTAAAGCCTCAAGGTAACAAAATAAGGCTGCCTCTTCACAAGTGAGCCAGCTGAAAATAATTAGGTTTTCGGTCTGCAGTGATAGCTGGGCAAGGACAACATTGTCAGGAAGTCTCCATGTTTAATCACTGGATCAGGAACAGTCAATGTGATCATGGGGAAAGTCACTCTGTATTTTGTATTTTTGAGGATTTGAATCCTCACACTTTATCATATTCTAGAAAACTAACTCAAGTCTGGCTGAAATGTAAAGGAAAAATATCTCTATTAAAAACAAAACACTTCCACTCCCCATTTCTTTGACCTTAACAAGGGAATGTCCAGGACTACTGGACAAGCGGGTGTGAGATCAGGAACAGTAATTTCTTCATTAACAATTGTAGACGTGAGGATGAGTTTCCTCCTCTGCATGATCAATGTGCTGTGACACATTTGCTAAGGGCCTCTCTCTTGTTCTGCCATTTCCCATGACCTTTAGGAAAACAATATGTTGTATCTACCTCTACTCCAGCTCTTCAGTCTGTTTTGAGTTTTTTTCACAGAATTAGTGCCAACTACCTGTGGTTTCATTTCCCTTATCAACTAACCCAAAACACTAGTGTTGGAACATTGCAACATGAATATATGAGCCTATCCTGTCTTAACTCATAATAGTTATTCTTAAGTAATAGATGCATCTGATGAAATAAAATGTGTTTTTGAAATAATATTTTTTGTCGTTGTTTATTTGTTTTTATTAGTAGTAGCTTTGTTATAGCCTGCAAATTTACAAGACTTTCTGTTGTTTTGGGTTGTGCTTTTGAGTCAGATTTAGTTCCCTGCCCTAAACAGTAAATAATGAGATTTTTTTAATTTACTTACATTTAGCCAGACAGTAGAATGGATATAGCAGTTAAAATATGGCATCAGAGATCATATTAATCTGTATTATTTTAGAAAGTTGAGTAATCATTTTTTAATAATCAGAGATTGTGTTTGCAAGTTAAAATCCATTTCCAGCTAAAACCAAATGAATTTGTGGAAGCTGGCCTACTTGGTTACCAGAGAAGCAGTCTTTCTATTCTGGATTGTGGATGTTTTTCTGAGTTTGTCTGAACAGCAGATAGGCACTGCATATTAATGACTAACCTGGGTCTTCTTGCTGTCTAGGACTGTTTGCAAGCTGAAGAGAAATAGGGGAATGTTGTCTTATAGATAAGTAGGGTGCTACATTCATTTCACCCATGTAATATAAAAGGATGATTCAGAAGAAAATCAAACATTTGAAACAAATCAGTCACAAATGCTGGTAGAACCTGGATTTGCAAGCATTTTGTAGCAATACTTGACAACACAGATTAAAAATAAAAATGTTACTTTAAAATTTCACTAGAAATGGGCCTTTTACTTCAATTGTTGACTTATCTTATACAAATACATTACCTCCTTCAAAGGCAATATGTCCCTGTTAATCCTTCTGCCTTTGTGGCAGGATAACACTAGTAAATTGAACATACTTGGAAATTAGTTGTGAAACTTTCAAAGACCCCTTATATGGTTGTAGAGCTCCAAATGTAGTTAAGTTTTATATTATTTTTCCTAATTATGTGCACATGAACATATTTATAGATGTTTCTGCATGTTGTCTTCATGATAAACAATGTTGTTGAATGCATTTGTGAAAGAGATTGATCAAGATAATCATCACAATAGATCTTTCAGGAGAAGCTACATACATCTATCTTCATAAAGCATAGACAGCAAGTAGATGGAGAAATGCTCATCACCAAATGATGCATCATATACAAACTTTTCTTACATAATAAAAACTACTACTGAACCAGAGTAAGTAGTATGACACTCAGCATTATCCAAAACAAAATATATTATTTCTCTTGCACATAGTCTCATTTCTTTACACACTAACATTGCATAAGCCCTGGGAAAGTTAGAAGTATACAGAATGTTTCAGAAGAAAGATGGTTTACAATATCAGTTTTGAACTAGACAGGGACACACTCATGCAAAAGCAGTAAGATATCAAATCAGAGTAATCCAGAAGCATCTTGATTTCTTTCTTCAAGCTGTGCAAAACCACTCCTTGTCATCAATTATTGGCAGTTCTCATGTGAAAAGAAATTTCTAATCCAGACTTAGAAGGAAGTCCAAGGAACGGAGATAAAGGAAAATTAAAGGAAAATGTGTTTTCTTTAGAGAAGTACAGGAAGCTTATTACAGAGAGATAATTTTTCATTGTTGTACATGTTCTTCAATTCAGTTTTCAACAATGTTGTTTCACTGTTTCATTTTTCTTTTGGAGTACTTGCTAATGGTAAAGTTCTTACAGGACTGAGGGACAGTTAGATCTTCAGACGGCTCTTTACTACCTTTTTTTCTTGATATGCTGCTGCTGTGAATGGCAGAGTTGCTTAGTTAGTAGTTACTGCCTTTGAGGAGGTTCAGAAATGTGTTTCCTGAAAGAATGAATATGTGGGGGAGCACTCTGCTCAGCACCGTTAAATCTTTGGTTGGGTGTCTTTCTTCTGAAAGATAGGTGTCTTAGCTCTATTCATGACAAAGTGCATAGACGTGCTGTAAGTTTGGAAATATATATACTTTCTTCTTTAAGGCTCATGTTTCACTGCTAATCTTTCACAGTGAACATAAGCTAAGGTGTATTCTTTTACACTTTAAGAACATGCACAATAGGCATATCACCAAAATGTATAGGATAATGAAATAGTGCTGTATTGTAGCCATCTGTCTCTTCAGATCAGTTTCTTAAATGATGATTAAAATCTGCTCTCAAAACTTGATAAAAATTGTCTTAGGTAACATTAATAATGATATTTAATTAGATGATATAAGGTTCATTTTGGAGTTAGATATCAATTAGCTTAAAACAAATAGAGGTATACATGTACCAGAGAAAAAGATGGGACAAATGCACAGAGTGTTATTTATTTTGTTTTGCTTGACTGGCTACTCAAGGAGAACAAGATGTGTCTCTTTAGCTTCGTTATAAGCAGCCTTTGCTTTTTCTCCCAACCTCCCCCAACTACCATATGACAGACAGAAAAGTTACAGCCAATGCTAATTTAGATAACATCTAAAGCCTTGCCTGACAAGGTAAATTCAAATTATGAAGCAATCCCTTCACATACAAAGACCTTGTTAGCTAGATTAGTGGTGGATTGGCTCTGTGTGACAGCTTGTTTGCTAAAGGTGAGCTATCTGCATTTCCAATGCAGACAAGCTATATCATCATTTAAAGAAAAAAAAAATAAATAAAGATGTCATTTCTCTTATTTGTCACAGAATTCATGTAATATTCCTCAGTTTTCTTCATTGTTGACTTCTTAGGGAAATAGCAGCAACTGTGTACCTTCGAGAAAGACACCTAATTTTGTTATGGATGAACATAGTGTTGTGACAAAACAGTGGCACAGCTGTCATAACAGCTGTCACACATTAATCATGACAGTGACAAATAGCATAATTACTTTATCTGGAATGTCTAGCATGCACACTCAGTATGCACCACTGCAGTGTAAGCATATCAAGCATGGTTTAATTAAATGACATCAATACAGGTTAGTTAGACATGGTCTTGGAGACACCGATACAAAATGAAACTAAAATTATTTATAGGTTCCTTTTTTTAGAGACACTCAAAGACCAATTATTTAGTAGACAAGGTAATGTGAATCTGTTTTCCTAATCATCTTCTTTGATGCCAATTCTGCATGGTGAATTGAACTACTGGCATGAATGTGTTTCTGACCCAAAACCTCAGCTATGTACAATGTTCAATGGTTATGTTTTCTTCCAAGATTGCTTAAATGTTCACATCTGTCCCACATCCTTTGATTGAACAAAATGTAGGAAAATAACAAGCTTCATTGTGTGCTGCTGGGTAAAACTTTTCTTTCCCACAGACTCTCAAATGGAGGTAGAATAGTGAGATTTGTGTTACAACGTATGCTTTGGGTTCTGCAATTGCACCTGCCAAGGCTTAGGTATTGTGTAGCAGGAGCTCATTATAAAGATAACTACCACTGAAAAAAGGAAATACAGCTCAAGCTCTAATTTCAAACAAATCAAAGCACTAATAGGTAAGTTTTTGTTTAAAGACCATATCCAGTTCAATATTTCTTTAGCTATCTTTGGGTCCACATGTTCATGAAGGTTTGCGGTTGTTTTGTTTAGACTTTTCTGAAGATAAAAAACACAGAAAAATACTGTTGCCAGGGCTCACTTCACACAGCAGATTCCATTGATAATTACCAACTCATAGTATTTTTACTTTTTGCTCCAGATTTGTTAAGCTGTGTAATTCATTGAATTCACTTATTGAATTTCTAGGGACAGTTCATGAATTGTACTGAAGCCTACTCAATGAAATATTAATGAATCAATTTCCATAGACATGGATTCATTATCTCACTGGATGGCATCAGAAAACACAGTCCTGCAGGCAGTATCCTTCCACCTGCCTGACAGAGGATTTCATTATATTATTCAAGTTTTAAAGCCTTCATTCAGACTTCTTGATAATTTTACACCAGTAGCTTTTCAATCATTTGCTCCAAGACAAAATTAAGGAGGAGACATTGTAATATTATTTAGTTGAACTTCACTAATCCATCAAATGTGATTTCCTATTAACCACCAAAGAGTTAGTGATGTGTTATGGATCACAGGAACCAAAGATTTTTCAAGTGAGATAAACTCAAAATATGAAAGCTTTTTTTTTGCCTTTTTTTTTTTTTTTCTCTTCATTAAAAGATCTAGAGGGATAAATGGCAAAATATATTAGTAACTGTTTATTGGGGGGGGGTATGAAATTTACATTAATGAATATGGGATTTAATGAATGGGTTTAAGCTTTTTGCACTTCTGCAGAACAGTTACGTGGAGCAGTAGGATCCAGATTATGTAGTTTGGCCACATATATTTTTAAGACATCCTGTGGCAGCCTTGTGGTGGCTGGGCTCATCTGTTCTTTAATTAGTGCATGTCCATGAAATACATTGCCTGCACCTGATTCTTCTCTCATGTGCTTCAGCTTTGTAACTGAAATCATTTTACTGACTTCCACCAAATTAACCTTGTGAAAAGGCAAGACAAGAAACTCATTTCCTTTGACTTTCTGGATTTGGTGGACTCAGCAAATGGACTAACAATCTCAGCATATGAGATTGTTAGGCTCATAAAAATAGATAATACTCAGTCAGGATAAACTGCCAGGTTTAGTGGAGTTAACCACTGGACTCTTAAAATTATAAATTTCCTGCATAGCCTTAAAATGTTAGGATATCTTTTGTCATAACTAATCACAAGCTAGAAGATTCCAGAATATTTGATTGTTTGCCTATCTTAAGATAGTTTATAAGAGAACTCTGTATTCTTTTCTTTGTACTTAGCAGATACCCCACAGAGGAACTCTCACTTGCTAACAATGGGAACCACCAGGCCTTTGTTGTGAAAACTAGCAGCAGCCAACTGTATTTATCTCTTTGACTAAGAGGTTTATTATTTATCTTCCCTTTTGCAGTGCCCATGTGGCAGTACTGATATTGAGCAGCTGGACAGATTGTACCCTGGAGCCACATCTGCAGCTATATAGATCAACACCACTTTCATTGCCTCAGTACTGGAGAAGTTTATCTTCTGTTAGGTAGATTTACTACCAACTTCATGAATTGTTAAAGGTTTTCCTTTCCCCTCCCCCAGTCTGATTTTCAAACCACATTAGTATAATCTGGTACTGATTGTTAATGGCTGATTAGTTAAGCATTTGTTTACTTTTTTTTTTCTTCCTAATTAAGAGGGATTTCCATTTGGATTTGCAAAGAATATATAGTGGTTGCTCAGTGAAACTCAGAAATGTCAGTAAGGATTGCAAGCTATAAACCAACAGGAAATATCCAAGTACAAGACTGTATCATGGATCATAGCTGTTTCAGTGGTTCCTAAGTATTACAGCTGACCAGGCAGTAATTACTCATATTAGACCTTTTCCCTTGAGAAAGTCAAATCCTAAATAATTCTCTTTCCACAAAGAACAAAAAATGTGTGCTGATCTGACAGTAAACATATCCTCATGAGAATCTGTATGTTTTTTCTACTGATTTATTTAGGAAAAAAAAAAAAAAAAAATCTATCAGCCCAATACACACTATTATCAAGCATCTGTCCAGAAGTTATGCTAATTAGGTAGAACCCCAGAACCCATTTTGGCTGTTTCCAGGAACAAAAAACGGCAACAAGATCCTAGGTTTTTATCTCCTCCTGCTATTCTAGAACAACTTCCTCAACTTTCTCATGACCAGCTATCAATCAAAACCTTTCTTTCATAAGACCAGGTCTCAAAGCAAGCAGGTCTCAACCAAAAATTTATCTCAAAGCTCCAATGGGAAAAAAAAATAATAATAACAAAAAACAAACAAACAAACCTCTCTGTCAACTGGCTAGCTCAGACCCAGCTATATCAACTGTTTTTGAACCAACAACACAACTAGTATGCCCTCAGCTTGCCTTTGCCTTTGGAATATTGTCTTCCCCATTTGCTTCTTTGGTATCTGTGGACTGCAAGTATGTAGAGTTGATGGACTGTTCGTCCTTCATAAAGGAAGTCTTTACATACTGGGTGGGTGGGGGGGGGGAGAGGAGAGAAAAGTAAAAAAAAAAAAAAAAAAAAAAAAAAAGTAATGCATTCCATCTTTAATGCATTCCTTCTTCCAGGAAGACATTATAAAAGAAAATACCAGAAAAACAGCAATTATTCAAGGTCACTTCAACTCAGGAATAAAAGACATTTTATACATATGCTTTTTATGCTCAGTTTTCATCTCTGCAAACCAAGAAAGTTTCGTGTAATTACCATACTTTTGATGTAAGTCTCCAAACCATGTGATGTCAAGATTTGTCTTAATGAAGGTAGATTGCATTTACATCTAGTTAACTGCACACATCTTCTCTGATTTCCCCAGCCTTCTTCCCCAGATAACATCTATGTGAAGCTAACACTGGAAACCATGGATCCCACACTCTATCCATTTAAAATATCCATATAATGCCACCATTCATCATTAGCATGCTTGCCACATTTCTATGAAACTAAATCTCCACCACAGCACATTAACCTAAAGGAGAACTCTGAACAAAACATGGCTATCAGTACGTAATATAAAATACTACAGTAGCAAAGTCAAAAACCAGAAGTATTTTGAAAAAAATACAGAGAATCAGAGTAGATTTGGATCTGTGGTGAATGGTAATGTTTTTAGCACTTCGTATAAGCTTATACACATTAAGCAGACTTTCACTAGGAATAGTGGTTCCAAAACACAAGTCAGAAGGAAGAGGCAGAACAGAGAAGTCAGATACTTTACATGCTTAAATAACCAATTATCTAACAATGTGGTTGGTATCTTCTTGCTTTTTCTGTAATTTATAAATATTTACATATCTCAATTTTGTCAAATCTTTGAAAAAGGTGCTCTAATTCCAAATGACAATCTGCAGCAGCTAAAGGGCTGGAGTTTTGTTCTTCACATTTATAAACATGGTTCTACTTTAATCTTTTTATTAAAGTTCACTACTGAGTTGTTAAAACAAAATTTAGCAATCTTTTCTGAAAACAAAAGAAAAAAGCAGTCTTTCTTTAAATATTTTGTCTTCGTTGATGGTAGATTTTTAATCTGCTGGTTAACGTTTCATCTGAGTATCTGCAATAGATCACATCTTTCCAATGTTGAAATTGAGCACTGTAAAATCCTGAATTATAGCAGTGCTGCATATTCATTGTATAATACCCAGTTATGTCTAGCCTCATGCATAAAAACACAGCATGAAACATCCAACTGATTTTTAATTCATCTACTTAAATACAGCACAGTTGCAATATTGTTAATGAAGTGGCTATTAGGTCACCTAAACATCTTAGGAAAAGGTTACCACTTTATTTTAAATATCCCGTCAATCTTGAATTACTGTGATGTTCTAGGTAAAATTATTGACTTTAATTCACATGATATTCATAAATATGTCAAATGTATATCTAGAGATATTTATGTAAAAAGAAAACATTAAGCATGACCTATTCCCTCTCTTTCTGTAAAAGCTGCTAGTTTTGATAATACCAATGTACATGCATACTTTCTTTACATTTCAAACTGCACAGAAGGACTGGGCAATGATATGCTCTTGAGACAGTCACCTTTTTAACAACCTCCAGTTAGCTACATCATCCCTTACATTTGGCAGATTGCGACCATATGGATATGCAGACATGATTTCCTGTTCAGCCTTCATATCTTCATGCACATGGTAGGATGACATGACAGATCTATGCCATGTACAAGCCTCCATATTCCTCACTGAGATTTATGCCACCTGGTTAGATCTGCAAGAGTTGCAGAAAAAATAAAATAAAATAAAATAAAATAAAATAAAATAAAATAAAATAAAATAAAATAAAATAAAATAAAATAAAATAAAATAAAATAAAATAAACAAGAAAAAAAAAAAAAAAAACAACTGTTCAGGACAGTACATCAGAATGTCCCTTGGACCACATTTTTTTCTATTCTGAGAAACAGATACATGTATTCTCCAGCATCTTCTCTTCCTCACACCTAGATACATTTTTTCTAAAATCACATCGTAGTGACTGTTTTACATGGATTTGCAATATCTTTTAAATATGACAATGAAGGTAAACATTTTAAAAAAAGTTTTGTTTTGTTTTGGTTTTCTGTGTATGCATGAAAATAGAAATAATTTCCATTTGCATCAAGGTGTAATGTTGTTATAATTAAGTGTTATGTTATGGAAGCAAGGGTGGAAGTAAGGAAAAGGGAAGCAATAATATTGGCTTTACTGTTCTGCAGTAATAAAAGTTCTCTAAAGACAATGTTCACAAGGGTGGATCTAAATAACCTCCAAAGTCTGTGTAGCTCATCATTAAAAATAAATAAATAAATAAATAAATAAAAACCACTGTGTAGTCTTAAAATGAGTGATCCTCTTAATATCTCCTAACAGGAATCTGGATAATAATTTGAACATTTCAGGCAACAGGAAGAAAAATTAATGACAGCTGGTTTGCAACCTGTGCTTTTGTTTCTTTTCTGTGGTGCTACTGCACATAAGCCTGGTCAATTTGTTGTTTTTAAACCAAATTATAGATAACTGTGTTAAAGATTCATTTCTGTTTTTTATATCAGTTTTGCAAGCGTTCTCTTAATTCTGGAAATTTAGTTCTGGAAGTGCTTGCATGTTTTAATGAATAACTAACTTACAGAATATTAGATGGGTGTTAAATATATACAAGCTAGAGACTTTGGGCGTGTTTGTTTTTTGTTTATTTTTTCTTTTTTTTTTCCCTTTCTTTTTCCTCCTTTTTTTTTTTTTTTTTCCTTTCTATTTTTTCTTAATCATAAGGCAACATAAACGTGGTTCCAAATCCAATCAAGTGTTACTTCCTCCCCTATCTGGATCCCTCAATATGAGTTTTGTTTGCTCAGTGATTCCTGTTTTGACGTTCTTTGGGTGCTATGACTATGCTCTTAGAGTCACCACCAAAAGCACCAACAAGCATTCTGAGTATGAAGTTACATTCAAAGTTTACAGGCCTTAGGTTTTCAAACCATTTATGTACTTTGAAAATTAAGCCCATTACTTTCTTTTTTGTCTGTTCAGCTTGATGAACAGTCACTAATATGACACAAACATTCAGGGTTTCAGGTTCTGTGATCTCAGGCATGCTTTTGAGAGACTGGGCATGCTGACAGAGGATGGGATGCACCTGACCAAGTGGGGCAAGAGCATTTTGGGCAGCAAGCTGCATGGACCCATTAACATGGCTTTAAACTAGATTCAAAGGGGTAAAGGGTTGTACCTGCAAGTGACCCAAAAGAACACCTGAATGCCAATACTTTAGAAAACAGCAGGGAAACAATTGTGAATCATCTCATAGGAATTAGGAAGGACTCTTCTGAAAATGTGACATCAATATTAGCACAGCTGAAGCGCCTCTACACCAATGCATGCAGCATGGGAAACAAAGAAGAGGTACTGGAAGTCACAGTGTAATTAGAAAACTATTATATAATTGGTATTACAGAAACATGGTGGGATGAATCACACAGCTGGAAGATTGGAATGGTGGTCTACAAGCTTTATAGGAGGGATAGGCAGGGAAGGAAGGGTGGGAGGTGTTGCCCTCTATGTTAATAACTGGATAGATTGTGAAGTGTTTGCTCTAAGAAACAGCCAAGAGTAGGTTGAGAGTCTGTAGGGAAAAATTAAGGACCAGACCAAAAAAGGACATCTTGTGGTTGGGGTATACTACGAGTGACCTCACCAAGGGGAACCTGTGGAGGAGGCCTTCTTGCACCATCTTGTAACAACTACAAGAAGCATCACACTCACAGGCTCTCATACTCCTGGGGGATTTCAACCACCCAGATGTTGGCTGGGAAAGACACATGGCAGAAAGTAAGCAATTCATGAGACTTCTGGAGGCAATTGAGGACAAATTCCTGTCCAGGTATTAGACCAACCAGAGCAGAAGCACTCACTGGCTGAGTTTGTGATCTTGAGGGATACGGGCCGGGCAAAGAGCAAAGTCAGGACCCTGAAGTTCAGAAGAGCTGACTTCTGTCTGCTCAAAGAATTGGTGGATGAGATCCCAGGGGACATGGTCCTCAGGGTCAGAGGATCTGATCAGAGCTGGCAACTCTTTAAGGATATTTTCCTTGGAGCACAAGAGCTCTCTATTCCCATATGCATTAAATCAAGCAGGGGAGGTAGGAAACGTGCATGGCTGAACAAGGACAAGCTGGTCAAACTTAGGCACAAGAAGGAAATGCACAGGCAGTGGAAACAGGGTCATGTGCCCCAGGAAGAGTACAGAAATACTGTCTGGATATGCAGGGATGGGATCAGGAAAGCTGAGGCACTGACAGAACTAAATTGGCAATGGATACAAAGAATAATAAGAATGGGTCCTACAGGTACCTGGGCCACAAAGGAAAGGCTAAGGAGAGTGTAGAGCCTCTGACAAAGGAAGATGGAGAATAGGTAATGGCAGATGAGGAGAAGGCAGAGGCATTTAACAACTTCTTTGCCTCAATCCTCACTGGTGGTCAGGCTTCCAATATCTATTGTGTCCCTGAACTGCTAGGCAGGGGCTGGGGGGAGTAGGGTTCCTCCCAGTGTAAGCAAAGAGCATGTTTGGGACCTCCTGATGAAACTTATCAACTACAAGTCTGTGAGGCCTGATGATATTCATCCCAGGGTCCCGAGAGAATTGACGTAGGCACCAAGGTGCTCACCATCATATTTGAAAAATCATGGCTTGCAGTCAGGCAGAGTTGCCAGTGACTGGAAAAAGGGAAACATCTGTCCCATTTTTAAAAAGGCTAGAAAGGAAGACCTGCAGAACTACAGAGCAGCGAGCCCCTCCTCTGTGCCTGGCAAGATCATGGAACAAATCCTTCTGGAGTAAATGTTAAGGCACATTCAGGACAAGGATGTGGTCCAGGATGGCCAGCATGATTTCACCAACTGGAAATCATGCCTGACCAATCTGGAGGCCATCTATGTTGGAGTGGCTGTATCAATCCACAAGGGAAGACTGACTGATGTTATCTATTTGTATCTCTGTAAGGCCTTAGACACAGCCCCACGTGACATCCTCATCTCTAAATTAGAAATATATGGATTTGAAGGGTGGACCATTCAGTGGATAAGGAGCTGGCTTGAAGCTCACACTCAGGGAGTGGTGGTCAATTGTTCTATGTCCAGGTGGAGACCGGTGATGAGCGGTGTCCCTCAGGGGTCTGTCTTGGCACTGATTCTTTTCAATATCTTCATCAGTGACAAAAATAATTGAATTGAATGCACCCTCAGCAAATTTGCAGATGATACCAAGCTAAATGATTTGGTTGATACCAAAGGAAGAAGAGATGCCATACAAAGGGACCTGGACAAGCCTGAGAAATGGGTCCACATGAACCTAATGAAGTTTAACAAGTCCAAGTGCATGGTGCTGCACCTGGGTTGGAGAAATCCCAAACATGAGTACAGACTGAGAGCAGCCTTGCTGTGAGAGACTTTGGGGTTCTGGTGGGCAAAAGGCTTGGCACGAGTCAGCAGCGCGTGCTTGCAGCCCAGAAGACCAACTACATCCCTGGCTGCATCAACACAAGTGTGACCATCAGATCAAGGAAGGTGATTGTACCCCTTTACTCTGCCCTCGTCAGGCCCCACCTGGAGTCTCACAGAGGGTTCTTGGAAAAAAGACGGAGAAGGGCTCTTTACTCAGGTAGATAATAATAGGCCAAGGAGAAATGGTCTTAAAGAGGATAGATTTAGACTTGACATTAGGAGGAAAATCTTCACGGGAAGGGTAGTGAGGCACTGGAACAGATTGCCAAGAGAAGTTGTGGATGCCCCATTCCTGGAGGTGTTCAAGGCCAGGCTGGATGGGGCCTTGGCCAGCCTGATCCTGTGGGTGACATCCCTGCCTATGGCAATGGGGGTGGAGTTAGATAGTCTTTAAGGGCTCTTCCAACTGTGATTGTGTTCTGTGAAAAAAAACAACATTAAGTTGCAAGCATAAAACAGATAACTATGGTTCTTGACCTAGCCTTATTTTTGCCCTCTTTCAGTGTATAAGACTAGATATTATGGTGTTCTGAACAGTTCAAAAGTTTAGATAATTATGTTGGGTTTACGTGGCAATGACGGGGGAGAGGGACTGCAGGGATGACCTCTGTGAGCAGAGCCCTGCAGCTGCCCCATGTCTGATCAGAGCCAGCCCCAGTCAGCTCCAAAAGGAAACCCCTGCTGGCCATAGCCAAGCCAGTAATCAATGCTGGTTGGGCCTCTGGGAGAGCAAACTCTACTCTGCACTTGCCAGGCCCTTGCAAGGCCCCACCTGGACTACTGCATCCAAGTTTCAGGTCCCTAGCATAGTAAAGATGTGGACTTGTTAGAACAAGTCCAGAGAAGGGTTACAAATATGACCAGATGGCTGAAGTACCTCTCTTATGAAGAAAGGCTGAGAGAGCTGGGCATGTTCAGCCTGGAGAAGAGAAGGCTACAGGGAGACCTTATTGCAGCCTTTCAGTACTTAAAGGGGTCTTATAAAAAAGATGGAGAAGAACTCAAGTACATAATGATAGGACAATGGTGTATGGTTGTAAACTAAAAGGGATAGATTTAGACTTGTCATTTGGAAGAAAATCTTCACTGTGAGGGTAGTGAGGCACTGCAACAAGTTGCTGATAGAAGTTGTGGACACCCCATTCCTGGAGGTGTTCAAGGCCAGGCTGGATGGGGCCTTGGCCATCCTGATCTAGTGGGTGGCATCCCTGCCTATAGAAGGGAGGTTGGAGTTAGATGATCTTTAATGCCAACCCAAGCCTTTCTACAATTCTATGAATAATAAGCATATAATATGCTACTTTTAGTCATTCTTTTTTTATAGTAGAGGAAGAAGATAGGTTTGGGAATAAGGTTTAGAGATTGGGCAGTCCTAAAACTCTCTCCTATGCATTTCCATACCTTACAAAATAAATCACAACTTTAATCTTACTATTCCTCTAACTATCCAGGCATTATGACCATATTCTGAATGTTTTCTTTGTTCTATGAGTGACATAAGCACACTTAATTTCTGAGGATAACATTCAGCCATTCTTTGGATGCATGCCTAGGTACATTGCTAAATGGATACACTCCTGTGACATTGTAACACTCACCTCACTACCGAATCGTTATTGTAAAGCATATCTAATAATGATGTAATAATACATGTAAATCAATGATTCATTGCATCCTTAGCATAACATCCACTTACCATACAGTACTTAATCCGCCAACAGAAGGACAAAAAAATAGGATAAGAAAAAAACAGGATAAGAATTTTTCAGCTGAAGAGTTTTCTGTTCTCTGAATTATGTCCCAACAACATAAAGAAATATTAAGTAAATATTCCTTTGTTTTAGAAAAAAAATGTTGTTTGACTTAGGAGAGTAAGATTTTTCCAATGAGCTGTGAGGGAAGCAATTCATGGAAGCACTTTTGCTGAGCTTAGTCTTTGTAAGAGGCAGTGATTGCCATTGCAAAAACATTATTTTTTTTATATAAATATTATGTTTTCCATACATGTTAACTAGAAATAAAAGATGGCAGGAGATCAGATCACATCTGTGCACGTAAAGATTAGGTTGTCTAGTGAACACATGCACCTGTAGTGTTATAAGGTTTTAAAATTTATGCTGAAGTATTTGTATTTTTTTTTCTATTTAAAATTACAACCATCTAGCCTTAAATTTATTATTCCAGTAATTACTCCCTTAAGCTACCCATTTAAAGCTTTTTCAGTTTTTACCTGACACTCACATTGTACTGAAAAGGAAATATGTGCTGAAGAAATGACAATTCACTCCACAGAAACAGAAGTTTTAAAATAGAGAAAAACCGCAAAAATTTCTAATCACCAAACATCCCTAAACCAGGCCACTGTGAAGTTAGTGACAAAGCTAGTTTTGTAGATGTGCTCACAGAAGATAAAGAAAGATGGTGTGGATGAAGTACAAAGAGAAAACACCTCTACACCTGATAAATTGGGAGCATGTGACTTGGTATTCTTCATATGTAACAAGAGAAAGTCAGCCAATGTTCAGACCCAACCAAGAAGCAAGCATGCATTCTGTGTAATATTACACAGGAACTCTGGACAGCCAAACACACACAGAGAATGTTTGTTTATAGCTAAAATAACCCTAATGGATGTCTATAAAAGAGCCATTTGCATGAGCCATCACTGCTAGAATACTGCCTGCCTCGCCTGAAATTAAATAATTAAATAAATAAATCTAAACAACATTCCCCAAATGATTAAGTAAATTAACACCTTTTCTAAAGGAACATAATAAAATCTGTCCTGAGAAAGCTCTAGCTAATACTGACACAGTCCCAGGGACAAATCCCTGTCCTCAAGATTCAGGTCCAAGAAGATTGTTGTCACTCTGGTCATGTCAGAATGCCTTGGGAGCTTAACCATCACCCTAGAAGAAAACATGGCTAGTACAGCACATTTTATGAATCTTCACGTTAACTACCATAACCTATTTTCCTATTTTCCTTCATTTCCCTCTACAACCCTATAGCCATAAAAAAAAAAAAAAAAAAAAAAAAAAAAAAAAAAAAAAAAGCTATTTCTAGAAATCTGTAGAAATCTGTTCTCTCTGCTAATGAATCTGGTAACTTCTGGTAACTTATCTTGAAAAAGAGTTTTTAAGCTTGTGTGAAAAGTAAATGCAGCCTTAAAAACAACCAGAGTGTGACTGTAGCACCTTCATTAAACTTGAACCCTAGTGGTTTGAAAAGTATCTGGAACAGAATCTAGCCAGTATAACACTTAGAAGGACTTTGGATTACACAGAGAAATGTCTTGCACTGATATTAGTCTTGCAAGAAAAAACTCTAAAGAAAAAAATTCTTCATGTGTCTACTATGGTATACATGTGCTAATAAAAGATGTGCAACTCCTCTTTAAGTACCTAAAAAGGTGTAAGAAACCATACAGCCTCCTTTTAAAGGACCTTTATTACTTATATCTGTAAATGTAAGAATGAAAAGTTTGCGATGGGCATCACTTAATATCCATTAATAATTATGCATAGTTTTTCAGGACTAAAATCTAGTACATTAAGGGAAGACATTGAAAAAGATAAAATGAAACCATGAATTCAGAAAGGTTCTGCTATCCTATTCAACCCTTTGAACAATAGAACTTCTTATATACAGAATAATAATAATTATTATTAATAATAATAATAATAATAATAGAGAAAAAAAAGAACTGGGAAAAGAAATTGAAAAGGAAAGGAAATTACTACATGTTACTATAACTGGGACAGATTGAATCATGGAATTATTAGAATCTGGAGGAAAACATTATTATTTTCTAAATTGAATTGGATTATTTATTACGGTTCTAAAACGTATTGAACACAAGAAAGATTCCAAGCAAATATTAGATTAGACCAGGAAATAATATGTATGAGAGAAGTGGCTCTGAGATAAATCTCTATATAAACATTACAAATATTAAATTCTTCTTCATGTAGCTCTGATCTGATAAGAATAGTTTTGTATTTTCTAAATAGATAGAAGTTTGGTCCAAATCACTACCTATGTAACAAAAATGTAGGTCACATTCTCACTGCAAGAACTCCCAAATTCAGCAGAGAATGTACAGGAAGGGAATGTTTTTCTATCCTTATCAGGCACCAGATGACTCCTGTTTCGGGCTTTGCAGGTCTTTCCAGATTTTCTATACTTTTCTGATCAGAAAATTGGATACAATTATAGTTTCTTTCTAAAATTATTCATTTTACCAGTGTAGACATTACCTTTTCAAAGCTGGGAAACAACTTATCAAAATGTTGAGTTTCATTGTTTTCTGCAGAGGCCAAACAGTTTTTCTTTAGATACTTTCTTCCTTTAATGTATTCTATCAACAACTTTGAATAAATTTGGATGAGTGTTAGAACTGTACACTCATTTTAATCTAAATTTATGTCTGTGCCTCAAAGGCTATAAATACAAAATTTTAAACTTTTAAAATTTTAATTGTTTAAAATTTTTTAAATTAAATTTTATCATAAATTTAAGTAATTAGGTAATTTAAAAGTTGAATAAATACTCTGAGTTGTTTCCAATGACAGATAGATGATTTATATTTACAGAATTTTGCATTGTATTTTGATTCTTCACCCAGATAATTTGCAAGACTGAGCAGCATTTAAAGTTTAGAAATATTACCGTATTCATTTGTTGAGACCTATTTTTTTTTCTTCTTGCTTACATATATATGTATTTTATATACTGTATTATGTTTTTAATGTCTTTCTTATACACAAAACTATTCAACAGAGACCTTTACATCAATAGTCAGATTACAATTATCATTCTCAGGAGCAGTATCTTCACAGAAATGAAGATACTGCATGTGCTAACTGGCATATGCCAGTTAAAAGCAAGAGGTCTATAATACATCTATTCATTTTGGGACACAAGTCCAAGATGCCGAGCCAAAATTGCATGCAATGAAGGCATGGAGAGTAGCATTTGATATTTTCCATCGTCTACAAATTTTGTCCCAATATCTTCTTTACAGGCTGATAAGAGATGGTCATCTAGAAGCAACAGAGAGAATTCTGGAATTTTGTTTCAGTCACAGAAAAATTACCTTGTATAAACACTTAGAATTACAGCAAGCATACCAATAGCTTTATGACTTGGGGGCTCTAGGGTTGTGGTGGTTATTGTTTATTGTTGTTGTTGATGATGCAAAAATACAGCAGTTCCTTGAATCTCACACCAGAATTACTCCTAATTTTTTGTCTGAAAAATAAAAATGGTGGATTTTTGTTTCAGGTTTATTGTCCTCAAATCAAAATCAAAATCCATCCCAATAAGATTTTACATAATAAAGTAAAATATGTCTTCTAACTCACAATATTTTTATTAAATGTCAAATCAGTGAACAGCTGAAGTCCACTCTTTTCCTCCCCACTGAACTGCAAGGAAAGGCCATACTGACTTCCTCAGCAATCACCTTCAAGGACTGTGCTCAAGGAAGACAGCTATTGGTAATCCATAAACCTTGAGATTTAAGGCTGAGGTAGTACATGCATTGGTACTGTACAAGACCTCTAGACGTTGGTGTTAATTACAGACAATGTATGGTTCAAGGCACCTGCTGGTACTCTCCATAGACACATTGTCAGCCCACTCTACATTGTCTTGCAGACTGCTTCCATTCTCATCAGCTCTATCAGAAACTGAGCACCCTTCATTGGGACCTGCATCCTCATTGACCTTCTTTAGGGGAGATTCCAACCTTGCAAGGTTGGAATGACACATCAGGAATTGTCCCTATGGTACAGTTTGTACTCTTTGCCCCTATCTTGAAAACAATTTTAAACTGTATCTATTTCTCAGAGACGCTATGAGCTTATTAATTAACATACACAAATAACTTTGAGATCTTTGGAGGATGTGGGAAACAGTATTCTGATAGAAGATCAAGTTCTGTGATCCCTCTGTCTAAGGATCCCTTGATAGATAAATGTATCTGTGAATGCTTGTTTGGCAAGTACATAGAGATGTACTGACCAGCTGATGCTTTTACCATGCAAAGGCCTCGTGTGGAGATGCAGGCTTAACTAATTTACATATAACCTACATTACAAGTGTTTTTTTCTGAGGAATCTTCTGGACATTTATATGTGAATGAAGGTTAGAAGAAACCTCTAGAGATAATGGATTAAAGGGTGGAGAGTTAGGGCAGGGAAAATATTTATGTATATATCTTTTATTACTGTTTACAAAGATATGATACTTATTTGCGCAGATTCCTTTTGCAATGAGAAGGTCTTACATGGTTCATCTGAGACAGCTAGTAGCCCATTTAATGAAATCTGAATTGCTTTGTACTTCATGCTCTCAGCTCCACCTTTTCCCTGTATGTATCACATTCTACTTCACTGACACATCTGAAACATAGATGGCAAATGAAATTCCCTGGCACCTAAATGACTTAAGTTACACCAAAAACCACATAAGCTTTTAGCTCCTAAATACTATTGTATTAGGAAACAAATTGGAAAACTGTATCTGCAAAGTTCTGTGGTACAAATATAAACCTTTCTCTGTTATACGTAATTTTGTGGTTGTAATTGTAAATTGTATGTCATTTGGACAATACAATCATATCAAACATACACAAAATACCTCTTCCTTAAATGTTTCCATCTGCTCACCACCAGCTAGGTTTCTCTCCATTGAGAAAGCAGTCTTTTCACATTATTTCATTTCCACTATTATAAACATTAGACAAGAAAGTCATTAGTGATCACAGGCCTGAATTTCCTAAACTGATCTTTTAATTTATAGAGAAGAAAAAAGACAAAGTCTTTCTTACTGTACCCAACTATTCTATATGCAGCTTTAACAGTCAACCAAGTAACAACTGCCATGTAGGAATGTATTTCCAGTGGTAATACCAGCTGCTTATGACAAACTGGAGTTGATTTTAAAGTATTCAGGGAAGATGGGGAATATGATGGAGAAGAATCTGGACATTGTTTTAATCCTGGGTGGAGTACACATAGTTCAATGTGTGGCTGTACCATGGCATAGAAAACTCTCAATGAGGCTGGAAGGGTCAAAACAAGGTAAGAAGTGAAAAGCGCTACTGTCCTTTAAAGGAATGCAACATTTTTTATTTCCACGCCCCTCCCCTATCTCCCCCCTCCTGTATTACATGAGAAATGACTTTTCTTTCTCTTTACTTCACCAAGGGACTTCTGGATTATGTATCACCTGTTAGCTATAATTTAGGGCTGTTTAGACATGGTCAGACATCAGGGGAGTGCTTTACTTGTCTTTCCCAAAACATACAAAAGGTCTACAGAACATGAAGTTTGTGGATAAGTACACCTGAAACATAGTTGTTCAGTTTGAAAGCTTTACTAGAAGCACACTTGTCAAACAAAAGGTCTGTTTCGTACAAAACTCTACAGCATAAGATAGGGTTCAAACAGATAAACCCAGAGTCCTGAAGCCGTTCATTCATGGTCTGTATTCATAATGAAAATCAAGATCAAGTGACCTTTTGCCCTTTTGCTGTAACTTTAGGGATACAGTTTATAGTGGTTGAGGTAAAGAGAGGGTCTGTATTCATAATGAAAATCAAGATCAAGTGACCTTTTGCCCTTTTGCTGTAACTTTAGGGATACAGTTTATAGTGGTTGAGGTAAAGAGAGAGAGAACCCAAGACACAGAAACAACCTTGAAGAAAGAATGATAGATCTCTGCAGGAAGGGAGGACTCCAGAACGTGAAACATGCTGGCTAGTTAAATCCTTCCCTCTTAGTTCACACTTCACTCAGAACTACATGTTTCAGCTTCAATCTGAAGCTGGTAATTTCTGGAAAGGCAAAACCACAGAGTTCTTTACAGCATCAGAAAAATGGATATGGTCAATACTTTACCACCAGTAATCTGTTTTATGGGAAACTGCACCTTTTCGGTTTACTACTGTACACTCCTGTGAAATACTCATGTCAGCCTACAGAGGTTACTAAACATCAGTTTTCTTAGGTTGATGATCTCAGTATACTGATACACTCAGCTGAAAATACAGTATGTCAAAAACCAATATGGTAGAGAGCCAGTTGTAAGTCAGGTTGCACCTTAATACGAGAAAGGAAAAAATGTCCATTCCAAATTAAATGTGGCAAACTTCTGTAATTTGTTACATGGAAAACTCTATGTTAATCTTGTCACTATTTCAAATCAAATATTTTCATATAAACATTTATGCATTTAGGATCTTTCTGTATTTGTGTATAAAACAATCTCTGAATTAAGATGATTTTTTTTATTAATAGCCTTTAGACTATTTTTGAGTTGCCCTTTTGTGAAACTTCCCCTCATTCTATAACTTATTAATATGTTTAAAAAGTGTTTATATTTGGGTTTTTATGGTTTTATATATTTATGTAACCTTTTATGCATTTATATAAACTTTTATATACTTTTTTTATTTGTCCTTTAGTTAACTGTTATGTTATATATTTATTCTGAACAGCTGAAACAACATTATTGCCATAGAAAAAAGATCTCAGAAAAGTCACTGAACCACTAATATTCTATTCCTGTAGCACTCTGAGCACATCTTGTGTCTTAAGCTAGGAATATTAAAAATTCCTTACCTAGTATCCTCCTTTTATGAAAGTGAAATTCTATGCCTAAATATAGTCAAACAAAGACAATTAAAACTTTCTGAGGGTAAGATAATGGAAGGTGTATTGCAGCTCTACATGCAAATAAATCATGTATATCCAACAGCTTTATCAGAGATAATTCAATATATGTAGATGAACACTATTACAGTTTCATGTTAAGGGAGAACTGTGTTCTTAAGCAGTTGAGGACATGAACAAGCATTCAACGAGAGCTCAGAAGGCTGACGTTTAGCTCAAGGACTTTGAATGCAGGGTTGGAAAAGAGCAGATGTAAAGACATTATGTCCAACCTTGCAATTAGGCCAGCTAAGCCTTCTCCTCAGTAGGCATCCTTTAGCTAGGGATGTATAACATTTTATTTTTAGACCAAATCAATGACTCTGCTGTCACTTAAGAAATAACTAATGCCATACTTTCATGTGTTCATTCTTTAATAATTATTTTGGTTTCTGAATAAAATAAAATACATGTACATGTATGAGTCAAGTCCAGTTGGAGGCCAGTCACTAGTGGTGTCCCCCAGGGCTCGGTGCTGGGGCCGGTCCTCTTTAATATCTTCATCAATGATCTGGACGAGGGCATTGAGTGCACCCTCAGTAAGTTTGCAGATGACACCAAGTTAGGTGCGTGTGTCGATCTGCTCGAGGGTAGGAAAGCTCTGCAGGAGGATCTGGATAGGCTGCACCGATGGGCTGAGGTCAACTGCATGAAGTTCAACAAGGCCAAGTGCCAGGTCCTGCACCTGGGGCGCAATAACCCCAAGCAGAGCTACAGGCTGGGAGATGAGTGGTTGGAGAGATGCCAGGCAGAGAAGGACCTGGGAGTGATGGTGGACAGTCGGCTGAATATGAGCCAGCAGTGTGCTCAGGTGGCCAAGAAGGCCAACGGCATCCTGGCTTGTATCAGAAACAGTGTGACCAGCAGGGCTAGGGAGGTGATTGTCCCCCTGTACTCGGCTCTGGTGAGGCCGCACCTAGAGTACTGTGTTCAGTTTTGGGCCCCTCGCTACAAGAAGGACATCGAGGTGCTTGAGCGGGTCCAGAGAAGGGCAACAAAGCTGGTGAGGGGCCTGGAGAACAAGTCCTATGAGGAGCGGCTGAAGGAGCTGGGCTTGTTCAGCCTGGAGAAGAGGAGGCTCAGGGGTGACCTTATCGCTCTCTACAGATACCTCAAAGGAGGCTGTAGTGAGGTGGGGGATGGCCTGTTCTCCCACGTGCCTGGTGACAGGACAAGGGGGAATGGGCTTAAGTTGCGCCAGGGGAGTTTTAGGTTAGATGTTAGGAAGAACTTCTTTACTGAAAGGGTTGTTAGGCACTGGAACAGGCTGCCCAGAGAGGTGGTGGAGTTACCACCCCTGGAAGTCTTCAAAAGACGTTTAGATGTAGAGCTTAGGGATATGGTTTAGTGGGGACTGTTAGTGTTAAGTTAGAGGTTGGACTCGATAATCTTGAG
Organism: Anas acuta; assembly: GCF_963932015.1. NCBI lineage: Eukaryota > Metazoa > Chordata > Aves > Anseriformes > Anatidae > Anas > Anas acuta. The sequence goes on from NC_089017.1 coordinate 37,176,166, forward strand.
GTCTCTTCCAACCTAGAAATTCTGTGATTCTGTGATTCTGTAACCTCCATTATTAAATTATATCTACGTTTATTGTCCCATAATAATATCATTACAGATTTAAAATGTGTATATGATCATTAGTTTGTCTGTTTTTGTTTTTAATACTCACAATTGTATCCATATTTATTTCTCTATAATTTTGTATTACTCTATAGTACTTCCATTAATTACAGTTTCAGTCATTTCAGACATGGTACTTCTAATCTTCATCCTCATACAATTATCATACCATTCAGATCAGTTTATATTTTGAACTCTAGTTCCATGATACATGGACACATGAGAGTTTATATCACAGCCTCAATGTATGACAGTAATATAAGAATGGTCTATATGACCTTAATGGGAAGAAAGAGAAGAGCAGATTTGAGAAAAGCCGGAGAAGAACATTTCTTAAGCAAGGCAGAGTCAAATTTAAAAGGCTGGGAATCAGCAGTGTTGCTCATTTCAGTCTCTCAGCTCTGAGAAAATTCTCCAGAGTTGATGCTTTAAGGTAGTTTTAATATGCTTTGAGCATCCGTTGAACAAAAATAAAAGCTAGAAATGTGTTTACAGCTATAGATTATGCTAAACCAGATTTTCTGATTTTCTCAGCTGTCTCAGAGTTCTTTAGCATTACATATAGGCCAATAATAAATATTTTAATCTCACTTCTTCTGCAACATAGTCCCTAATAAAAATATCAGAGTACTTTACAAACATTAAGAAATTAAAAACATTAAGAATTTTAGCAAGTAGATACTATTAACTTAATTATAACTAAACTGAGACACAGATAGAATAAGGCCAACATTTTGTAATGGTCTAAGAAAAAGTAGAGAAATTGCAATCATTTTTTTTAAAAGATGAGACAAAGATCTTGCAAAAACTTTTCTAACCCTGTGGTGCAGGACATTCTATTTTACATGGAGAAGTTATGCTCTATGATATTTGAACCCTCAAGTTATCTTTGCCTGATGAGTAAAAATAAATAAATAAATAAATAAATTTATATATATACATAAATATGATTTGTCAACACCATGAATTTGCATACTTTTCTGGGCATTTTAAAACACTTTCCCAAATATGGTATTCTTTTTACTGTATAACAATGGGCTGGGGAAGGGGAAGGGGAAGGGGAAGAATGTACACTTATTTTTATTGCAATATTTGGCAATAAAGTAGAATTAAGCTGCAGAAAGATTAGGCTTTGGAGTTTGAATAATTAATCATTGTTTTACTCACTTAGCAGTCCTTTTTTTTTTTTTTTTTTTTGGAGCTTTGGTCATTCAAATCTTTTATTCTGCTAGTATCCACTAGAAAAACTCATGTACACTGTTTTCTGAAAGCTTGGAAAGTTCACTGCTGTCCTTTGGTCTTCAGACAAAATAAATAAAGAAAAATGAAAACAAGATGTAAAGCTGCTGTGAAACATGCTAGTCTCATGAGAGCTAATATATCAAATCTCTCCATCTTCAAAATGAGATAACATAACATTTGGAGTGAGATCACTGTGTCAGAATTTCACTGTTTTATGTTTCCATGACATGATCAGAGGAAATCAGAGAGTGAAGTTTCAGCAACAATTCTTATTCAAATTGCTCACTTATCAATAAAAGTTTTACAAATATTTTACTATTTTCTACTGTACAATCTCTTCTATATTTTTGCTAAAAACATATATATATATATATATATATATATAAAGTCCTAATATTCAGGATTAAGAAGTAAATGGACCAAACAGCCAAACAAAAGAACATCAGTATTTCATTCCTGCTCTTTCTGTCTCTTATACGTAAATTTCACATAGAATTATAATTGTGGGATTTTGGGAGTAGGTGGATTTAAGAGCTGGAGAAGGAAAAAATAATGCAGCACATATCTTTTATTTAACTTATTTAAAAGGAAGGAAGGAATTAGCTTTTATCTTAATACAGAACAGTGGGCTTGAATGACCAGCTCTGTGATCTCACAACAGAAAGAAATCAACATATTTAAGTACTTAATTTTTCCTGACCCAAAATATTTTCCTTCATATTCCTATATTTACATCTCTCTCAGTGTATGACTGCTACTTTCTTCCTCTGGAACATTGCCAGAACTCATCCTTATCTTGATCCTGCCAATACCATCACTTTATCCATTCCCTAATAATTTCAATTAGTTTCTTCTTCCTACTGCAACTCAATTCTATGAAATATACCATGAGAAAAGAAATCCATTTTTCTAAGATGAGGGCAGGGCAGGGCAGGGCAGGGCAGGGCAGGGCAGGGCAGGGCAGGGCAGGGAAGGGCAGGGAAGGGCAGGGAAGGGCAGGGAAGGGCAGGGCAGGGAAGGGAAGGGAAGGGAAGGGAAGGGAAGGGAAGGGAAGGGAAGGGAAGGGAAGGGAAGGGAAGGGAAGGGAAGGGAAGGGAAGGGAAGGGAAGGGAAGGGAAGGGAAGGGAAGGGAAGGGAAGGGAAGGGAAGGGAAGGGAAAAAGAGTAAGTGGTCTTTTTGCTCAACCTTCACTTGAAAGAGCTGCAAAGCAACTGATTAATCCATAAAAGTCATCACAATTTCTCCATATTCCTCCTTGTCTTACTGCCTTTTCAAGTCCCCAGCCTGGGCTGCCACAAAATTAGGAATTTTCAAATTCCATTTTTATAAATTAAAATAAAGAATATTGGGGAGCTTCTGCACTGCATATTGAACTAAGTGCAAACACCTGTTTGGCGTCTTTTTCAGGCCATTCATGACAGACGATAAACAGATATCAAGAATTATTTAAGTCTTGGGGAACCAAAATACTGATTAATAACAGAATAAATTTAGAACAGATAAAACTTCCAATTTCTCTTTGTTTAGTTCATCCACTAATTTATTTTGTTTTCAACCTACTTTCTGAATTTCATATTAGCATACCCCTTTCTGATTCTGAGCAAACAATTGATCTTTTCCCTGACTTAGCCTTTTCTTTCTGTCATGTATTGCTATACCAGCAATAAATAAATAAATATCTAATAGCTTTGAAACCCACTTGCAAACAACTTAAAAGATAAGGCTCTGATGATCTTCCTATGTCATGCATATCTCAGATTGCATTGCAGACATCAGCCCACAGATACCACATTTTTGTCTGAAAGAAATCTTGGTCCCATGTTTACTTCTTTCATATATTGGCTCTCTTGATTTACTTCTCTGCTAATCTCTTGCTATCCCCTACCTATTTAAAAGTGTTGAGTAAGACTAATCACAGAAATACGTTGTATGAAAATATTTTTAATTGCTTTTTTAATTAATATTTTTATTTTAAAGAGCTACTAGTAGGAATTGATTTCCATACTTCAATTCTTTTCATATCACTTAATATTTCTGTTTTTTCAAAAGTCACATAGTAGCTGTAGTTGCTATATTTACTGATTCAGTTCTTTTTTGGAGAGAAGGAGAAAGTAATAGGGAGGACTGAAAATTTGTACTAATTTCCTTAAGAACTTACTGGACTCCACCCTGCTTTAAACCTTCTAAAGTATCTTTCAGACTTCATGGAACTGTCTGTTCTCCTTCTCTCAAGTACAGAGGATTCTCATAGTTATATACTGTGAAACATAAAGTGAATTTATAGAATAATAAGTGTTAGTGAATGGAAATATATGTAGATTTTTTCTCACATATATTATTAAAATGTAAATATGTATTAGATACAAAACATTTTAATTGCATATATATATGGCCCAGCATGGTTATAAATCTGAGGGAGATCAAATCTGACATACATAATTCCAGCTGTTTCCCTGTGCTGGTGGTAGATTAGTTACTCAACTCTGCAACTAACCTTACAAATCCATATCAAAATGTTTGGAGCCTGAAATAATTACCTGAGAATTGTTAATTGAAAATGGAACAAGTATTGACTCTACAGCTGCTAGAAAATAAAGTAATAAATTAAGGAAACATCAGAAGAAAAGGGATTAAAAGGAAAGTTGTGGGAAGAAGGGTAAATGTACTTAATGGTGTTATATTTCTTCATAAATGCCCTCTCTCTTACTCTCAGTCCTATTCAAACTACTGGTATGTAGCAGGTTTTACAAACAGATTTGAAACAATAGTAGTGTTCACCATATCTAATATTCAAGAAGGTATTCTGTGGTATCAGTGTGGAATTACTCTGGAATTACCTAGTTCCATGGAATTACCTAGCTTGTTGGAAAAAAAAATAAATAAATAATATAAATATAAATATAAATATAAATATAAATATAAATATAAATATAAATATAAATATAAATATAAATATAAATATAAATATAAATATAAATATAAATATAAATATATTTACAGGAGAGGTTACTTTATTATTATTACAGTTTCATAATTTATTTTTTTTTCTCTCTCTCTTTTTTTTTCTTCTTCTCATTATTCAGGTTTCACAACTCTCCTGGGTATTAATTACAGAAACAAATGTATACTGACTGTACTTAAATGTGACCACGAAATGGTGGAGTTCACTATTCTTGGCGAGGCCAGGAAGGGAACCAGTAAAACCGCTGTATTGGACTTTCGGAGGGCTGACTTTGGGCTGCTCAGGACACTAGTTATTGGAATCCCTTGGGAGGCGGTTCTGAAGGGCAGAGGGGTCCAGGAAGGCTGGGCGCTCTTCAAGAGGCAAATCCTAATGGCGCAGGAGCGGTCTGTTCCCATGTGCCCTAAGATGAGCCGGCGGGGAAGAAGACCAGCCTGGCTCAACAGAGAACTGTGGCTTGAGCTTAGGAGAAAAAACAATTTTGGCACAGGAAACACTGAAAGCCTATTGCATCACTAATGTTTACACAGAAAAACTGAGTGGATAAACCTATAACATAATGCTTCCTATAAGGTGTCGAGAATAATATGTTTCCACTCCTCTTCACACTGTCTTAAAAATTCACAGATAATTCTGATACTGTATTTTTCTTGGCATACATTCCATAGGATGTACAATGCATAGAGCCTCACTGCAAATTTTAGCCATGCTCTATTTTGTAACTGCTGGGCTGTGCTGTCAGCAGAAGCTCTTGAAGGGATTCCAGCACACTTTCCTACAAATGTTTCTGCCAGTCTGAGTATCAACTTTGTCACTCTTTTCACGTGACAGAGAATGTACTTTTCCAAGAAGCCAGATATTTTGGCCAATGTGAAACTGTGAAGCAAAGGGTTTGGATTTTATTTCGTCAGTCCCTCTGCAGAAGCTTTTCACAGACTGATATTGTCAGCTGTGCTAGCCAAGAGTGCTCTTAGAATATTCAGGTGGACTTTTGCCAAGTTGTTCCCAAAGAAGAAAACAAGGTAGTATTTTTCTACTAATTTCATGGATCTCCAATGAAATTAGAAATTTTTGTCTCAGAGCTTGGACTTGACACTACTCCATCTGGATAGAAAAAAAAAAAAAGTGTTTAGCTGAACTGTCCATCCATTTTTGATAGACTAAGGCATTTAAAATATCATTAATAAAGTTAAAAATATGTATTAAACTTTAAATAATTCCAATAAAAATAGATATGTAAAAGTATGATTTATATTTTGGGGGGTGTTGGCTGACTTTCAGGTTCATATTTGCAAGTATAGGATATACAGGAATGTCCTACATGTGAGCCCTAAGCTTAAGCTCTGGAAACATTTCAATTTTGTATAAAGCAGTATTCATGAGAATCCTTAGGGAATGCTTGGGTATTTCTGCTATTGCTCAAGAGCTAACTCCACAGCAGATATTCAACACTACAACACTGAGTGCTGAGCTCTCAACATTTCCTGTCATCTAGAAGAATCCCAGGTTTCTTCTGAAAGATACAACTTGTATTGGTGTCTGCTAGTAGCATTTACAGAAGCCACTAGGCTGTTATGGAGCCACCAAATCTTAAAAGTTCAATGGCTGTGCCACAGTCCTCCTTTCTTACAGGGAAAGTAGGTACCAAGTAAACAGCTCTCAACTGAAAGGAAGTAGCTGTCTTTTCTTCTATCCATAGGTGATGAATCTTCTCTGTGTGACAGATCTTAAACCACCTTTGAAAAATAAAAGAAATATATATAAAAAAGATGGAGGTGTCACTATTGGTTCTTGGTCCTCTAAAGCACTTTCATGAATGATTTCCTTCACTTGGTGATTTGAGGATTTCACAGAATAATAAAATCATGCAATGGTTAATGTTGGAAGCAACTTCTGGAAGTCCTCTGGTTTGACCTCTCTGCTCAGTCAAGGGTATCTAGAGCAGGTTGCCCAGGAGCATGTCATGACAGCTTTTCAAGATCTCCAAGGAGGGAGACTCCACAACCTCTCTGGACAACATGTTCCAGTTCACTATCACCCACACAGGAAAAACACAGCTTCACAGAATCACAGAAGCACACAGAATTTCTAGGTTGGAAGAGACCTCAAGATCATCGAGTCCAACCTCTAACCTAACACTAACAGTCCCCACTAAACCATATCCCTAAGTTCTACATCTAAACGTCTTTTAAAGACTTCCAGGGATGGTGACTCCACCACTTCCCTGGGCAGCCTGTTCCAGTGTCTAACAACCCTTTCGGTAAAGAAAGCTTGCTGGTGTTCAGACAGAACCTCTTGTATTCCAGTTTGTGCCCATTCCTTCTGTCAATGTCCTGTCACAGGGAACCACTGAAAAGAGCCTGGCTCTGTCCTCTTCCCTTCAGACAAATAAATATTGATAAGGTTGCCCCCAAGCCTCCTCTTCTGCAGGCTGTACAGAGGCCTGCTCAGCCTCTCCTCACAGGAGAGGTGTTCCAGTCCCTTTATCATGCACCTTGATGGCCCTCTGTTGGACTCTGTTTTTAAGTATTTTCAAGTCACCCTTTTACTGGGGTGTGGGGGTGGGGGTGGAAGGATTTTGTAATTGTCCTCGAATCAGTCCTTACAAGCCTGTATCTCAGAATCTCTTTGAAATGTTGACAAGGATGAAAATCACCAGCAATAAACTGAATGAAGTTTTAGACCTCTTTTATGGTGTTTAATGTTCTTCAGTGGCCAAATACCTGAACATGATAGAGATGAGGATCTCCACAGATCCTGCTGCAGGATGGCTTCAGTGTTCAACTCCTATGGGTGACCAATGAAGTCATTGTCTACATGAATTGAAAAATATTAATATTAAAGTTGTAGCTCAGATGTACAAGAACCTTGTAAGAGATTGGGGTAGAGAGGAGGCCTGATATTTTGATTTTTCATATTAAACAAAAATTTTATTAGATATGATAGAGGTTTTATGCAGAGATGTTAATTTACTTCAACCAGTATCTGGCCTAGACAAAACCATACTAGAGGCATGGATTTCTCTGTCACACCTTTAAGACTTGTTTTAAAAAATATATGCGGGGGGAACGTAGTTATAAAAGATGAGGAAAAGGTGGAGCTGCTTAATGCCTTCTTTGCCTCAGTCTTTACCAGCAAAACCAGTTGCTCTCTGGATACCCAGTACCCTGAGCTGGTGGAAGGGGATGAGGAGCAGAATGTGGCCCTCATAATCCATGAGGAACGGGTTGGCAACCTGCTACAGCACTTAGATGTATGCAAGTGGGTGGGGCCAGATGGGATCCACCCGAGGATATGGAGAGAACTGGCAGAGGAGCTGGACAAGCCACTTTCCATCATTTATCAGCAGTCCTGGCTATCAGGGGAGGTCCCAGTCAACTAATAGCTAGCAAACGTGATGCCCATTCACAAGAAGGGCCAGAGGGTAGACCCGGGGAACTATAGGCCTGTCAGTTTGATCTCAGTGCCAGGGAAGCTCATGGAGCAGATTATCTTGAGTGTCATCACGCGGCACTTACAGGGCAACCAGGTAATCAGGCCCAGTCAACATGGGTTTATGAAAAGCAGGTCCTGTTTGAAGAACTTGATCTCCTTCTATGACAAAGTGATGCGATTGGTGGATGAGGGAAAGGCTGTGGATGTGGTCTACCTTGATTTCAGTATGGCTTTTGACACTATTTCCCTCAACATTCTCCTCAAGAAACTGGCTGCTCATGGTTTGGACTGGCGCACGCTTCATTGGGTTAAAAACTGGCTGGACAACTGGGACCAAAGGGTTCTGGTGAATAGAGTCAAATGCAGTTGGAGGCCGGTCACTAGTGGCATTCCCCAGGGCTCGTTGCTGGGGCCTGTCCTCTTTAATATCCTTACCAATGATCTGGAGGATGGGATCGAGTGCACCCTCAGTAAGTTTGCATAGGACACCAAGTTAGGTGCGTGTGTCGATCTGCTCGAGGGTAGGAAGGCTCTGCAGGAGGATCTGGATAGGCTGCACCGATGGGCTGAGGCCAACTGTGTGAAGTTCAATAAGGCCAAGTGCCGGGTCCTGCACCTGGGACACAACAACCCCAAGCAGAGCTACAGGCTGGGAGATGAGTGGTTGGAGAGCTGCCAGGCAGAGAAGGACCTGGGAGTGATGGTGGACAGTCGGCTGAATATGAGCCAGCAGTGTGCTCAGGTGGCCAAGAAGGCCAACAGCATCCTGGCTTGTATCAGAAGCAGTGTGGCCAGCAGGGCTAGGGAAGTGATTGTCCCCCTGTACTCGGCTCTGGTGAGGCTGCACCTCGAGTACTGTGTTCAGTTTTGGGCCCCTCGCTACAAGAAGGACATCGAGGTGCTCAAGCAAGTCCAGAGAAGGGCGACGAAACTGGTGAGGGGTCTGGAGAACAAGTCCTATGAGGAGCGGCTGAGGGTGCTGGGTTTGTTCAGCCTGGAGAAGAGGAGGCTCAGGGGTGACCTTATTGCTCTCTATAGGTACATTAAAGGAGGCTGTAGTGAGCTGGGGATTGGTCTATTCTCCCATGTGCCTGGTGACAGGATGAGGGGGAATGGGCTTAAGTTGCGCCAGGGATGTTTTAGGTTGGATGTTATGAGAACTTCTTCACCGAAAGGGTTGTTAGGCATTGGAATGGGCTGCCCAGGGAAGTGGTGGAGTCACCATCCCTGGAAGTCTTTAAAAGACGTTTAGATGTTGAACTTAGTGATATGGTTTAGTGGAGGACTAGTTAGTGTTAGGTCAGAGGTTGGACTTGATGATCTTGAGGTCTCTTCCAACCTAGACAATTCTGTGATTCTGTGATATATATGTGTATGTAAAGAAGTAATATTTTGATTAAGAATTGACACAGATGTGTTCCAGAATAGTAATCTTGCAACTCATCACTTATGAAGAACATGTTAAAAGATCAGGAAACTTATAAAATGTCTCAGAAAATAGCATGGGTTCGTTTATGCCTATGTAATTTTTCATTCAGTTGCAGGAACATTTGTGTAAAATATTGCTGATTATAATCAATTTATATTTTTCAAATTTAATCTTATGTTTTATTGTAGAAATAACTCCAGACTGAAGTTAAACAGGGAGCCTAGATGAGCCTAGATATAAAAATATTGATTGAACATCCCTCCCTGGGGGAAAAAATAATTAATAAATAAATAAAAAATAAATAATAAAAAAAAAATTGTTAATCTTTGGCATTTATTGAATTTAGTCTCATAGAGATGCAGTAATAGAAGGTGGTCTAGACTTTGTAAAATTATTCTAATTCACATCCCTGTGCAAAATTATTCTAATTCAGTTCCCTATGTTCAGTTGAGATTGAATGTTCTCTATAGTATGCCAGGTATTGAGCAAATAGCTCTCCTTTCTGAATTGATGTACTTATTAAAAAAAATAATAATAATTTGAAACCCTTCTACCTTTCTCAACCAATTTCACCCTATCAGCTGCAGAATGCACAACAAGTTGTAGCCAGGCAGTATTATTTTCTACCCATTACAGTGGAAAAAGCTCTGATAAATTGCAACAATAAAGGCTTCAAACATTACAATCAATACTTAATGGAATAATGTAAATCCAGCTTGTGTGTGACTTTAGGATGGTGTTCTCTTGCAAAGAGAAAAAGATTGATGCACAGCAGCAGAAGTACATCTTTTCTTCCTCCCCTCCCCCCCCCCTTTTTTTTCCATCAGTCAGGGCTATAACATATACAGAATAATGTGCTAAAGTTGCTTTACTTGTATTGTGAAGTTATTATTTTTTTTTCAGCCTAGTCAAAAAGGAGCCAGAGACATTGTGTCTCCCAGGGCTCTCCAAAAACCAAGTTAATGGTATTCTCAGTCTTTAGACACATTTACACACTTCCATCTGCTTGGGGAAAAAAAGTGTGGGGGGAGGAAGGGAGAGAACAGATTTCAACAACAAAAAATTGTACAGATCTACCTTCAGGCAACAGAAAATACATGTGATAAAGGAATAGCCATGAAGTGTATAGAAGTATATAGGTCTTAGCAGTTATTGACCAGAGACTGTAAAGGAGATGTGAAGGATGTGTGAAAAATCCTAAATAAAAGACCTAGAATAACATATAATTTGGATAAGAAAGTGTGCTTGAAAGAAATGCAACTGTCACTAAAGAACATGGTAAGATGAAAAGGTAGAAAGGAAGAAATGAATTAGAACATAAGCAGTATTCTTTATTCAGATTTTGTTTCAGAAAGCATAGTGTACTCCACTTCAATTACTTGGGTATATTATATCAATTCAAACAACAGTTAAAATGCACAAATTCTACTTTACATTGAGTTGTATTTCTACCTCAGATGAGGTCAGGCCCACAATCAGTTTGAAAAGATAAAGAGAAGGAAGGTTCAAATTCAAGAGGCAGTAGGAGTGTCAGAAATAACAAATAGAAATCATGTTTTTGATATCAACTTCCTTCCTTCAAGGAACGTTACTAATTATAAAAACACTTTTCAGAAACATTGTGTCAGTAGAGTACATAGCATTTGTTTTTCAAACTTGAACAATTCAGCAGGAAGGAGAAAAACATTAACAAAGTCATCCCATATTTTTCAGGTGAATACTTATTTACTAGAAGTATTACTTTCAGATATGCATATTACATCACCAGACTGAAATCTTCAAATCCTCAATCCTCTTTGAAGATTTGGGCAAAGTTGCTCTTTTTTTTTTTTTTTTTTTTTTTTTTTTTTTTTTTTTTTTTTTCCCAGTTCCAATGATAAGAAATGCTATTTTTTTAGAAGATGCCTATCTGGTTGACGAGAAGCTTGACATGAGCCAGTAATATGCACTTGCAGCCCAGAAACCTAAATATATCATGGACTACATCAAAAGAAGTGTGGCCAGCAGGGCAAGGGGGGGTGATTCTCCCTCTCTACTCTGCTCTTATAAGAGCAGAGTAGCACCTGGAGTACTGTGGAACTCTGGGGCTCCCAGCAGAAGGACATGGAAGTATTGGAATTAGTCCAGCTGATGGCCACAAAGATGGTCAAGGGGCTGGAGCACCAGTCCTATGAAGACAGGCTGAGAGAGCTGGGGTTGTTCAGCCAGAAGAAGATAAAGCTGCCTTCCAATAATTAAAGGGGACTTATATGAAAGCTGTGGGGGCACTCTTTGTCAGGGAGTGTTGTGATAGGACAAGGAGTAATGGCTTCAAACTAAAAGAGAGTAGAATTAGTTCAGTCATTTAGCTTGGTGGGAGTTCCCTCATAAGCATTTACCCTCAAAATGTATTTATGGATATCAATCATGACCCTCTTAAGCTACACAGGTAAGACTGGTTTTCTCTATCTCCTTATTCTAGAAGCCTTTCTACCTACCCACTTCTGTATGTCTTCTTTCTTTCTTGAATAGGACCAGCTAAAACTGTCACTCCAGTATTCCAGATAGTATGGTCAGAAATTCTGCACTGAGATATTAAAAGAGAAAAACAAACAAACAAAAAACAGAACAGCCTGAAAAGTTCTAGTTTTTGTTAATTCAAATATACAAGTCTTAACTCTGTGTCAAAAGAATAAATTAATTTTTGTAACTTAAAGACAAATATCCCTGAAGTCTGACTTTGATTTGAGCTGACTGTTACTATTTTGGAATGAAATCTAGGAGAATAATCAATACATTCACAAAAATTTTAGATCAGTCCTTACTAGTAGTCAAAAAAGTAAACCAAATGTTAGGAATGTTAGAAAAGAGGTAGAGAGTTAAATAAATAAATAAATAAATAAAAGTACATAGGAAACAATTAAGCCTCTATATAAATTAATGTCCTGTCTGCTTCTGAATACTGTACTGAAGGATACTATCTCAAAAAGTGAACAGAGGAAACAGAAAAAATCAAAAGCAGCAACAAAAAGCAGCAACAAAGCACACAGCACTGAAAAAACATTAAATAGGTCTGTACTCATCACCCTGAATAAGCTGTAAATGGCAGTAATGGTTATAAAATTTTATAAAATCACAGTTAACAGAAACACAGTGGGAATTGAATCACTGGTAAAGAAACAAGGGTACAATTCCCTGCAGTCTGAAAGGCTGGAGCAAGATCAAGCCCTGAAGTGAGAGTACTGTATATGTGATACTCCATATCACACTGGGTCTTCTCCCCTTCCCAATCACGTGTGGCTCTCCATAAAACAAAGTAGGAAACAACAAAGTAATCCAGAATCTGTAGAACCAAACTTACACAAAGCCTCTTTTTTTCCAATAACACTAGTGGCCAGGGCATTAGCTGTATGGTCAGACCCTTCTTCTTTGTAGTATATGCACACCATAACTGGGATTTCATAGAAATGAAGTTCTGCCCACAGACACTTATCTAGTCTGCTTCAGATGTCTGGAAACAAAACAAAAGTAAACAAGCCCCCCCACACACAGATACACACACAAAGGAAAAAACAAACAAACAAACAAAAACAGTATTTACATAGTCGTAGAAAACAATTTTTTAAATCTTATAAACATCTGAAGAGAATAATCTCAGAGACCTTCTTCCATCAGAGTAAGATCTTGTCTATTTCCTCTTTCTTCCCAGAAAAGTTTGAAGAAAACATTTTAAAGTGTTAGCTGCTATGTCATTCAGAAGTAGAGTTGACACATGGCCTCCTCCAGTTGCTGACCTAATTTAACAGTCATCTCATGGGACAGCCTTTGAGTGACTCTGAGGACAAAACATGAGAAAGATGAGGAATGAAATTCTACCATATGTTATAACATATGTACAATAACACAGTACTAACACTGAAATGAATTTATGTCAACACAAGGATCTCCAATTTAAACATACCATAATAAATTCCAAACTCAGTTTTACCCGAAGAATTGCCACATTTAAATGAAATAAAAACAGGACAGTTTTCCAATACTAGTATTCTTCATAAAACCTAACAACACACCTAAATATCTTATTTTAAATGTAAATTCCAACTGCTTTCTTTATATATGACAGTATCAATATTATAGCATCTGATAGTATAAACTACACCTTCTTTCATGGCTTTTAAGCAACATAAAGTGCTTAAATGACTATTATTAACTATATGTGCCTACAGACATCTTCTAACCTACAGATACTGTAGCACTTAAAGTACTACAGGTACTTTAGATTTATTTGTGCTAAAAACAGTAGGCAAATTATCTTCTTACCCAGAAGAATTTACAATCTTCGACTATTCAGAGACTACAGATGCGTAAAATAAAGTTCAGGAGGTTCAATTGATATTACAACTGCAAATATTCTTAATGTTAAGCATATAAAAATATCTTTGTGGGTCTAGGGCCTAAAATCTCAGTCATGAATGGAACTTCTGTATTTGTTACTTTAGATGATTAATTACAAGTGTGTATGTCACTAAATCGAAAAATGTTTTAAATAACCTGGAAATGAAAAGAAATGTGATTTTGCATATATTATACTGAAATAGTCTAAAAGAAGCTTTCTTGAACTGTTCCTTGCAGGTGAGTTATTCTCAAGATTTTGAGAATTCTCAGAAGTCACCTTGCTTGCTTTGTAACAAAACAAAACAAAAACAAGCAAAAACCCCAGTATACCCAATTTTAAAAAGATATTCTCAATCTGATATGTTCAATGATCAGAGTAAAAGAAGGGTAGACACAACAGCCAAGAAAGAATTCAAAGGAATTGAATTCCAGGAGACTGGAGTTTATTTATCTATCTATGACAATTAGCACCATTTGAAGTCATACTGTTACCATAGTAGGTTAGCCATTATGAAGAGATTATATCTCTTTATAGATAGGATGTTGTTCAAAGGTGCTGTTCAAAGATGACTTAAAATAATGTAACTTCAAAAATTAGGGAACTGGGTCGAGGTATGTGTACACTCAGATTATCAAAGATGTGGAATGGAGAATGACAAGAGAGAGAAACTGATTGCTTCTATACGCCTTTGTTCCCGATTATTTTTCCTGACGTGCTCCTTCATTTCATTCCTCAAATATAGAACAAGCACTGTTACACCAATATAAATGTGATTTCACCAGTGTAAATGCTACAGAATCACAGAATCACAGAATTTCTAGGTTGGAAGAGACCTCAAGATCATCGAGTCCAACCTCTGACCTAACACTAACAGTCCCCACTAAACCATATCCCTAAGCTCTACATCTAAACGTCTTTTGAAGACTTCCAGGGATGGTGACTCCACCACCTCCCTGGGCAGCCTGTTCCAGTGCCTAACAACCCTTTCAGTAAAGAAATTCTTCCTAACATCTAACCTAAAACTCCCCTGGCGCAACTTAAGCCCATTCCCCCTTGTCCTGTCACCAGGCACGTGGGAGAACAGGCCATCCCCCACCTCACTACAGCCTCCTTTGAGGTATCTGTAGAGAGCAATAAGGTTGCCCCTGAGCCTCCTCTTCTCCAGGCTGAACAAGCCCAGCTCCCTCAGCCGCTCCTCGTAGGACTTGTTCTCCAGGCACCTCACCAGCTTTGTCGCCCTTCTCTGGACCCGCTCAAGCACCTCGATGTCCTTCTTGTAGCGAGGGGCCCAAAACTGAACACAGTACTCGAGGTGCGGCCTCACCAGAGCCGAGTACAGGGCGATCACCTCCCTAGCCCTGCTGGTCACACTGTTTCTGATACAAGCCAGGATGCCGTTGGCCTTCTTGGCCACCTGAGCACACTGCTGGCTCATATTCAGCCGACTGTCCACCATCACTCCCAGGTCCTTCTCTGCCTGGCAGCTCTCCAACCACTCATCTCCCAGCCTGTAGCTCTGCTTGGGGTTGTTGTGTCCCAGGTGCAGGACCCGGCACTTCGCCTTGTTGAACTTCATGCAGTTGGCCTCAGCCCATCGGTGCAGCCTATCCAGATCCTCCTGCAGAGCTTTCCTACCCTCGAGCAGATCGACACACGCACCTAACTTGGTGTCATCTGCAAACTTACTGAGGGTGCACTCAATGCCCTTGTCCAGATCATTGATGAAGATGTTAAAGAGGACCGGCCCCAGCACCGAGCCCTGGGGGACGCCACTAGTGACTGGCCTCCAACTGGATTTGACTCCATTTACCACGACTCTTTGGGCCCGGCTATCCAACCAGTTTCTAACCCAACGAAGCATGCGCCAGTCCAAGTCAAGAGCAGCCAGTTTCTTGAGGAGAATGCTGTGGGAGACGGTGTCAAATGCCTTGCTGAAGTCAAGGTAGACCACATCCACAGCCTTTCCCTCGTCCACCCAGCGCGTCACTTTGTCATAGAAGGAGATCAGGTTCGTCAAGCAGGATCTGCCTTTCATAAACCTATGTTGACTGGGCCTGATTACCTGGTTGCCCTATAAGTGCCGCAAGATGACACTCATGATAATCTGCTCCATGAGCTTCCCTGGTACTGAGGTCAAACTGACAGGCCTGTAGTTCCCCAGGTCAGCCCTCTGGCCCTTCTTGTAGATGGGCGTCACGTTTGCTAGCCGCCAGTCAGCTGGGACCTCCCCTGATAGCCAGGACTGCTGATAAATGACGGATAGGGGCTTGGCGAGCTCCTCTGCCAGTTCTCTCAGTACCCTTGGGTGGATCCCATCCGGCCCCATCGACTTGTGCACATCCAAGTGCCGTAGCAGGTCACCAACCAGTTCTTCGTGGATGGAGAGGGCCACATCCTGCTCCCCATCCCCTTCCACCAGCTCAGGGTACTGGGTATCCAGAGAACAACCAGTATTGCCGCTAAAGACTGAGGCAAAGAAGGCATTGAGCCATTGAGCACCTCCGCCTTTTCCTCATCTCTAGTAACTAAGTTTCCCCCCGCATCCAGTAAAGGATGGAGATTCTCCTTAGTCCTCCTTTTTGTGTTGATGTATTTATAAAAACGTTTTTTGTTATCTTTAACGGCAGTAGCCAGATTGAGCTCCAGATGAGCTTTGGCCTTCCTAATTTTGTCCCTGCACAGCCTCACAACATCCTTATAGTCCTGCCTAGTGGCCTGCCCACTTTTCCAAAGATTATAAACCCTCTTTTTTCTCCTAAGCTCAAGCCACAGTTCTCTGTTGAGCCAGGCTGGTCTTCTTCCCCGCCAGCTCATCTTAGGTCACATGGGGACAGACCGTTCCTGCGCCATTAAGATTTCCTTCTTGAAGAGCGCCCAGCCTTCCTGGACCCCTCTGCCCTTCAGAACCACCTCCCAAGGGACTCCACCAACTAGTGTCCTGAGCAGCCCAAAGTCAGCCCTCCAAAAGTCCAATACAGCAGTTTTACTGATCCCCTTCCTGGCTTTGCCAAGAATAGTGAACTCCACCATTTCGTGGTCACTCTGCCCAAGACAGCTCCCAACAATCACATCCTCCACCAGTCCTTCTCTGTTTGTGAAGAGAAGGTCTAGCGGGGCGTCACCCCTGGTAGGTTCACTAACCAGCTGCGTCAGGAAGCTATCTTCCACGCTCTCCAGAATCCTCCTAGACTGCTTTCTCTGGGCTGAGTTGTGCTTCCAGGATATGTCAGGGAAGTTGAAGTCCCCCACGAGTACAAGCGCTGAAGATTTCGTAACTTCAGTCAGCTGCGTGTAGAACTCCTCATCAGTCTCCTCATCCTGGTTCAGCAGTCTATAGCAGACCCCAACCAAGACACTAGCCTTGTTGACCCTGCCGATCCTAACCCAAAGGGACTCGACCTTGTCATTCCTAGCCTCGAGTTCTACAACATTGAAAGACTCTCTAATATAGAGAGCCACACCACCACCCCTTCTGTGCTGCCTGTCTCTTCTGAAGAGCTTATAGCCAGTCATTGCAGCACTCCAGTCATAAGAGTGGTCCCACCATGTCTCCGTGATGGCAACCAAGTCATAGCCTGCCTGCTGCACGATGGCTTCCAGCTCCTCCTGTTTGTTACCCATGCTGCGTGCATTGGTGTAGATGCACTTCAGCTGGGCCATTACCTTATCCCCTGGCCTTGCCATTGTTCCCCCTGGCACAGCCCCAACAATCCTTGCTTCAGCCCCATCCCCCTTCTTATCTAGTTTAAAGCCCTCTCAATAAGCCCTGCCAGCTCCTGGCCCAAGTATCAACCTGAAGTATCTACCTCAAGTATCAACCTGAAGAAATAAGAGTAAAAACTGTCCCCCAACAACTAACTTACAGAAACTCACAGTTATTTACCTAGCTGTAATATAGTCATTCCTACCACCAAATTTGTAGCTGTTATATATCATAATACAAAATATATATTTTTCTCTGTGTTTCTATGTATTAGAGAAACTGCTGGCAGTTCTACTCCTTTGTCACTACAAATGTACAACACAGATCATTTTGTGCATAATTCGCAGGCAGATATGTACACATTTCAAATCCTGCTGCATGTGTAGTAAATTGAAGAGTATTGACACCTGCTTTACTCTTCAAATAGAGAAGAGAGCAGGAACTCCGTTTTCATAATTACCAAGACTAGCATAACTCCAGGCTCACTCTTTGCCTCGTTGTCCCTAATTTTAGGTGGTATTTATGATTAATAATTACAAATCTGCTGATTTGATGAGGATTGGTAAATTCTTTTGCAGGGTTATGAATGTGCTAAGTACTTTTACTAAAGTTTTAAGACGGGAGAATGCAATATGTTTGTCCATCAGGGTCCTCCCTTTTACATGAATGTAACGCAGTGTAAACTGCCCATATGTTATGGCATATGGCAGAATTCTAATACTTCTTCATATACCTTATTCTTCAATCTCAATGTAAATAATTGACTTTTTCATGGGTGGGTACTGGGTTAAACTAGGCCACAGATTCAGTGGTTTTACATTCTTTCAAGAGCCAATAAACAAGAGATTACAACTAAAACCCAAGATGAAGTTATCTTCCAATTTAGGGGAAAAAATGGCAACACTTTAACTAGTCATGCTAAATATGGCATATGAATTTAGGCCTCACTTGGTTTTTAATCTTAGATAGATATAAGTAAAGAAGAAAAAGAAGTCTCTCTGGAGATTTTCCCTATCCCACACCTACCAAGCCAATCATGTTAACTGAGAATTAGATAGTAAACAATTACTTATTTTAGCTTTTTGTTCTCAAATTCTTTCAGGAACTGGACTTAAGGCACATTTAAAAATACTAAACTTCAAAATTAACTTCAAAATTAGTTTAGATTCAGAAAATGAACTTCTTTTCCCAGCAGTCAAAATGTTATCAGAACTTTTAATTCATTTTCATCCCATTTTGAAGGAGAAATAGAAATCCTTCTTTGTTGGTAACTTGTGATCCTATACAGTAATATCCCATAAAATCATGTAAATATATATAAACATATAAAACAACAACAACAAAACCCTCAATTACTATTTCATAAAGAGAAAAATTGGAAACTGGAAAAGTTAAGAGACCAAATGAACATTAGATCTGGATTTGTGGTAGGCAATTACCTGGCTGCTGTCACAATGACAACTAATATTTTCATATTTATTAAAAAGAGTGTGTAGTAAAATCTTGATGGTATTTTTTATATGATATAAGAATGGTACTCAGGTCAGATGGAGTACTGGTTTAAATAATTGTAATCCTTGATTTATATACATTTCCATAGTAAAGATGTAAAGACGTTTAGATGTTGAACTTAGTGATATGGAATAGTGGAGGACTAGGTAGTGTTAGGTCAGAGGCTGGACTTGATGATCTTGAGGTTTCTTCCAACCTAGACAATTCTGTGATTCTATAATATTTACACCAGGCTGCAGGTCTTTCTTCGAGACATCATGAATTAATTAACTATGGAAATGACATCACAGAAATTACATTTTTTTCAGTTTTCATTAGTATTCTTGTGTCAGCTGTACAGAAATGAATTTGGTGACAACTCCAGTTGATCAAGTTAGATTTCTGGGTGTAATAAGACATAGCAAGTCAAAAGTACTCAAGATAATAAAAGAATCTATTAGAAATTTCAGAAGATTAAATAGTTGAATTAACTCAAGTAAGTTTAATTAACAGATTCATAGACTTTCAAACCAGGTTATACCCTTCTGACAATGCAGTTATGTTCAGTAATGTTTGCACCAAACCAAATAATTTCTAATTGAATTGTAATATATGTTTCAGAAACATATCTTGTCTTAATTTCTGACCAGAAATAATCCGCTACAGGAAAGCCGTTTTGTTATTTCAAAGATCATTACACTTATTGAAAATTCACACCTCAGTTCCAGTATGGTTCTGTATAATTTTTGCTTTGGATCATTAGACTTGTTTTGGCCTCTGTGATACAAATTGTAGCAGCTACATTACCATATAACTTTCCCCACATAAGTAATTAGAAACTAGAATTAAATTATATTTAAGTTGTCATTCCAATGAATTAAAGTATAGAACTCTTAGAAGTTTATTTTTTAATTACTGTGAATTAATATTTTCTATTCCACTGAATCTCTCATGTGACTCTTTTCCATATCCTTTTCTGAATTTAATAAAACGGATTAGAAGAAAAAAAATAATAATAAAGTTACAGTTTCTTCAGCCTATGAGAAAATAAAGTACCAGCCACCACAATGTATCACAGTGGTAGTATATTCTTGTAATAAATGCTTATGCACCTAAATATCTACACATATGACTCCTCAGTTTGCTGCAGATTGTTCTTTACCGTATGCAATACAAGAGTGAAAACAATATATATGTTCGTGTAGTGGTGAAGCTGTTACCAAGTACCTCATAGCTAGGCTTATTGTTACTCTGGGACAAAATAGCACAGGCATTAATTTTTCATGGGTTTTTGTTTGTTTATTTTTGTCTTTGTATTCAAAAAGTGCTGTTATAACCAATTAACCTCTTCCAAAAACACCATGTGTGGGGAACAGATTCAAAACACCTTGGACTGGCACACGCTTTTTTGGGTTAGAAACTGGCTGGATAGCCGGGACGAAAGAGTTGTGGTGAATGGAGTCAAATTCAGTTGGAGGCCGGTCACTAGTGGTGTCCCCCAGGGCTCGGTGCTGGGGCCTGTCCTTTTTAATATCCTTACCAATGATCTGGATGGTGGGATCGAGTGCACCCTCAGTAAGTTTGCACAGGACACCAAGTTAGGTGCGTGTGTTGATCTGCTCGAGGGTAGGAAAGCTCTGCAGGAGGATCCGGATAGGCTGAGGTCAACTGTGTGAAGTTCAATAAGGCGAAGTGCCGGGTCCTGCACCTGGGACACAACAACCCCAAGCAGAGCTACAGGCTGGGAGATGAGTGGTTGGAAAGCTGCCTGGCCACGAAAGACCTGGGAGTTTTGGTGGACAGTCGGCTGAATATGAGCCAGCAGTGTGCTCAGGTGGCCAAGAAGGCCAACAGCATCCTGGCTTGTATCAGAAGCAGTGTGGCCAGCAGGGCTAGGGAAGTGATTGTCCCCCTGTACTTGGCTCTGGTGAGGCTGCACCTCGAGTACTGTGTTCAGTTTTGGGCCCCTCGCTACAAGAAGGACATCGAGGTGCTCAAGCAAGTCCAGAGAAGGGCGACAAAACTGGTGAGGGGCCTGGAGAACAAGTCCTATGAGGAGCGGCTGAGGGAGCTGGGCTTGTTCAGCCTGGAGAAGAGGAGGCTCAGGGGCAACCTTATTGCTCTCTACAGATACCTTAAAGGAGGCTGTAGTGAGGTGGGGGATGGCCTGTTCTCCCACGTGCCTGGTGACAGGATGAGGGGGAATGGGCTTAAGTTGCGCCAGGGGTGTTTTAGGTTGGATGTTAGGAAGAACTTCTTTACTGAAAGGGTTGTTAGGCATTGGAATGGGCTGCCCAGGGAAGTGGTGGAGTCACCATCCCTGGAAGTCTTTAAAAGACGTTTAGATGTTGAACTTAATGATATGGATTAGTGGAGGACTAGTTAGTGTTAGGTCAGAGGTTGGACTCGATGATCTAGAGGTCTCTTCCAACCTAGAAATTCTGTGATTCTGTGATCTGGGAAGCTAGATAAAGTTTTTAAAATATACCTAAGAGTTGAACAAGTTTGCCTGAAAGCTGCATGCAAAATATGAAGTATTTTGTAAGATTTACTCCTCTGATGTAAAGTACACTAACACTTTTTTAAACTGCCACTGAAAATAATTTTCCCACTGCTGAAGACAAATTAATCAGAGTTCACCTCCAGGTATGAATAAGTGTCCCAAAATTAAATTTCTTTAGTGAGTTTGAAGGCCGAAGGCAATGAAAATCTAACCAATATGAAAAGACTTCTAACAGTGACTTGCTGTGACTACAGCTGCTGTCAGAAGCAGCAGCATAAGCATAGACTAAATCTTCAGGAGTCAGACTTGAAAAGTGTAAAATTGAAAAACCATTAAGAAAGAAAGAAAGAAAGAAAGAAAGAAAGAAAGAAAGAAAGAAAGAAAGAAAAGGAGAGAGAAAATAAAAGAAAAAATATAAAAAAGAAGAAATAAAAGAAAAAAAAAAAGAAAAAAGAAAAGCTTGCTGGTAATAGGCTTTTACATGTATATAGCTAGGTATGCTATAAGTGATTTATTCTGGATATGCGTGGATGGATATCTTGGATATGCTTGATTTGAGTCAGTAAACAAATTGGGATGAAGCAACCAGAAGGTTTCCCCCATATTTAGGTCAAATTAAAGCAAAGTTTATTAATATTCTTCAAATGTGAATTAATATTCCTCAAAATAAAAATATTTCATTAACTCAGCTAAAAACTTCAGCTTGCATTACAATTTCCCAAATAAAGTACTACTGAAATATTATGGGGACAACAAGCTATTTCACTGTAAAATCAAAAGTTCTGCTCAGCCTTTTCTTTTTTTTTTTTTTTTTTTTTTTTTATCTGCACAATTAAGTTGGTAACCTCAATAAAAACTGTTTTGTTTGTTTGTTTGTTTTTGGTAGAATTTAATGTTACCACAGCCAAGCAGAAAAAAAATGTAGGTGAAACTGCAAGACTGAGTGCTCAAGGGAATTTTTCAAAACTGATCACTTAAGATTCACAGACCTGAGTTCCTGTAGATACCAGGGGACAACACATCTGACACTTGTGCTTTGCAATGAAAAATCCAAGTAAAAATTACATATTTCATATACGTACATATGGAGATTATTCTTTGTGGCTTGCACAATGAATGGCATTTTGCTGCACAGCTGGCATATGTGTTGGGTCTGTCCGAGCTGGAGTCACCTTTTCCCTGCAGCAGCCCACACAGTGCTGTGCTCTGCACTCGTAACTGGAACAGCACTGATATCACTCAAGTGTTGTGTCTATTGCTGCGTAGTGCTGGCACAACATCAGGGTAAGTGATGGGGAGGGGACATTGCCAGGGCAGCTGACCTAAACCAACCAAAGGGATATTCCATAACACCTGATGTCACACTCAGCAATAAAAAGGGGGGCTCTTGTCGGGGAGGGGGCTGTTCCTCCTGAACAACCACTATGTGTTTTGAGGCCCTGCTTCCCAGGACATGGCCGAACATCGCTCGTTGATGGGAAGTAGAGAATAATTTTTTTTCCCTCTCTCTGTACTTCCGCACAGATTTATTGTTTCTTTTGTTTCTTTTTCTCCCCATTCTTTCCCTTTAATTAAACCTTTCTCATCTCAAACCTCAAGTTCTCTGTGTTGTATTTTCTTCCCTTTCCTCTTTGAGGAGAGGGGGAGTGAGAGAGTGGTTGTGGTGGAGGTTGGCTGCCCACCTGAGTAAAACTACCACAACATACTGCCCAGGTACAGAGGTACAGAGAAAGCCCCATGGAGTCCTATTAACTCATCCACTGAAACTGAGCTTTTTGAGCAAGCAACTTGGGTTCTGCATTTACAGAGCAAGCCCACCTTTGTGATTTTCAGCCTGTGTGCTGAGGTGTCTTTCAGAAAGAACAATACTAACCTCAGAACAAATTAGCAAAGAAAAACATAGACATCCCTTCCAAATGGTCATTTTCTACTGGTTCTATCACATCTACATTCTTGTTGATGAATAATATAAAGACTGCATCCAGGAAATTTGCAAAGACTACAAAGAAATTCACAAAATGTGGTGGCCTCAAGAAAAATACATCCCAGGGAAAGCAACGAAGGCAAAAAAGTCATAATAAAAATATAACTGCATTCCAGAAGTAATATGATGAGCATATAAAAGACATTACATGAAGTAGCTGTTCATAATAGTAGGAGATTAATATTCTAGGGGATCCCTTTAGACCCCATTTAAATGAATTTAATTTAATCAGGTAAGAAGAAGTACAACTGCAACATCTATTTTCTGGCCTTTTTATGAATTTTAAGAGCACTAATTTTTCTGCCTGAGATGCACGTAGGATAGAAGCTAGGTATTAGTTGTGCTCCATTTCACAGAGAGCCACTGCTTTAGACTTCGGCAAATGGGTTAAAACAAGATTCTCCTTCCATGGAGTTCAAACTATGGGGTACTGTGTATACATGGCTGGGGGGAGGGAGGGTGGAGGGAGGGACACGGAGGAGAGAGGGAATGTTGATAGGGCCTGGGGTGGGAGGTTGCTGTTTTTTTCAGTAAGAGGAAGACTTCAACAATGTCCTTGTATAGCACAATATTTATTCTATCACAAATAGTTCCTTCATGTAAGAGAAAAATAGAGAAAAGGCAGGCAAACACTGTCTTAAAGTCACCATAGGGAGTCTCTCTGTATACTTTTCTGATGTGATAAAAGCAGCAGGAAATATCCTCTCTGATTTAGTGTTTGACAGACTGGTGTCTCTGTCAGTAGTCTGAAGACGCTAAATGCCTGTTTGGAAAATTCATGACAACTTAAACGTTCTACTCACCAATCATCTGAAAAGTACTGTAGAAATCTAACTTAAAAAAAAAAAAAAAAAAAAAAAAAAACACAGAGAGAGAGACAATGGTCTAATAAAAAGAAAATAATAGGTCAACAAAAAGGATTAATTTTGAAAATATTACAATAATTCACTTCCCCCCACCCCCACCCGTATCAATAAACTAAATGCTGTCAGCTAAAACTGTCTAATCTGAAGAATAAGGTAAGCTTCCTGCTCTCACTTGAAATGATGAGGAAGCATCCTTTGCTCAGAGTCAGTCAACATCATTGCCAAGTGAGGAATCAAGTGAAATTTTCATTGTGTTTATTTTGCATATTAGTATATAGAAAGCTCATATTTACTTTGCAATATAAAACCAAATGGTTGGGACACATTTGACTGTGGGTTGAGTTCTGGACTGCAAAACGGATGTGCAACATCAAGAGAAGTATTTAAGCATAGGATCAAGGGTAGCTCAGGTTTCATCAGTCACACATCTCAGTTTCAAGCTTCTCAAGTGTTTGTCACCCACAAAATATTTTTATGACTGATCCATGGAAAATGTTCTGGAATTTATTATTAATAAGAATGACTTCAGTGATGTAATAATACCAGGGCTCACTTCTGCTCCTACTTCAACCTCGTGGTGAAGAATCAGATATTTCATTTATTCTACTAATATTAACTATTATTTTTTTTTTATAGATTTCCTATATATGGGAAAATACTTTGGTGTAGCTGAATCTACTCAAGACAGACCATCATGCAGACACTCAAGGTAGGTACTCAGGCTACTGTACTTCACTGTCTACAAAATCAAAAACACCCCCTGTAATTTAATAGCTTCAAATACTTCTAGTAGCTTAAATACTTCTGTCTCATCTAACACCAAGTACTTCCTTACTGGTTAAAATGCTAAAACCGGAAAATTCATTAGTTATTTCTAAAATGGACTACAAAATACAAACTGATATATATGGCACTCAGGCTGTAAGTAGAGGTGTGGTTTTTTTGTTTGTTTGTTTGTTTATAATTTTTTGAAAAT
Source organism: Anas acuta (assembly GCF_963932015.1). NCBI lineage: Eukaryota > Metazoa > Chordata > Aves > Anseriformes > Anatidae > Anas > Anas acuta. Next base: position 37,201,234 of record NC_089017.1, read on the forward strand.
TCTGTCTTTATTGCTGCAAATTTTAAACATTCCCTGTCTCTGTACTGAGTGAGTATTTGTATCTTCCATTGCCAGCATCTCTGTTTTGACCATTCGTCAATTTTATATTTCCACCAAACACTCACTGATTTACCATTAGGCAGAACTCTGAAAATCTTTATCTACGTTTTAGGGAAAAATTAAACTGATTATGCATATATATATATGGTGCATATGGTATATATATGCATAATATATATTATGCATATATATATATGGTTCATTCAAAGATCATTCAAAGATGCACTGGTTTCCCCCCCACATACTTATAAATAAATAAATAAACAAACAAATATATATATATATATATATATATATAGTTAACTCAAGAAGAAAAGTCTATGCTCTTTTTACAATGAATAAGCTTTTAATCTTTTAGTTTTAAACTAGCAAGCAGCTTCCATGGCTAAGGGCTGGCTTATTCCTTTGACATTGGCCGGTGAGGATCCTTGGAACATAAATATATGCAATAAGCCAATAATTCTGCCTGCCTTTCTGCTGCTCTTGAGGGTATCTCAGTTCTGGCAAACAGATGGGTAATGGGAATTAGGAGGGGAAAAAAACAGCAATAAAAATATAAATCACAAAAGGAAGGAAATCCATTTGGTCCTTGGCAGCAAAGACACCGCTCAGCTAATCCATGCTGAGTGCAATCCAATACTCTTTTATATAATCCTCTTCTTGTGGAAGAAAATTAAAGTTTAATGCAATAACGGCTGACACAAATCACTTTTGTTGCCCAGAAGCAGATTAAAGAATAGTTAAAATCATACAAATCTAATTTATTTTCTGTTGTTGTTGTTTTATTTTATCCAGTGACATCTTTGTTCTTTAATCCACAGCATCAGTTTTTGATTATTAAGTATATATTCCCAACGTAAGAGAGATCTTGAGATGGAGAGAAGGGAGAGAAAATAGTGACAGCAAAGAAATGATTAGTTTTCAAATGTTAAAGCTCTTTCAAAAATCCATAAATTTTTCATAAATTCATATAGGTCCTTGCCTTTAATCAATCTATGTCAAGGGGACTTTAAAACAAGTAAAAAGGCAATAGAATGCTATCAGTCGTAATTGAAACTATACAGGTCATTCCCATTTTCTATCACACTTGTATACATATGCATTTGTTTTTCTGTAATACATTTGAGATCTGTGAACAGTGGGAGAAATTGAGGAGTTCTGCAAGAGAGACAGCAATGTAAGAGACAAGTGATGATCCTGATCTACCACGTTACTCCAGCCACTAACTGCAACCCATTTTTCAGCAGTAAAATGGACTATAAATAAATAAATCAGATTAAGCTGATCCTTGGCATATTACATTCCATACAATAAATTCTTTCATGACAGAAAAGGTTACAATTTATCTGAAATTTTGACCAGACTTATAGCTGTGCTGAAGATCAGGTTTTTCATTTTCTTTACCCTTGTCCCAAACTCTAATATATTTTCTCTAACAAATTCATTTGGGAAAACTTCCCTGCCTACACTTCATACTGATGACATAACATAACTGCAGACTTATGTGGAGAGAATGAGAGAATGCAGGAGTCAGTGTATAGTTATTTTCCCTCCCCCCGCCCCCTTCCCCCCCCCCCCCCCCAATACAGCTATCAAAGAATTACCCAAGGCACTTGAGTTGAAAAGTTAGTGAAATACAATATGGAAGTGAAAGGTTGCATAATTCTTCCAGCATTTCTCTTCTCCACACATATTTTTGCAACAATATCTCTGCAGGTGTATGACGTGCTTAGAGAGAGGAAGGGCTGCTGCAGAAAGGAAGCAGGGTTAAAAACATATCTTTTAAGCATGAAAGACTTTTCTATTGTTTTCATTATATAGTCATTCAGATTGTATATAAAGAGAAGTTAACATCTAGAGTCAGCTCAAGGCCTCTTTAGTTAGATTTAAGGGATTCTCCAGAACAGTTGTCTGAGCAAGCCATTTGCCCCAGGAACACCACTTTGCCAGGATCAATGGGAAGGAAATAAATCATAAGAAACTACAAACAACTGACAACCTAGAAGGACACTATGGGGAAAAGAAAATAAAACCAGTAGGCTTTTTTGTATCTCATTGATACATACCTAAGTCTTTGATAGATGCTATTTTAACTCAGATTAGTTCTTACCTACAGCAAAAGATCAGCCCGTGGCTGATAGTAGACCAAGGGAAAATGGTAACTTCCTGAAGTTCAACGTGCATACCTATTTGAAACTGGGAAAAGGGAGTCCCAGTTTCAGGCCTTTTTACAGCCCTTTTTTAAAAGACATTGCTTGTGTTGGGCATGAGGCATTGATTCTAATTCCTGGTACATGAAAACAGGTTTATAGAGCATATGGCAGAATTTATATATACTTAAGAGGAAAAGTTCCTAATAATCATGTGTTAGTCAGCAACAGTGCTTTTAGAAAAAACAGACAGAATATTACTAATAGAGAAATTGAAACAGTCTCATTTTCCCTCTTTTTCTGCATTCACACGAAGAACATCAACTGCATGTTTTATTACCCTATGATACAGTGATCCACCCTAATTATATACAGTCATTCAGCAGTGGCAAAATCTAATCACTTGTCTCTGGAGTGCCATTGGATCTCAAGATAAAGTCTTACTTTGCTGGACCTCTTTTGCTGGCTTCCTGTGAATACTAGAGAATGCATTAAATGCAGAGCAGAAGCTGTGGGTTTTTTTTGGTGTTGGTGTTGGTTTTTTGTTTGTTTGTTTTGTTCCACGCCCCCCCTCCCCTCCTTCCTAATCCCTTTGCAGCCTGCCAAGCTTAAACTGCAAATGTCATCACCTTGAAGGCAGTAGCTGAATCCAACAGGGGGGGTAATAAACCATGACATTTCTAGCATGGTTAATTGTACTGGGTGTGCTGGAATACCTTTCAGTACAAATACAGTTTCACTTGATGTCAGCAACAAGGCCACAGACCTTGTTTCTACTCCTTGTCCACATGAACTTGAGTGTTAACTTCCCTCTTCCAATGCGCTTTATGACCTTTCAGGTGGTGAAACCTCTGACCTATATCATTTCCATCTTTGCTGGTTCAGCTGCTGGGTGGTGACAACCTGCTAGACACTGTGTCTGCTCTAACGGTGATTTACAACATAATAGAATTAAAGCATTAACATGGTATTCCTGTCCACCCAACCTGAAAAGGCTTTGGTGGTTGTAGAGAAGTTCTCTGAAGGAAATTGTAACATACAGAGATATGTTATGAGCTTGTTGCCGCCTAGTGCCAAGACAGTTCATAAATTTAAGAAATATGACATCTATGCTCCATTTTTTCTTGTTTTAGCTCTTCCTTCTGACAATTTTAGCAGCTGTTTTCCTGAATAAAAAGCTAGCCTGCTGCTCTAAGAGCAACACACATCCTTTATTCTTTTTTTCTTTTTTCTCTTGATTTTATGTATAAATATAATAGTTGGAAAAATAGATCTAATTAAAAGACAGAGTATATTTTAAAGCTCCAAATTAGCATCTTTTTACATCAGAATTACTTTATTGATGGCAGCTTATCTATTTTGCATCCATACCAAATTGAGAAAAAAAAAAAAAGAGCAAAATGTGCCTATATTTTCAAATGAGTGATTAGAACAATAACAATAAATCTTATCCCACAAAATAGGATGTTTATAAAAAAAACTTATTCTGTTAAATAACAGTTCTGAGGGCTGGCTTCTTTGAAAACAACCTTATTTTATTCTGTGATGTGGTCATTAATATTACATCACTACAGGAAGCTTGGTATGCTGTATTTCAAGATATGCAGCCTTTCCTCAAAAGTGTAGATATCACACTGGTGAATTTGGAGACAAAGTGAAGTAAGAAAATATATGAAGTAGAGATTCAGAAAGAGGAATTGAATAGATATGCAAATTTATCATAAGAAATTTCTAGTAACTTACATTGTATGAAATACTTTCCTCTTCTAATTAGACAGATGTGAATAGTAGTAATATCAGTGTATGTTTAGGATTCTAACTTTTTATTTTTGCTGTTACAAATGTGGTGGCTTTTTGTTTGTTTGTTTCTTCTGTTTTGTTTTGTTTTTTTTTTTTTATCTTACTTAGAATGCCTCTTTCCATACATATATTGTTTTAAAATAAAGCTTTAGATATGTGTTTGCTGCTGAATCTAGAAGCTAGTACTTAATTATGAAATTAAGACAATTCCTTTCAATTCACTGAATTTTGTAAGCTTCCTAACATATGAAAACATCTTTTCAAATACAACAAGTACTCTCACCTGGCAAAATTCAAACCTTTCCTATGTCCAAGTTCTGTTTTTAAATCCTCTGCCCTACCAAGACACTAATGTATCTCTGGATGAAGTGAAATACTTCCTTGCCAAAAATAATTTTAAACCCATATCCAGGCAAGTTTTATTATCATTTCCACTGATGTTGGTGGCTAAGTTTTTCTTTAAATGAACTTAAGAAAAGTCATATCTAGAGAGTGAAAATGTGCTCAGCCTTGCCAGTCTTTCCCTTTGGTAAGGCAAAACCCTTAAAAATGAGGATCAGCAGAAAAATCTGTATAAAACTTCATAAATCAACTAAAATGTTTACTTCAGAATCATAGAATCATTTAGGTTGGAAAAGACCTCTAAGATCAACAAGTCCAACCATTAACTTTACAGCAGTATTTATGTTATGTATAGGAGCTTCACTCATTTTCAGTTAATCGGCTTAAAAAGAGGCATGAGTTTTTGTCTGTTTGGTATTTGACTGCAAATTCACATTTACATGTATGTATCAGTACTGTATAGGTATCAGTGTTGTTTGGTGAATCATAAAATCATAGAATGGTTTGATTTGTTAGATCACTTAAAGATCACTTACTTTCATCCTCACTGCCATGGTCAGGGAACATTAGACCAGGTTGCTTGACACCTCATACAACCTGGCCATAGATACTACCAAGGATGGGTCATCCACATTTCTCTGGACAACCTGTTCCAGTGCCTCTGCATCCTCATAGTGATGAATTTCTTTCTCATACCTAATCTAAGTCTAAATCTATACCTAGTCTAGTCTAAGTCTACGTCTAAAAAGTCTTTTTAGTTTAAAGCCATTATCCTTTGTCCTTTCAATATATTCCCTGATAAAAAGTCTCTTCCCAGCTTTCTTGTAGGCCTTCTTTAAGTACTGCAAGACCTTTACAAGGTCTCACTGGATTCTTCTCTTTTCCTGGCTGAACAGCACCAATTTCTTCAGCCTGTCTCCATAGGAGAGGTCCTCCAGACCTCTGAGCTCTCTTCTGGAGTTACTCTAATAGGTTCTTGAGTTTCTTATATTGGGATACCCAAAGTAAAATGCAGTACTCCAGGTGAGGTCTCACAAGAGTGGAGTAAAGGGAGAAAATCACCTCCCTTGACCTTCTGACCACACTTCTTTTGATGCACCCCAGAATATTATTGGCTTTCTGGGCTGCAAAGGCATATTGCCTTCTCATGCACATCCACATGTACCAAGCCCTTCTCAGAAGGGTTGTTCTAAACAATAATAGAAGATTAACAAACAGGTGCACTGTAGTGGTGTGAATATTGTTGCCACAGTATCAGTATCAAAAAAGTTATTCCTGCATGTGTAGCCTGGCTGAAAGCAAGCTTTCCTTCACTAGAAGAAAATAAGTGTTTTAGCAAGTTTTCATACTTTCAGCAGTGCAAAGGTACTGCCTTCATTTTACATCTGTGGAAGAAGGAAGAGCAACAGGATGTGGTGACAAGTATAAAAGGCACTTGCAAGTCCTCAACATAAGGGGCCATGGAGCCGTAAGTACCTAATCCCACTCCAAATCAGATCCATCTCATGTTCAGTGCTCCCCTGATAACCACGGCATATCATCATCCAGTCACCAGTGTGATATGCCCAGAACATAGCTCATGGAGTATCAGCTTCTTCCATCCAGAGAACTTTAGGGGAGCTCTCTTACACCTAGACTCACATAATCAATACCAACATAAGCACTATCAAATAAAGCTAAACTTTAAAATTTAACAATTGCAACAGCTCAAAATGCTACTCATGGTCTCACAGGACCTTACAGTATTTAGAAATAAAAGCTCTGACCAGCTCCTCCAATATGAGGCACACAAAAGAACACAATTTGACACTAGAAACTGTGGCAGCACCTGCTGTTCAGGTCTACTCAAGCATGTTATAAAATTGGCTGTTTCTCACAAGCTGTCTGACCTCATGCCAAAAATGTATTTTAACTAATAGGTAAAATATTAACTAGTAAGGGTCACAGGGGAGAACACATAGAAAGAACATTATTTTATGTCTGTTGTACTGCATGATTTCTACTCTAGTTGCACTGTGTCCTTGTTTTACAGCACAAACATTCATTATACACTCATCAAATTCTATTCAGCCGTATCTTGGGGTTATCCTGAAATCTGTATTGTTTTGAATAGTTCAGCCCCTGCTGAGTTGGATGAATTTGATAAATTCATGGTATAAATCTAGAAAAATAACTATTGCAGGCTTTTTTTTTTTTTCCTCTTTCCTAATTGATGCCATACAGTACTTTTTCTTGTCTCTTTCAACTATACCACTAGCACTGTCTCAGGTATATTGCTACAGTCAGCCAATAATGATCCACCCCTGTAGCTCAGAAGAAAAACAGACAAAAATATTCTTCAGCTATTTTCCTTCAAATCGTCACGAACTATAATATATTTAATGAACTCCATCAGTTCCACTAAGAAAACAATAGAGAGATTTCTGAGGTAAAAACCAGCTACTGTGGATTATTCTTCAAATCTTACCGTTTCCAATATTCCATTAAGCTTTTTGATGCCCTTTCCTTCTGAAGACTTGTGTCTTCAGTTACCATGCAGATATACAACAAACACAAATCTCCACCAGTCACCTATCAGTCATCCATTAGTTCCTTCCTGTAGCTGTAAAGTAAAACTCTTTGATTTTGATTTTCTTTAGGGAAAATCTTTATGTGGTTGTTTAACTAGTGTGACACCAGCAAGATCTTAGAATGGTCACACTAACATAAGCAGTAATACATACCTTATTGGTATGATTTATTACAATTGTAGACCTACTTTTCCAGTATGCTAAAAGGAGCTGGGGTTGTTCAGCCTGGAGAAGAGAAGGTTCTGGGGAGACCTTATAAAAACTTTCCAATACCTAATGGGGACCTACAGGAAAGCTGGGAAGAGACTCTTTGTCAGGGAAGGTAGTGATAGAACAATGGTGGGTGGCTTTAAAATAAAACAGGATAGGTTTAGATTAGACATTAGGAATAAATTTTTTACTATGGAGGTGGTGAGGCACTGGAACAGGTGACCCAGAGATGTTGTGGATGCAACATCCCTGGAAGCACTTAAGTGGCTTTGGGCAACCTGGTCTAGTGGGAGGTGTCCCTGCCCATAACAGTGGAGTTGGAATTAAATCATCTTTAAGGACCCTTCTAACCCAAACTATTCTATGACACTATTATATGATTCTAATATAACTGTATCTTCTCACTCTTGTTGGTGCAATAGCTCAGGTTAAATTGTACCTTAATCTACCCTTGATCAACACAGTTACATGTATATTGACATAGTTTATGATATAGTTCCTTAGGTCCTTAGTTTCTAGTCCACACTTCTATCTGCTGAGATGATCAGCATGATACCCAAATAAAATGAAGATGATTAACCAGTTCCCAGCAGCACAACAGAAATAAATAAAAAGAAAACCATCATATGATCAATTCAAACTGCCATGATAATGTGGCTGGTATAATCCCATTTGTATTGGAGATCTGAACTTCACTTTCAGTGTGTATGTACAATTCGTGTAATATTTGTTAATTTTCTTTGCCGCTGGTTTATCTTAACCCAATACTAATAAATAAGAACAGACTCTTGTGTTGTCAACAAAGTTAGAATAAATCAAATGAGATTTTTATATATATATATATATATATAAATTTTTGTAATATATATTTCAGAAAGAAATACAAAATAAAAGAGTTATAACCACTTGAGCAAACTTAAACAGATTCCCTAGGAATTCCCTTAGTTGTTACAGGGATGATAAGTTATAGGGGTGTTTTGAGACTTTTTATTTAAAGACCTTGATTTCAGCTCTCACTTGAACTCCTCAGGAAAATTTTATTGGTCTCAATGTTGTTGCAATAATAAGCATTCTCATCCATTGCTTTCTGTGTGTACAATACACAATTTTGAACAGCTCTTTAAAGTAAGAGTGATAGGTCAGGATACATCTCCCAGGTTATTACATAAATGGGCCACAAGGCCATCTCAAACAATCCTTTATTGACTGTGTAATGGGACATCCTTTAACACAGTTCAGCTTAGCAAATCCTTCTTTGTGGAAGGAAGGACAACACAACAGAAAATACAAATCTTTCTAACTTGGGATAAGGTTGTCATTAGCACAACTTGTAGATAGGATTTGAGTAGAAATAATAAAGCATGAGAAAGCAATGTTGTTAACTGCACAATATGCAGGAAGCAAGAATATCTTAGTGTACTCAGATTGCTTAAAATGCATTATTATCAATGCTCAAGATGTATTATTTGGATCAAATATATTCACCTTACATCTGTGGAAAAACATACATTTTACTAGGTACAATTTTACTAACAGTAGAATAGCAGCCAAGAATCTTGTTCAGAACCTGAAATGATAATGCAAAGGAGCAATAAAATTACAGACAATAGCTATGACTATTTTGCAAAGTGCTGGTGCAACCCTATAGTAAACAAATGAACACACCCCAACAAAAAGAGAAAATGATAGTACGTTGCTCATACATTATGACAAGCTTTGCTACGTTTCTAAGAATGTGTCACCTGTGACAGGCCATTGTTGAATTTCAATTTGCAATAATAATCTAAACAGGAACAAAAATTCTTGTTCATTTCACTCCAAAATATCCTATTCCAATGAACTGCATAAATATTATTAATATCTAATTTATAAACAGAGGTATGTAAATAGGAAAGTTAAGAAACCTGATGAAAACCATAGGAAAATCTGCTGACAGAGCTCGTTTAAGAACGTAACCACCTGGCATAAGTTTATCTTTGTGGCTGCTGCTGGAGTCAGTGGAAAAAATAATCTCTAAAAATCCCACCCCAGAGTTCATGGCTCACAAGCCCCTACACTCAACCAGCTACAAAACACTTCAAAAATTCTGGCTGGCACCATGATTAAACAAATACCAAAGTATATTACAAAAATAAATAAATAAATATAAAATAAAATAAAAGTGTGCCAGAGAACATTAAAACACTGTAGGGCTATGGAATTCTACATTTTTTTCATGTTGATAGTGTATAACCAAAACTACGAGGTATTAAGGAATCTGTTAGTTTATCTGGTTGATCATCTTGCCAACAAAGGGCAAGGAACAGCTATGAATAACAATTATATGCAGACAGGTATCCACGGTCTATTTTTAAATGACTGGATTGATAGAACATTTACACTCCTAATCCACAATCTGATAAACATCTGTCATAGGAAAATATAGTAAGGTACAATGAGAAGGCAAGACAGGTTGCAATGAAGAAATACATTTCAGACACAAGGAACCCCCACTTCCTACTTCCTTTGTTAGCTTTTTTAAAATGTTGAGGTAATAATGCTGGGAAGGAAGAGTACGTTATTTTTCTAGGTTATGAAGTCACCTCACCTGACCTGAAGTCACCTGACCTATGTTAGTTCTTTCAAAGGGAAACAATTCCTGACTATGACATAAGCTTAAACTGCCATATATAGTGAAATACTTTATGAAGCATGAACTTGGATTTCAGATACTATAAATGTTAACACATTATACCAAGAAATTTGTGCTAACTTTAGGCCAAAGCTTGTAGTTCTTATCCAGACAAAATATAATCAAACTTAGGTAACACTTAAGTAAAGGGTGAAATTACCAAATCCTATAGCCTCACTCTTATTCCCCCTTTAAAAATCAAGGCAATTTTATTTTTTTTTAATTTTCTGCATGCCATCAAGAGATGTGGGAAAAGGAAAAAAAAAAAAAAAAAAGGACAGGGATAAGAAAAGAACTGGAAAGGGTATAGTTTAAATTTCAATGAATTATACTTAGCCTTCCTCTACACTTCCTCTCACTACACAAAATCCACACGGTCAGGGGATGAGGGAGTGGCTGAAACTGCTGGGAGATTTTAGGAGACTCAAGGGGTCACTAGATTTCTTATGAAATTCATTCCTTATTCACTGCAGTGATGAGACTGGTGTCCCACAGGTCCTGGTTCAATGGGATCAAGCACTCAGTGTGCTCTTTCCCAGCCAAAGCCAAACTTCCCCGCATGTACTGGGCAGAAGAATGGGTTTAAGACTACACATCAATGCTGAGAAAAGCAAAGGCCATGTTATCAGTCTGCCACTGACATTTTAGTGATCTTCAGCATTAAGATCAAACTGAGATCTTACTTTCAAAATGGTTTCAAGGAGGAGGCTATTATTACATGTTTTCTGGACATAAAAAACTAATCAAGCAGAAAATGTGTTTACTAGTTTATAAAATATTAAGTTTCACAATAAGACGTATAAGAGCAGTGATTTATTAAGTAATATTATTCTCATGATTGTACTGCAATATTATTCTTACATTGTCAGGCAATCTGCAGAAATTTGTTCTGCTTCAGGCAATCCTTACCCTTGCTACACAAGTGTTGTTATGTACATTTTTCTCATTATGATAAGTACTTTGATCTCTCAGCAAATGTTCAGTGTCTTATAAATTGTAACATAAAACCCACATAGAGGAAAGCAATGAATAAAAAGATTGTAACAATCACTACTGTGGTTCTCAGATAACCCTAAAATATACAATGGAAAAATAAGGGGGGAGGGGAGAAAAATGCTTTGATTGTCAGCGGGCTTTGAAAATCTTTTAAGCATTAGTTTATTTTCTCCTTCAATGAAGACCTTTGGAGATTTGTTTTTCACAGTCATCAGAAGCCAAGTTCAAGTAAAATACCTCCCTCTTGATAAAAAGCACCCTTTATAATTCAGAATGGTTCTTCCAAAGAGCACTAACCACAATCTACTTTAATGAGAACATACCTAGCCAGGCAGAGGTTTGAATGCATAAAGCCTTTACTTCCATGTCTTTAATGTTACACTCTGCACACGGTTATCCATTTGAAATACACTGTTTAGAGAGATTTATTGTTAGCTGTAGGTCAGATTTTCTGTTGATAGAGTGGATGTCTTCTTATAGATAAGAGGCACATGGAGTGGCCAAGGTATGGATGTATGAGGTCCGTCAAATAATTAGAAAGCAGCTCTGCAGTTCAGGGGGGAAGGGAAGGGGGAAAGGAAAGAGGGGAAGTGTCATTATTTCCCTTGGCAACATATGAAAACTCTTTTGACAGGAATCTCAGAATTAAAGCTCTTTTTCCAAAAAGTAAAACTTGTTGGGAGGTGGCAATCAACTCTATTTTTCATGTAAAAAAGCTTTGACTATGGAAAAGACCAGATTTTCCCACACTTGTAGACTAGTACAATCTGGGCTTGCCAGAGACATTGCTGCACTTTTCTTTTAGAGAGATATATTTTCCTTTCCCTCCCCTAGCTTCCTGGACTTTTGCCCCCTGTTGATGCTTCTCATCATTGCACCACCAGTAGGTACATCACAGCTCTGTGCTTCACACAAAGATTTTCTGTGCAATGAGTTTCCAGAAAGGCCTATTAGCATTGTGGAAAGGAGTCTGAAAAACATGGCAAAGGAGAAACTGCTGGCAAAAAGAAAGCAAGAAACAAATCTGTATCTTAAAAGGGATGGATAAATAACCTTTCAAAAGAAGGTATGGCATAATTTTTATCATTTCACCTGTAATGCTTTGCAGCTTGAGAAGACTGTTGACATAGACTGGCAAAGGCAAAAAATAATCTAACAAGAGTGAAAAGAAAGAAAAACACTTCCATCAGAAGGTATAATGTTCACGAGCAACTTCTCCAGCTTTATAAACTGATGTTCACAGGGGCAGCATGGTGAATTACTGTGTTTCAAGAAATAGCTGTGCTATCATAGTCCCACTCAAAGGTGCAAATCCCGTATTTACTACTAAAGGTCCTGAGCAGAACTACCTCTTCAGAGGTGTTTGGAAAGATCATTTTGACTGAGCACCAGCTCTGTAACTGTTTGGAATATGTGTCACTCTAAGTATTTCTCTGTGCACTTCTCCTATCATAACAGAGGGTAAAAGAGCAAAAGAAATGCTCACCACACAAAATTTGGTTCCTAAACACCAACCTTAATAAGATCAACACATTAGTTATGTTAACATAGAAAAGAAAAAAAAAAAAAAAATGTACCAGCTTACTGTGTTCTCAAATGTGCTGACTTTCTCATAGAAAGGCTAAGATTGTCATATTCACACCTTTTCTTAATTGATCGGATTTACGGACCATACTACGAATATTTCTAATAGGTAGAGTCTTATACATTTCACTGAGGATGAAGAGACTAGTTCCAAGGGCAAGTACTTAGCAAAAGATGGCATGTCTGTATTTTCAGAATATTACCCAGCCACTATGATTTGAAAACGCTCAGTATTTAATGATATTGTAACATATTCATTTAATAAATATTTTGTTTTTCACATTAGAATTGGTGTGATTCCACTCCATAAGTGGAATGCAAACCTACTCTTCCATGAACTGGAGAATAGTATAGCAAGAGAGACATGAAAGTAATATTAGCAGGTTGTCAAAATAATTCTGCATATAATGCCGCCTATACTTACTGTAGACTTCCTTCAGTCCAGAATCCACACTAATTATCACATATCCTCTTACTATACTTGGTATTCATGTTATCTTCATTCTTTAACCTCTCAAAAGATCTGTAGTTAGTCTTTGTGAGATCTATTTTGGGGTTGACTTGTTTGCTAAACTGCTGAAAATATACATGGTTACTACTGTTAAAAGTCAACTCTTGCCAGCAAACTTCACCTTACTTAGAATAGGAAAAGAAAATAAATTTTCAGATAACTATTACCTAGTTGTAGACTATAGAGTTCTTATTGATAACTACTCCCAGATACCCCATAGGGAGAAACATTGTATTTTTATCATTACATCTTATGTAATGTTTGGAAAGTGCATTGAAGGCCTTAAATAATAGGTATTATACACCAAACTCATGGAGTAGCTATGAAGACATCTCATCTATTTTAACTACTTTGTCATACAGAACTATATTTGTAACGTTTCATTTCTAACTCTTCCTATCTAGTTTAAAATAAAATAAAATAAAAAGTCATTAAACTAGATAAAAGTGAACCCCATTTAAGATGTTTCAGAATTTTTGAAAAATGGAATTAAGGGCTTCCTCTAAGCATAGCAAAGGGATATAAATTATTTTTGTATAATTAAATTTCATATAAAAAGATAATAGAAACACAGTTCATAGAATAAAAGAGAAAAAGATCTATTGGTTCCATATATAAAAGTAACAAAAAATTGACAGAACAAAATTCTCACTCAGACTGTACATTTCAATTAGGGATACATCTATGCAGTGATTTACAGGCAGACATGAGCTTGCTTTTCCTATTTCCCAGTCAGTTCTAAGCCACATGACACATTACTATAAAATCCAACTTAAAATATCAGTTTCACCAACGTGCTTACTAGGTCAGGCTAGCACGGGTCTTTGCTAACATGGTTTATAGTTGTTTGGGAGCACAGGCAAAACAAGCTAATGCCTGCTTGCAAATGATCAGCTGAGCGTAACCCACTATTTAGGAAAAGTACCTCTCATGATAGTGGGTTTCTGCTATGACACAGTCAACAAATATGGTGGATTTGTCAATATACTGACAATCTTAGCTGAAAAAGGCAATAAAGGAGCAGAAAGCAACACTCAGTTAACTTGTTAAATTGATCTGGATCACAATGACTAGTTTTTTATTTATATTAAAGTAAGAAAGCTACCCATCCTTCAACAATTTAATCCACCACTGTTTCACCAGATATCATTCTCCCAGGTCACCATGACGAATTGTGGGATTATAGTTAATCATAGAGAGATCATCTATCCCTGCCATTACTTTGTTAAACCTTCCAGCTCTGCAGGGGAAACAAGACACTTTACAGATGGTATTATTCAAGGTTCTCACCAGTAAAAACTAAATTTGGGGGATATATGCAATCTACTTCAAAACAAACAAACAAACAACAACAACAACAAAAAAAGGGGGGGAGGGAGGAAGGAGGGATAGAAATGAAGCTTGGAAATGAAAAATTATGAAAAATGAAAAGATAGAAACAAAAGAGTATGAAAATTAAAACATATGCTCTGGTTTAAATAGTGTGAGTGTTGTCACTTACGTGCAAATATAATGATACTAACTACAATCTAAATTCATGTATTAATGTGACCCATTCCCAAATCATTTGTCCTTTTATGTTGCTCAGATGGCAGAAATCCAATGCAGTCAGCCTTATGTCACCTTTTTCCAGCCCTGTGTCACTACTCCACAGCTCACATGAAGAGCACAAAGGAAAAGCTGCAGAGCAGAAGTGGCAGGCTCTCTGTGCCTTTGTAAACTGCTCTCCTTGACCAATGGGATTTACAATGGCCTTAGAGAGACTTACAGTGATGGCTGATTTTTTGAAAGATTGGGAAGTGGCTCACAGTCCTGCTGTTTCTGCAGTCTACCACCATGATACTACGAGCTTGGTCTGGCCAGATGATTTGATCTGTGATTTTTAAGCCCCAGCGCAACATTCCAGAATGACCCCTGGGCCAGAGAGGGCTAAACCATACAATAACATTTTGTGAACTAAATCTTGCATGAGCTTGCTGTGCTTTCCTTCCAGGGGATTAGATCTTTGCTGTGCAAATTCTGACTGTAGACAGGCAAATGGATATATTGGTATAAATCATGGTTCAGCAATTATACTGCAATGAACAGTAAGAGAATATAATGCACCAAGCAGGTTTAGGCTCTTTCAGATAATCTTCCTGCCCTGACTGAAAAGTCAGCCCCTGTTTATGTCAGAAACAGTCAATAATATAGAAACCAAATACATTGAATTGAGTAAGTGTTAACTGTTTAAATAATGCAGAGGGAAGGCAGATTTTCCTTAGCAACCCCTTCTCCCTGAGAAGGCCGTGCAATATTTTTAGAGTGAGAGATTAATAGAAATTTTACATTTCAGAGATTGTCTAGATAAGCAAGTATGATCATAGCAAAACTAAACCAATGGCAACAAGTGTCTGACAAGGCTGGCTTGCATATAAAACAAGGTGGATCCCTCTCTGAACCTTGAATGGAAATATTATTTTTAAATCCACAAGATGCCATCATCACTCACCAAAAGGAAGGTCACACCATATTTCAGAAAAGATTTGCCTGCTTGTAATTACCACCTGCAGCGTACAGACAAATGCAATCTTTTAAAATGCTAACTGTGTTATACTTGTACCCAAGAGATCCAATGGTACAAATGTAATGTGGCCTAACCAGTTTGTCTTAGCAAGACCTTACAGTGCTGATTTGAAACAGCTGAACTAAATCAACAGTTACCTTGAGCCAGAGGCCTTTGGAGAGCAATTAGAGTCAAAGCTTGGGTTTTGAACCCAATATGCTCTGTCAGTCTCAATGATTTGTGTTTGTTGTACTCAGTCTCATTTCCTGCGTGAAATATGAGGCTGTATAAAGAGGAAAAATTCCCAAGATTAAAAAATATTTGACCTCAGTGCATTTGCAAGCATGAAAGTACACATGTCTAAATGACCATTTTGGTTTGTAGTACAAAGTTCTATTGATGTTGGCAGGCTGAGCTTCCCTGTCTCAAAGCCACATGAATGGTTTCAAGTTTCAGCCAAAAAATGTTTTCCACATGCTTTAGTGTGGGCCAATTTACACAGCAGATTTTGCTGAGACTGTGGCCAAGTGCTTCATAAAGGGCTGCCTTCTTTGGGATCAGGGAAACCACAACAGACACATTGCTAATGCAATCTAATTATCTGCTTGAATATTTTTCCAGATGTATCCAATGTCTAAAAATACTGCAATAAAAAAGGTATTATTTGGCTCCTTGGACAGAAACAGTGGCATAAAGAACCTACTTGTCTAGAGGGAAAGTTATAACAATGTAATTCTACAACCGCCTTTAAATCAGTCAGACAAATAGAACACCCTGAAGGTAGGCTATTTGATGCCTCGTGCTTGAAATTAGCTTCCAAAAGAAAAACATGAATAAAGGGATGGGGTTTTTGTCAAAAAAAAAAAAAAAAAAAAAAAAGCATCTCATTCTTACAAGCTAATTTCCTTCTTTTGCAGATCGCAATTTGATATAGAAAGGTTGATTTAATGCACAACAAAGTATCTCGCTGTATTTCACTGAAATGAAATAAAACACAAAGACTCTTGGAAGTTGTATGTGGATAGTTATGTCATGAGTTATTTTTATTTTTATTATTAAAGTTCTCTACAGACAGATCACTCAGTACCACAGTCTGAAGTGGCTTTTTTTCCCCTCCAACTCTTCCTGGATAGCCTACATACTGTCAGTGAGGACTAATTCCTTTTCTCCCCCCAGTGTGCCTAAAAAACACAAAATTATACAGGTTACTGAAACAGGAACTGACCACTCAATGGATTTTGGCTTTGTTTCTGTAGCTTTATGTATTGATCAAGACATAAAAATGAAAATACCAGAGTTTGCATGAGGAATAATAACCAGTTTGCTTAATTTGCAGCTCTAGAAGCTCAGAGGTATTTGTTCAAATGCTTTTACTTTTGTGTTTTACAAAGGATTTACATTAATGGTTTTGGAAAAATGTTATCTGCCAATAACAAGATTTCTTAATCCCTACAAGGATATTTTATTTGAGGACATAATGAAAATCCATTTATAATTTGTTATAATATTTCATTTTTCCTTAATCTACTGGGAAAATAGTAAAGGTAAAACAATAACTTAACATTTCTGTAATTGTTACTGAGTATTCTCAATCACAGTCAAAGCAAAAAAACAAACAAACAAACAAAAAGAATATGAGCATCATATTTAATTTCTACCCAGGAATATGAGCATATTTAATTCCTACTAGGATGAGCACTACTGTCATAGTAATGTGGTCACAAAGAGGCTGGAGTTGAAGCTGTGGCCATGAGAAGAATGCTGAAAACCACATGGGAGATAATGACCCAGAAGAATATGCTTTGATATTATTGTCATTTCATTGAGGCCCTTGAATTATCTGAGCTATCTCTATGCAGTGATGTTTGTCAGATGTGATTTATGCGAGGATGCAGTTATGTGTGTACCCTTAAATACATGCATCACAGAGACAGCATTTCCCAGTCTTTTAACTACACTTATTGGAGAAGGAGTGGCATCAATGGACTAGAGAGATCAGTCCAAATCAATAACTACATAGAGAAGTTCTTAGTGTTTTAAATCAATGTTTTTAAAATTAAAAAGGATAACAAGCTTCATTGTGATTCCCACCCTCTCACACCACACTGAATAGCCGGAGCTCAGTATGCCTGCTCTTATTTTAATAGAGCAAATATATATGGTTTTTCAAAAATATATGTTTTTTCAAAATGATTCCAAGAATAGGAGTAATAGGGTATGATGGAACATATACTTTGTATAATTATTTGCAGTAAAATGTCATATTAAACACGACTGACAAAATTCTACAGGTCATGTGTAAGTATGTACAAATCCAAGGATGTCATTTGTCCAGAGACAAAGGGCAACAAAAAAGTCTTCTATAAGTGCATCAGTGATAAAAGCAAGACTAAGGAAACTGTGGGCCCTCACCAGAAAGAAAAGGAACACCTGATTACCCAGGATATGGAGAAGGCTGAGGTACTCAATGACTTTTTTGCCTCAGTCTTTACCAGCAAGCGCTCTAGCCACATAGCCCAAGTCCCAGAAGGCAAAGACAGTGTCGTGGTTTAACCCGGCTGGCAGCTAAACACCACGCAGCCGTTCGCTCACCCTCCCCCCTCCCTCTCTGGGATGGGGGAGAGAAATGGAAAGTGAAGCCCGTGAGTTGAGATAAAGACAGTTTAATAAGACAGGAAAATAATAATAACAAAAATAATAATAACAATAATAATAATAATAATACAAAGGTGATAATAGGTAAGTAATAATAGTATGTACAAACAAGTGATGCACAATGCAATTGCTCACCACCCGCTGACCGATGCCCAGCCTAACCCCGAGCAGTCCGGCCCCCTCCCCCTGGCTAGCCACCCCTATATATTGTTTAGCATGACGTCAGATGGTATGGAATACCCCTTTGGCTAGTTTGGGTCACCTGTCCTGGGTCTGTCCCCTCCCAGCTCTTACTGCACCCCCAGCCTGCCTGTTGGCAGGACAGAGCAAAAGGCTGAGATGCCCTTGGCTTGGTATAAGCACTGCTCTGCAACAATTAAAACATCGGGGTGTTATCAGCACTCTTCTCATCCTAAGCCAAAACACAGCATTCCACCAGCTACTAGGAAGAAAATTAATTCTGTTCTAACTGAAACTAAGACAGACAGGGACTGGGAAAATGAAAAACCACCCACTGTTGGAGAAGATCAGGTGTCAGACTATCTAAGGAATCTGAAGTTTCCATGGGACAGATGAGATGCATCTGTGGGTCCTGAGGGAACTGGTAGATGAAGTTGTTAAGCCACTACCCATCATACTTGAGAAATTATGGCAGACCAGTGAAGCTCTCACTGACTAGAAGAGAGGAAACATAGCCCCCAGTTTTAAAAACAGAAAAAAGGAAGAGCCAGAGAACTACAGGCCAGTCAGTCTCACCTCTGTGCCCGGCAAGATCGTGGAGCAGATCTTCAAGGAAACTATGTTAAGGCACATGGAAAACAAGGAGGTGACTGGTGACAGCCTCCATAACTTCACTAGGGATAGATCGTGCCTGACAGACCTGGTGGTCTTCTACAACATGGCCACAGCTTTGGTGGACAGGCTGGAGAGCTGGGTAGGAAAAAAAAAAACAAACGAAGTTTAACAAAAGCAAGTCCTGCACCTGGGAAGGAACAACCACATGTATCAGTACAGGCGGGGGGACAACCTGCTGAAGAGAAGCTCTGCAGAGAAAGACCTGGGGATCCTGGTGGACAACAGGTTGACCATGAACCAGCAGTGTGCCTTGGTGGCCAAGAAGGCCAATGGGATCCTGGTGTGTATTAAAAGGATCATGCCCAGTAGGTCAAGGGAGGTAAGTCTTCATAAACATCCTCCCCCTCTACTTTGCCCTGGTCCTCATCTGGAGTACTGTGTCCAGTTCTGGGCTCCCTGGCACAAAAAAGACAGGAATCTCCCAGAAAGAGTCCAGCGGAGGGCCATAAAGATAATATGGGGCCTGGATCATCTTCCCTATGAGGAAAGACTGGGAGACCTGGGTCTGTTCAGCCTTAAGAAAAAAAGACTGAGAGAGGATCTTGTCAGTGTTTATAAGTGTCTTAAGTGTGGGAGACAGTGGGATTTGGCCAACTTCTTTTCAGTGGTGTGTGGGGACAGGACAAGGGGCAATGGCCAAAAAATGGAACACTGGAAGTTCCACGTCAACATGCAAAAGAACTTATTCTGGAGCAGAGCGCTAGAACAGGCTGTCCAGGGCAGCTGTGAAGTCTCCTTTGCTGAAGATATTCAAGGCCTGTCTGGATGCCTATCTGGGCAACCTTCTCTAGGGACCCTGCTTTTGCAGGGGGCTTAGACCTGATGATCTCTTGAGGTCCCTTCCAACCCCTACAATTCTGTGATTCTGTGACTTCACCTGCCTGGACTTGCGCAGAGCATTTGACACTATCTCCCATGATATCCTTGTCCCTAAATTGGAGAGACTTGGATTTGACAGATGAACCACTCAGAGGGTAATGGTCTGAATGGTTACACTCAAAGAGTTGTGGTCAATGGCTTGATATCCAGGTGGAGACCAGTGATGAGTGGTGTTCCTCTGGGGTAGGTATTGAGACCAGAGTTTAACATCCTTGTCAGTGACATGGACAGTGGGGTAGGGTGTAACCTCCACAAGTTTGGGAGTAATATCAATACATGTGGTGCAGTTGACGTGCTGGAGGGAAAGGACGCTATCCAGAGGGATCTGGATATGTTTGAGAGGTGGGCCTGTGTGAACCTTGTGAAGTTCAACAAGGCCAACTGCAAGGTCTTAAATCTATGACAATGACATAGGCAAAGCAGAGACGCTTAACGCCTTCTTTGCCTCTGTCTTCAATGCCGATGATGGGCTTCGGGACCCAGGGTGCCCTGAGCTGGAGGACCGGGACGGTGGGGATGACAAACTCCCAACCGACCCTGAACGTGTGCGGGATTTGCTACTCCACCTGGATCCCTACAAGTCCATGGGTCCGGATGGGATTCATCCCCGGGTGCTGAAAGAGCTGGCGGACGTCATCGCGGAACCTCTCTCAATTATTTTTCAACGATCCTGGGAATCTGGAGAGGTCCCGGTAGACTGGAAGCTGGCAAATGTTGTGCCGATTTTCAAGAAGGGTCAGAAAGAAGACCCTAGCAATTACAGGCCTGTCAGTCTCACGTCAGTGCCTGGTAAAATCATGGAGAAGATGGTTCTCGAACTTATTGAGGCGCACCTGGGGGACAAAGCAGTCATTGGTCCCAGCCAGCATGGGTTTGTGAAGGGTGGATCCTGCCTAACTAACCTGATTTCCTTTTATGATAAGATCGCCCTTATGGTGGACCAAGGGAAACCAGCTGATGTGATTTTTTTGTGTGATTGTGATCAGCTTGTGATCAGCTGATGTGACTTCAGCAAGGCTTTTGACACGGTTTCCCATAGGATCCTACTGGACAAAATGTCCACCATACAGCTAAATAAAAACATCGTACGATGGGTGAGCAATTGGCTAACGGGCAGGGCCCAAAGGGTTATGGTAAATGGGGCTGCGTCAGGCTGGCGGGCGGTCACCAGTGGGGTCCCTCAAGGCTCCATTTTAGGGCCGGTACTTTTCAATATTTTTATAAACGATCTGGATGTAGGAATAGAAGGTATTTTGAGCAAGTTTGCTGATGACACTAAACTTGGAGGAGTTGTGGACTCGAATGAGGGTGGAAAGGCCTTGCAGAGGGATCTGGATAGGTTGGAGAGCTGGGCGATCACCAACCGCATGAAGTTCAATAAGAGCAAGTGCCGGGTCCTGCACCTGGGACGGGGAAACCCTGGCTGCACGTACAGACTGGGCGATGAGACGCTGGAGAGCAACCTAGAAGAGAGGGATCTGGGGGTCGTGGTAGACAGCAAGTTGAATATGAGCCAGCAGTGTGCCCTGGCAGCCAGGAGGGCCAACCGTGTCCTGGGGTGCATCAAGCACGGCATCGCTAGTAGGTCAAGGGAGGTGATTGTCCCGCTCTACTCTGCGCTGGTGCGGCCCCACCTCGAGTACTGTGTGCAGTTCTGGGCACCACAGTATAAAAAGGACATGAAACTGTTGGAGAGTGTCCAGAGGAGGGCTACGAAGATGGTGAAAGGCCTGGAGGGAAAGACATACAAGGAACGGCTGAGGGCACTGGGCCTGTTCAGCCTGGAGAAGAGGAGGCTGAGGGGAGACCTCATCACAGTCTACAACTTCCTCATAAGGGGTTGTCAAGAGGCAGGAGACCTTTTCCGGACCCGCGGGAACGGGGTTAAGCTGAGGCAGGGGAAATTTAGGCTTGACATCAGGAGGGGGTTCTTCACAGAGAGGGTGGTTGCACACTGGAACAGGCTCCCCAGGGAAGTGGTCACTGCCCCGAGCCTGTCTGAATTTAAGAAGAGATTGGACTGTGCACTTAGTCACATGGTCTGAACTTTTGGGTAGACCTGTGTGGTGTCAAGAGTTGGACTTGATTATCCTTAAGGGTCCCTTCCAACTCAGGATATTCTATGATTCTATGATTCTATGATCTAGGCTGGGGCAATCCCCAGCAAAAGTATCTCCAGGCTGGGTGGAGAATGAATTTAGAACATCTCTCAGGAAAAGGGACTTTGTTAGTGCTGGTTGATTAGAACCTCATAATGAGTCAGTAACATGCCCTTGCTGCCCAGAAGGCCAAGCATATCCTCAACTGCATCAAAAGAAGCAAGGCCAGCAGATCGAGGGAGTTGATTCTCCCTCTCTACTCTGCTCTCATGAGAATCCACCTGGAGCACTGCGTTCAACTCTGGGGCCCCCAACATAAGAAGGATGTGGATGAATTAGGATGAGTGCAGAGGATAGCCACAAGGATGATCAGAAGGCTGAAGAACCTCTGCTATGAATCATAGAATCATTAAGGCTGGAAAAGACCTTCAGGATAGGTTGACAGAGCTGGGGTTGAACAGATTTTGTGAAAAGACTTTAACTATCAAGTAGGTGGTAACTGAGATATAATGTGTCCCAATGTCCCTTTCCTCTGAGGTCAGGTAAGTCTTCATAAACATCAGTAAGCTTTGATCATACACAGTATGAGAAGAGCTCCCATTATCCTAATATTGAGAAGACTATCCAAAAGAACAATAAGCCAAGTGACTTTGACAAATGCCCTATATGGGACACTGTCTTTCATAATTTCTGAAGTGGTAAACTAAAAATGACCTAAAGAGACTGATAAATGAATTTTAAATAACACCACACCAAGCTGTACATAACACAGTGGTCTACAGTACTGTCTTTCAAATATTTTCAAAAGTATACAGCAGTATATCTTGCATTCATTCTTCACTAGGCTTACTACTTTCCAACAAAATAATAAAAGCTAAGCTATGTAAAAAAACATTTTCATTGCAGCTAGGTTTGGTTAGAAGTCACCACCTATAATCACACATGAAGGATGCTGTTGCTTGAAATGTTAGATAACATGAAAATTTCTCCTTAGCTTGATTCTGTCAAAATGACCCAGATTTCAAAAACATAATTATTTTTAGTGTTGAATATAGACCACACTGATACAATGAGAAGGAAAGACTTCACAGTTATGTCAGTGGTCTGGTAGTGAGGGTGATGAGGAGTAACCTCTTCACCTTTCAGTCTGCAGCTTCTTCTTTGTTACATGTCCTCATACTCTCTCTCCTTCTTTTCATCACTTGTTCTCCTATTCCCAAATAACATACCTGCCAGCATTTCAAAGAAAATACAGCTCTAGTGCTGTGAGCCAAGGGTGAAATGAGGCATTCTTTCTGGCTGTTTCAGGAGAGAAAAAAGAAATAGAAAGAGGAAAGGAAAACTGGGAGGTCTGTGGAGGCAACAAGGGTAAGTGAGAGATCAGACTGCAGAAACAATGGGACAGTACCTGTATGGAAAATTCACAGCACAACTGTGAACATTACTATTATGTAAACATTACACTAATATTAATAATGTTGGCAATGAAGAAATACTAGCTCCTTTTTATTGTCTTTTTATTTATTTATTTATTTATTTTCTCTACTTCTCTCTCTGTTGATTTTCCTTTCTTAGTTTTGTTTGGTTTGGTTTGTTTTTTCCCGAAGGGTCCCTCTCGTGTTCCTGTTATCTTTTCCTCCTTTGACCTTTCCCTTTACCACCTCCATTCTCTGTTTCTCTGTGCTTTTTTGCTTTGTCTCATTTACAGAAGTTATAGCTTTTTACAAAAGGTCCATGGATTTCTATACAACACTAAGGAGCCAACAAGGAAGAGCACTGTAGCAAAAGCTGCAGGGGAGTGTGCAGAATGCTTTTATCTGTTACTACCAGAGAAGAAATGCATAAAATATCCATACAGTTAATAAAAAATGACTACTGCTTTCTCTGGAGAAAGGAAGAGTCTATTAAATACTTCCTGGGGACTTAGTTCCTGATTTTCTCTCTACACAAAGAATATTCCACATAAATCCAGAGACAAATTTTGGTCTGTATGATTAAATACATATTTTAATGAAACTGAAAAGTTTCCATATAGTACAATACCAGGAAGGGGAGGCACAGTTATGTTAGTACCACTAGGTAGATACTGCTGTGGGAAAACTTTGTTCCTTTCCACAAAGAGGAATCAATAAACAATAATTATAATATTCAAGTGTGGTTTTGTAAAACAGAGTGCTTTGGGGAAAAAAAGTGAAATAGAGCATAATTAAAAACAAAGTTGCAAAAAGTTATATAGGCCATAAAGTCTGTGAATTTGTTAAATTTTCACACTAATTTTCATGTGTCTACAAATGTCTCACCTTATATGCTTATTTTTGCAGGTGCCACTGAATCCCTCAGCCCACAAAACAGAGAAAACATAAGAGCAAATATCATGTTAAATATCCCCATGGTGATAGCTTGTAGAATTGCCATTCAGACAATGGCTTGTCAGCCTCTTAATAGAAGAAGATTTGACATGATTCACACAGTTCTGAAAAAAATGTCAAAGAGGAAATGAACACTTTAAAGAACAGAGAAAGGTAGAAAGATCTTTAGACTCTTCAAGATCTTTCAGAGGTAGCATTTGCTAACACAGGCAGTCACTTTCCATCTATACATACACACTTACAAGAAAACCTACAGAGACATATGACCTTTGACAGAATTTTTTCCCCTCCCCCCAATAATAATGAAAATAAAAAAAAAATACTCAAAGTAAAATATTATGCTTTGTGTCACAAGCAATTCATAGTAATAGTACATAATATTTGGAACTCACACTGGAGAAAGTTACCAGGTTTGCAGCATTTACTTGCATCTTAGCAAAGTACATCCATCATTTCATTCAAGAGCAGGCCTATGGGTAATCATTTAATCAAAACCACTGCTCTGATTGCCACTCATATAGAAAATTACAAAGCAGCAGCAGCTTCAAAGCCAGGATTACAAAGATTAACTAGGAGCTGCTTTTTGCTAAGTGTTGGATAAGAATGAATTACTGTATCCTTAAATTCAAAGGAAATTAGAGGAAAAGAATTATTCATTCAACCATACCAGTATTTCCTAATTTTCATTTCCGCTCTTCATACTTAGAGTAAATTACAAAATTGAGAATTCATGAAAGACATAGGCTTAGTGAGAAAGAAAGAGAGAGAGAAAATCTAATTATGACACATGATCATACAAGAAGACACTTTGACCTAACTTTACAAATTTCCTTTAAGAAGAAAATATGTTTTATTTTAATGTTTCCTTAAATTACTGGAATGACATTCTCACCATCAATCTTACAGTGGACCATAAGGATTGAAGTTTGAAAAAGCACATGTTTGAGTACTTTTGTCTTAAAAGATACAGCATTGTATACAGTATGTAGGTAGACATTGGCAGCTCCAGGTGAATGTAGGGGGAGCAGAGAGCAAGAAACCAGGCAGACTGGATTCCTGAGTCATAAACATGCTTATAGGGAAGTAAATGAAATCTAAAAAAGAACTACAATCAATTTGCTTCATTTCTACAGAGAATTACTTGGTGACTAATGTAACATTCATTTTGAAACAGCATACTTTAATGATTAATATATTGTTTATTTACCAAAATAATAGGCCTCATATTAATAAAGGCTCTTGTATTTACATTATCTCTTGGTGTCGTGTGTATTACCAAGTGAATTTAATCATTATGCAGTTATGTCATTCAAGTGTCCTCCAAGATACAGTGCCCAAAGTTCTGGAATGCAAAGGTAGGAACAAGATTGGACACCGACACAACAGAGAAGCATCATAGCTGAGGGGAAACAGCACAGAAATGGATGAGTTCCAGCAGGATACTGCCACGCTACAGGGATATTTTTACAGGCAACTACTTTTAACTTAGTCTTTCATGTTGACAGTTAACACAGGTGTGTAGCAGAACACCTGGGCAAGGTCTGAGCATCATCTCAAATTTTACCCTTTACATTCACTCCTTCCTCTCCCTCCACCATTCCCTACACCACATTCTTGTCGTCTTACTGAAATCACTTGATGAGATGGATTTAAGAAAAGGAAAAAAAATAACAAGAAGCAATGCTTCAGACAAAATGTGTAACAGAGAATGTTGCTGAGGCTTACTTTGCACAAGTGAAATACAGAGGTGTACTTTGCCTCTAAGCACACCACAATGTAGATAAGCAGTAGAGAGCCTATGGCAGTTTTGAGAGCTAGAAGAAATTGAACTAGCATCAGCACTTTCATCCTTAATAACTATTTCCATGCTTGAATTTCTACTGAGAGTAAAATATTAAGTAAAAGAAATAAAAATAACAAAAAATAAAATAAATACAGCCCCCCCCCCCCCCCCCCCCCCAACAACAACAAAAAAATAGTAGTTGTGTACTATACTCACTAAAAGCAAACCTGTTCCTGTGGTCTAAAATCTTGAACCTTGTCTCATACTTAAATTGTACAGTCTATGTATTTCAGTAAATCCTAGCTTCCTCATGGCTCATCCTATGTACTCAGGTCTCAAAAATGAATTTCTAGTCTAAGTGCAATACGACTAGCATCTTGATAATGAAATATCCATTCAGTGCACTTTACTTCAAGTACCTGATAATTTCAGAATAAGGCTCCTGCTTTAAATTCATGATTACATTTTCTTGTAACACACAAGTTCAAGTATGACTAGTTCAGGATTACATTTAAGCAGGAAACCAGTGAATTTGCCTTTATCCTAAAACACCATAAGGAGGCTTCAACATCAAAAGAAATGTCTAAGTTGATTTGATGCTTGTCATCAGCATTTTTCCACAGGATCAAACTAATTTTAACTGACCTCTAATGCTCCTTAATCTTTCTGATTTTACTCCTACACATTAAGGAGTTTACATATAAAGTAACATAAAATATTGCTGTATGTAAGTCCATTTGTATTCTTAATTTCTAATAGCTGATAGAAAAAAAATATATATGAAAAAGAAATACTACACAATAAGCTACTGGTGATAGGGTTGTTTTTTGGTGGTGGTGGTGGTGGGTTTTGTTGTTGTTTGCTTGTTTTTTTCCACGATAGTTTTTCAGCATACATTTTCAGCATATATTTTTTCAGATTGGAGGGAATTTTCAGTATCTAGAATTCTCCTGTTAAAATATTTATGAATTTACAGCTATAAAATCTGCTCAAACTATTAATATTCAAGTCTTAAGAAATTGCTTCTTTATTGTTTCCTTATCCCTGAATAAAAGCATCAGTTTAGATGGTGCTATATTGACATAATATGAAATAATGCAATGGTGACTATGGTGCAACACAATTATTAACATTAAGTAACAGGCCAAGCACACCAAGTTTTCTATCTCTATATATGTCTATAGATTTGCGTACTTAACGTATTTTGTAATTCTCTGCACTTCCCATTACAAACTCTCTTGCACTCTCTGCAACATAACAGGAAGTTTTTATCTTCACTGATATTTAACTTGTGAGGATTGCATTTCCAGAAGGTTAGTCACAAAAGTAGGTGCTCTTGGATACAGCTTATATAATAAATGTGACTTTTTATTTTTTTTTCCACAAATTCTGTGTTTATGAAAGGGAGGAAAATTTGTTTCTCATTTATTATTAATCATTATATTATTAATTATTAATATCTTATTAATTATTATCTTATTAATCATTTATCTTGTAACAATGAGAAACAAACAAACATACAAAATATTTATAGATGCATAGTCCTTATCTAAAGTTCAGATGCTCAATTCTTGGTGCACAAATTAAGTTGCTAACATACTGTGATTAAATCAGATGGAGACCATCCTGCTGCAATTTCACTGATAAATTCATCTATACTACTCTTTCACTCTTCCTTGGCAGATAGCATGGCTTCACTTATAAGAAGAGTGCAACACATGTAGAATTAACAAAACTATTGCAATTGCGTTTCTGGGGGCAACCTCAATAGCTAGTTCATTTCTTTGTTCTGTTCTACTATTTATTCTGCAAGAAGGATGGAGAATAAATTAGAGAGTTTGAATAAGAACTAAAAAGAGATGAGTGTTATGATGTTAGACTTAGAGGATCAAAGAATGAATCATTCATATTCTTGTGGGAAAAATAAAAGATAAAATAAATAAATAAATCCTCATCATATAATGATAATTTTCATTTATTGTTTCTGTAGATTGTTGCACAGCATATGTGACCTAGTAAAATTTTCCTTGTCACCTGTGTTGTAATGATCACATGGACACCAGGGTTCTTTTAGGATGAGTAACTGCTACTACTTTATTGATGATATAACTTCAACTCCCCCTTTTTGAGGACAGGTTCCCTTCTTATACATTTACTCTACAGCAGTACTTTTCCACTAACTATTCATTGGTCAACAACTTGGCCCAGGAACAGCAAACACCCACCAATGGCTGGAGAACAAGCAGTCCGAGACAACAAGGCGTCTCCTGAATCACCTCTCTTTGTTCCTTCTAAACTCTTTACATTCCTCATGGCCTCATCGCTAAGAGTCCGATGTTATCACCAACCATGGGGCTTGTCGACCCCCCCCCCCGTAGCCACACTCCCACAGTCACCCTATTGTCTTTTGAAATAACGCTTAGCGGAAGTCATTGTCACGGCACTCTCTGATCAGTATTAAATAAGCACAGCTCAACTGGTCATCTATAGCACCACTGGCTTACAATACTCTCAGTCAATCTTGTGTCTGATTTCTCCTCTTCATTTTCCTCAGAGTCATATACCCTGCATTTGTAGGCAACATGATGCTGAAGGGAGTGAGCAGGATCTGAGAGAGGCTACAAAGATCCTTTTCTGAGATATTTGAATATTAGTGTTGTTTATACCTGGGAGTCAGCTTTGGGGTCAAAGGGCATAATGTGGTCTTCCCATATTACAACAAATTTCAATGTCTCTCCTTTTCTTCACAGATGGGATGATGGCCATCCTGATATCACCTGCATCTCCCTCCCCTCCATTTGCAGGGATCTCAGTCACTGATGTCATGAAAGTGTCTCCTGCTCGCTGTCAGTGACATGCAGGAAAGCTGAGAAAAAAAAGGTGTACCATGGGGAGTCCAAAGCTGAGGCACAGCCTCCTAGGAGGGCTTTTTGTCAGGAACTGACTGATGTTCTGCAAAAACAATATTGTGAGTTTTCTCAGTGTTTGTGACCCTATAAGCTACTTTAGGAAGTCATTGATAAGGCCAGCAAGACAAGTCTAATGAGAAGATGAGAAGAACATGCCCCAGTGATGACACCATGCATGTCTTGTGGAGATGTTCATCCAGAGTGCAGAGCTAAAGAGAGAAAGCCATGGCTGAGCTATAAGGAAGTAAAAAACCATTGAGAACTCTGCAACTGATAACATCACTATCAAAAATATATGTGTTTTGGCAAGCACTAGCAGTCATCACCAACATCAGCTTGTTTCCAAAGCAGTTAGATAAAAGTTGTTGGTCTAGCAGCTGTTGTAGCTTTCATATAGTTATACTTAATTAAATGACAAATATGATAACATAAATCTAGACTCCATGGAAACCAAGGTTCAAATCCAAAAGCCATTTGACATTTCTGACCAAAAAGAATCCAATTCCAATGAATCTACTCTCCAGTCTGACTTTAAAAAGAGTTTATATTAAGTCATAAAATGCTGTATGCTGTTTCTAACCACTGATAAATATCTACTCCATTGTGATCCTATTACACTTCACTGATAGCTTTATTTACTTTTAAAATATTAATGAAAAATGAATACAAATATAAGCTCGTGGGAAAATTAGCAAGACTGATTTCAAGAAACAAACCATTCCATTCCATATTATGTTTTTGTTTGTTTGTTTGTTTGTTTGTTTTTAATAGCAGGATAAATTTATCGTAATTTTTTTATAAGCATGAAGAATCCATTCTGGTCCTTCATATGGAAGGACCATTTAAATGTTCATCTCCTTTGCACCCTTTCATGGGCAATTCTTTTTGGCAAAATCTGTGACAGGTGCAAAGACTTTCTTCACAAATGGCCAAAGTGATTTGGTGCCTTTGTGAACAACCTGTAAAATTGTAAACCATTAATGTAATCCATCTTTCTGGTACTCCAATTCTCCAGCGATGTTGCATTGGTAAAATCTTACATGCACAGGAGAGTGGGGAAAAGTGAATAAGGTTAGTGGGCTAAACTAAGTGGCATAAATGCATTTTATAGAATTTCTGTTTCCTTAATATGACTTGAATACAACTTATCTATTTCAGCACAAACCCCTGGTGGATACCCATGGTGTCATGGTTTACCCAGGGGCAGAGTCTATATGTAAAGGAAAAAAACTATATATTGTATAACCAAATATGTGTTATGTCTCCATTTCCTTCCTACCTGAACACTTCATAGCAGCATCAAAAGAAGAGACTAGACCTTATGACTCTGAAAATACCAATTATAATTCCCACTAGAACAGGTAAGTGAAGTGCAATGACCCATCTAGGCCCAAACCATCATTGCTCTTATGCAAAAACATGTCCACGAATTCATATAGACCAAAGAGAATTTATAATGTGGATAAAGAATACCATATAATTTTTTCTTCAATCTCTGCATTAAATCTATTGCAATGTATTTTGTACTTTGTTTGGCTTCAAATACCTTCCTATTCCACCAAACTAAATATTGTTATCAAGTAGTTATTCAGAATAGTGAAAGCATACATGCCTAGAGGAGGAATAGAGTCACTTTTCATTATTCTCAAGGAAATTTCTAAGCAATAGATAGATACTTTCAAAATCATTGAAATACAGTATGTAAAAGAGAGATCTGCCAATGTAATTACTTATTTTGTAAAACAACACTATCATTTTGATACATTCCATATGTGTCAGGATACCTACTCCAGCTTTTGGTGACCGCTTAAAAAAAAAGTTTTATTCAACAATTTATGTTTAAAAAATGATTCACCATAAATTCTATATTCATCTAACACACAGTAAAATATATAATATGCTGTTTATTAAAGGAAACACAGGTCTTTACTACTAAAGATAACAAACAGGCTATTTATGTCCTGTCACATCAGTATTTTGTCCCAAATACTGACATGTTTCCTCATGAAAAAGCAGTAAGACTGCAATGCTTAATATAAACATAAGGTGTGGGAAAGCTATCATATCTATTTACTATTTCAAACTGATACTTAGTCACAGACACTCTTTTGAACTGGGTCACAATCAAATTCCTGTCCTTAAACTGTTTTTCCAATCTGTCAGATGTTTGAGTGGTTTCCGAAACACAGATTACATTTCTGCCTGTTTTTCAGTGGGCATGGGTGCCTGGACTTTGAGAATAAAGGTGTTATAGGAAGAATTTTACCTTCTTCCCTCATTTCTCAAGCTCAGCAACCTGGAAACCTACACACAAGACCATTACAGTTATCCCTTGATTACTATTTATCACAAGGTGTCAGGTAACAGCAGGAATACTAGCAATACAATCAGGGAAAAAAAAAAGTCCAAAAATGTCCTTGTAGTCAAAGAAACAGACCTGAAACAGAGCTATTCAATCTGCTTCACAATGAGGCAAACTAGTTAAAGCGAATAGCCACAGTATGCCACTACCTAGACTAGGTCAAACAGCACTGGACATGGTACTGCACAACTACATAGGTTCTCCTGTTCATAAATGTTCAAGAAAAGTACATTTGTTGTTACAGCCTGAACTCTTGCAGATGCACAACAGAGCTCCTACTGACTTCACTACAAATGTGTCTAAAGACATAATAATTTTTTGAAACTATATCAGTTAAATGAAAAGAAATGGTATCTTTAAGGTATCTTTAAGGTATCTTTAAGGTATCTTATCTTTAGATATCTTGCTACAAGTTGTAAACATGAGGTTCTTTTCAAAAACACCTCCAGTCAGAGCCATGTGGGGAAGGGGATTTCCTACTGACTAATCTGCCAGGTTTTTTAATGACATGTGATGTCAGTTGCCAACCATTACTAGATATATGCCTATCTGCAGCATCAGCAAGTGAGTCAACAAAATAAAAAAGCAAACCCTTTGTTTATATAAAAACAATAACATATTTACATTTATTTTCCTGGTGAAGGGAAAGAACATGTCATGTTTATATATCCTCCAAAAATGCACATCAACCTCTTAAAGAGCCACATAAACATATTCTGAATTGTGGGTTCCAGTTTTTAGATACACAACAGTAAGGGAAAAAAAAAAAGAAAAGAAAGAATCATAGAACATCAGGCATTCTTTTTAAATTCAATTGCTACATTTCCCTCTCTCCTCATCCTTGAAGTAGAAGAAAAAGAAATAGTTACCATTAAATTTTCCCTCTTGCAAATTTCCAGTAGTCGTTTTTATTTGGTACAACTATGGACATTATTGTTCCCCATCCGTCTTATAATTTCAACTAAATTGAGCAATGAAAATTTTATAGTGCATCCCTAATTGTGCACCAGACTGGAACTGTTCATACAAATTCCAAGCAATTATAAGGCTTTCTGGGAAACATTGGCAACAAACACAGGATTAAATGCTTGTAACAGCAAGCCAGATGGGAAACACAGATAAAGAAAATCTCATGGAATTCAATTCTTTTTCCAAAACTCTGGTATTATGAAAATTAACCTGGGACTCAAACACACTCATAACAGTTTCAAAACAAGATCAGTTAAGCCTAGTAACTAGATCGTTAATATTTCAATCATTCCCTAAACACACACATATCCCTTGAATCAGTGTTACATAATCTTCAAAAAATGAACATAGAGATGACAAGAAAACCATGAATGCTGTCTGTAAATGTAAAATATTATATTTTCATGTCTCAAAATCACGATATCTAAAAAAGGTAATAGGAAAGTATTAATCCTTGGAATGTAACATGAAAAGTCTTTGCAGTCCTTTTTTGACTTATGAGCTCATAGTATCACTTCATCCTCAAAGCACTGCATTCTTCAGACCTCCAGATAGGGCTCAACTACTGGGTTCCCTTGCAGCGGTCCTCCTAAATCACTAAGCAAGTCATATCTGGACTCTGGCAGGAGAGTACCTGGCACAGGAGCCCTTTCATCTCTACAGCCTACAACATAGATGAAAAGAAAGGCTAAGGCTGGGTTCTCTGATTTCAGGAAAAGACATATTTTCTAAAAGCCCAAATCTAGCAAAGTAATTAATGTGGTAACCTATCACTTTTCCTCCTGGTTGTTTTTTAGTTATAAACTTTCAAAAGTACTTGAAGGTAAACACATGTTCCTGTATGGTTAAGAACAGACATCTCCTAACATGTTATATTATCAGTTGTCACTAACTTCCTGAACCAATTATATGATACTCCTGATTACCCAAATGCAGAATTAAGCTAATTCCAAACAGCAACATTATATTAATCTACAAATAGATGTGGATTCAGCGGCCTTCTATTACACCAGGCCATGAGAAGAGAATAGCCTTTAGGGGAGGGTAATTCCAGGCTGAACCCAGAAATATTTATGTTAAAGTTATTTCAAATAATAAAGCTTTTAGTATAGAGCTCTCTTGGACTTTGCTTTTATGCTGACATGGGACTACAACCAAGGACTGAGAATAGGATGGGTTTGGTAATATCTCTCAGGAGCTCCCATTTCAGTCAAATCACCAACCAAATAGAACTGTGTCAATACGTTTCTAAAGCTCTTATCTATAGTGAAGACCAGTAAGTTACCCAGTATTAAATTACTCAAATGTTCCTAATTCTTTTTCATAGGGTTGGGATTTTTTTTTATTATTTTTTTTTTGGGGGGGGGGGGGGGGGGGGGGAGGGAGGCATTTAAGTTTTATTATCCTCACAGTTAAAAAATATATTAAAATGTAGCATTTCTTGTGTACAGATAGAATTTCCACTCTCTGTCTACTGCCTCTTTCCCTGTTACTGGGCACTAGTGAGAAAAGTCTGGCTCCTTCATCTTCATCCCCTCCTATCCACAGCAACTATGAAAATTAGAATGTTATTAACCTTTGAGTTCTACACCCACTTTTAAGAAAGTTAAGTCATCCAAAAGTTAACATCGAGTTTACACAAACTTTGGTCTAAAGGCTACAATGGTAATTGAAGGTTGTTATAGAAATCCAGATAGTAACTATTCACAAAGTTTTGGAAAAAAAAAAAAAAAAAATGCAGATTTGCATCTTTAGCAAGTATCTTCAGTCAAAATCCAGAAAAATAACTGACCATTCATGTAATACCAGCATTGATGTGTTCACCAGTATTCTTGAAAACAAATGTTAAATTTTGCCTTGATTAGCACCAAATGGGGAATTCAACAAGGTTGCAGCTGCTGGTTGAGATATATGAGAATCTCATTACAAAGCACACACTTTATTTGGAGAAATTTTATCTATTTTCATAAAACTCTTCTTCTTCAATAACTTCTCTCTTTCCTCTGAAGACTTCTGATTTTCCAGCTCTGAGTTTCATATCCTCAGAACAGGCCATGTTTATGCTGCAGGGTGAGATCATTTCCTCAGTTCAATGATATCCTTCTAAATCCAAATGATGTGATCCAAAAAGACTGAAGTGACATCAGTTTTGTGTTTAAAAAATGGGTCTTTCATATTCTCCCAACCTTGACAACTATCCATTTTATCTTGAGAGTACTGCAAGTTCTTCTCAATACTGAGCAAAATAAGATTATTTTATATACTTTTACAGCACTTTACTGTGTTTGTACAGTTGGGCACGTAATTAGTAAGGCATCTGCTATACAGTCACCTTTATCAAATCCAGTGTCAAATATCATTAATGCTGTTGAATTATTTGCATTTGAAAGTAGACCCTATTGTAAATGATTGTATTCTGTGATTTTTTTTTTTATGTAAATTGACAAGTTGGTGAAGTTTCTCTTAGTTACAGAATAGAATTTTTAAAAAATGTATTTGCCTTCTCTTGCCTTTCACTGGGGGGATGACGGGGTTAGGAGGCAGGGGGTGAGGGGGTGGGCAGGAGAAATACATGTAATTAACACATGAATTAAGTGGTGGAGTCACCATCCTTGGAAGTCTTTAAAAGATGTTTAGATGTAGAGCTTAGGGATATGGTTTAGTGGGGACTGTTAGTGTTAGGTCAGAGGTTGGACTCAATGATCTTGAGGTCTCTTCCAACATAGAAATTCTGTGATTCTGTATTTTTCACAACCTCTAGATCCACTAGATTCGTAATACCCTATCATTTGGACTAAAAGACCTTTCAAATCTAAATGATGAAGCTTATGCATCTTATGTAACTTCGTTTACATCCTCCCTGAGAAAATGCAATGAGAATGGTTTGGGTTTCCCCAGTCTTCTGAAATCTTTGTAGCTGTATGATATTTACTTTGGGAAAACATTGGAAAGAAGGACTTTTTTAACGATTTTTTTTACATTAAGTGATCTAAAGAAGATAAGAGCATAAGAAGTAGTTTAAATACTAGCCCTCTAACCATGTTTTTGCCAACATTGCATAACACTTGATTATCATTTTAAGAGATTTTTCTCCCTGAATTAAATTAGTGTCTACTCAACCAAATCTATAAGTGAAAGGGTATTCCAACCAAATCCAAAATGTCACAAGGATTCAAGGTTAAGCTTCTCCTTTGAGGAGGTTTCCATTACTGCAGATTCTGGAGAATGTTTTCAATTGCTGAAGTGCTTTTATGTTGGCAAGCCTGTCATGAACATCTTTTTCAGCTATTACTGATTCTGCTGGCTTTGAAATATAAGATGTTCCATAAAACAGCTTGCAGCTATGCCAGGGACTGTTTCTCAGTCTCTGAATTGCCATATGATTAGTACTCATTAGCAATGCCTAACTGTTCCAAA
This sequence comes from Anas acuta, assembly GCF_963932015.1. Lineage (NCBI taxonomy): Eukaryota > Metazoa > Chordata > Aves > Anseriformes > Anatidae > Anas > Anas acuta. Next base: position 37,236,970 of record NC_089017.1, read on the forward strand.
GGTGATGTTGTTCTCAACTTCATCTTTGAGATTTACTGCCATCCAGAACCTCTGAGATATATCCTGTACACATACGATACAAAAAATGATGCACACATTGATACAGAAAAAAATCACCACTAATGTGGACATTAACTTTGAGTCCCAATATTGTTAATATTCAGAAAACTGGGACAGCACATTTCCATACAGCCTGCAAATTGATATAGCTACAGAATTCTGGATGTTTATCCATGAAGATTGTTGCCTATTAATAAAATAAAATAAAATAAATAAAATAAAATAAAATAAAATAAAATAAAATAAAATAAAATAAAATAAAATAAAATAAAATAAAATAAAATAAAATAAAATAAAATAAAATAAAATAAAATAAAATAAAATAAAATATAGAGACATCAGCTCTAGACAGACATCCTTAACAAATTAAAAGTATTGGGATAATATGGGTAATCTAGAATGACACGGAAACATTGTGTATCTTTTTTAAATAGTTAAAACACTAACAAAACAGTGTTTTTACTATGTCATGAGCATGTTACTAATACATTACTTTTCCAAAGGATACAGTGCAAAGAGACACCTAATTTTAATCTGCAGAATAACTTTCAAACAAGCCACAGATAAAGTTGCTGACTTAAATAAACTTTTACGGGACCTATGATGGATTTTACAAAAGTGGAACTTTATATGACCCATGTGATTTATTTTCAGTTACAAAGGTGGAGAGGCTTTGAATTTAAAAATGGAACTTTTTTCTTCTGGTGCCAAATACAAACAATTTAACATCCATTTTCTATTCAGAGATTTTAACAGTTCAAAGGCTTTATATGAATCTTATCTGTTTTATATTTCCTACTGATTGGCAGTGCCTCACGCTTCAAATTTAAAGCCAAAAATGTGTTGGCTCTTAGCAGAGACAGGAAACAAATAACAAAGAAAACTGGGAAATAAACATAACGAGTAGTTATGAAGTGCTGAAAACTGTACTTAGTGTTTCTTATTCCTTCATATTCAAACGTTGCCGTATTGGTTTATGCCTGGGAAATCTTATTAAAAATAAATAAATAAATAAATAAAAATAAAAATAAAAATAAATAATAATAATAATAATAATAATAATAATAATAATAATAATAATAATAATAATAATAATAAAGCCTTTGAATATTTAGTCAACAAGAAAATATAGATAATATTATATTCAAAGTCACATGTATTCCTGACTGGACTGATTCCATACTTCTTACTGTGGAGCACATTGTTATTTCTGGGAGAGGTACTCATTGTGCACAGTAATTACCATTTCCAAGGGAAGTGCATGGACCTATTACTCACAGTCAGATGATTCAGAAAGACCGTCAGAACAGTCAGTTCTGTTGAGCCCAACAGGTTCTGGGTGCCATAATTGAACACAAAACTGATGTGATTTGCAGCAGACTTTTCAGATGTTGGGGGAAAAAAATAAAATAAATAAAAAAATCATTTCCCATAAAGAAGTTTCTTTGACTCCTTCTCTGAAAACCATGCAATTCCAGGCACACTAAAAGGCCAATTTCTTTTTTGTTTTTTTTGGGGGGGAGGGGAAGGGGAAGCAGAAAATAAACATCTACTTTATTAAAGAGAACCTATCAATGACTCCATACATTGCAACTGAACTTTATGTCATTTGTACAACCTAATCATATCTATTATCATAACTTAGATACAAAACACAGAATACAACACGATATGGCAGTACTTCAACGAAAATCCATATCTTGCCAACTCTTAATGAAGAACTTAATCAACTGTAAAAAATAATTAGACTCAAAAAAAGGGTAAGGTGGACAGACACAAACTGTTTACTAGTTTTGTACTTGTGTGTTCTACGGTAGAGTGAAAGTCAATTAATTCTAGTGCTTTCTTTGTGTTCTGTATGTGTTAGGTGTCTTTTTTTTCTGTCCATTTTCTTAAGATATGTATAATCCAGACTTCTTATGTACCCTCTTTCAAAATTACAGACGTAACTATTTTTCTGTTTTCTCATTGTGAATATAGTAGTTAAAAAGACAAAGTGAAATGGACCATATACATATTAAGTTACTGTTATTTCATCTGCTATACAACAAAGATTGCAACTTTTTTTTTTTTTAATACACAATGTAAAGTAAAAAAAAGAGCATTCTGAATTAACACACTCTTTCAGTCTGAAGGACCACCATACAAGCACAGTGCTAATCTCACCCACTATTGGTAGTACGTCAGCTAGTGCCAGTCATAGACTCATTGAAGTTTTATTCAGTACTTGCTTGCACTACACCTTCCTGCACCACAAATAAGACAGATTTTTTTCTATCTTCGTGAAATCCATGCAAACCTAGTTCCTTGCTTATAAACAGTAATAAATAATAAGAAACAAACTAAATAAAACAAATATACAATAAATAAATAAATCAGGAGTTTCACATATGTGTAAATACAGAAAGCTTATCTTCAGCAGCAGTTTACAGCCTTTGGCTTTAATTCAGCAACATCACCACATGATGAATCCTGAAACAAATTCTTAATGAAGATCCAAGAATTACTCATTCAACTCAGTCCCCTTTTATCATATCAATATGAGCTTCATGACAGCCAAAATATCTATGACTACAAGCTACAAGATATTGCTCAAGTTACTTTAATTCTTCTTTTTCAGTACTCTTTTGCCCATATCAGCTCAAAAAAAAAAAAAAAGAAAAAAAAGAAATATTTTGCTTTTACAGTAGCTGCATTTTTTTCCCTCGGTCCTGTCAATCTAATTCAGCAATAACCTTAAATGCCTTAAATTACCAGCCATCTTGACTTTGCATCCTGCTAAGGAGAAAGTCAATTATCCTTTCTGAAATAAATCTATCCAGTTCTGTGTAAGGAAGAAAGAAGAGTGCATCTTCATCTGTAAAATGGCCCCATATTATTAATCAGTGTTTTCCTTTCTCCAAATACTTATTTCCTGGACTTAGTCCTTTAACCTGTTTATATTTTGCCTTAACATTTTGCTTCTGTGTTTTTTAATTAATTAAATTCTCAATTTAAATTCTCAAGCAAGTGCACTGTCTAGTGGCCCAACAAATGAAAGCCACACCAGCCTTAAACTGGCTCCAGCTAAAGGGCTAAGTCATTGCTCTTACACAAAGACAATAGTGCAAAGACAACAACAAAAGCACCAAGGGACAGGCAATAGACTGTCTTGAATGGGAGGGCATGCCCTAAAGGAGTGGTCTCTCCCATCAGTGGTCTCTCCCAGCTATCTGTCTGCTTTGTTACAGGAGACAGTGGGGAGAAATCAGGTGCTTCCTGGTGGAGAATGACACCAGTCATTCATTCACAGCTCTCAGTCACACAGTTACATCATCACTGCCATCCTTCCCAACACAAGCTTTCTCTTGTTTTCTCTTTGTAATGTCCTTCAACCTTCATCAAGAAAGAAAAACAACTGTCCAAAGGCCCAGGAGCTGTTAAGTATTACTAGTATTACAGCCTCCAGGTAAATATAAGACCTATTTAGTATTTAATTTCTGTAAAATATTTTACATAGAAACACATACTCCAAAAGCTCTGGAATTTCAGTTAGGTCTCAAGGTTTTCAACATTTTGCTAGACTACACCTGTTAAAGTTTGCAGTCACCACCCATCTCTCAAGGTTCTGCTGGAGAACCATGAATTAGGAACCACAGCTGACATCTTCACAGAACAATGCAGGCCTTAATGCTCTAAGAGGATGAAAAGTCTGTTCTGCTGCAACAGAGCACTGAAGACCTTACCTTGTTTCTTAAGTGCCTGGGTGGACTTTTTCCAAAGAAAAATGTCATCTGATGTTTAAATTTAGGAGAGCTTAGACTCAGTTTAAAGATAAAACAGACAACAAATAAGTGTTCTTCCAGAGTCTTTTTATTGTGGAATTCAGTACTGTTTGTCTGTAGTTATAATATGTACCTGTAGTTGTTTGTTTTAACCTAAGAAAACTTTCTTCTCTTTACTGCACACATTAATTAATTAATTTATTTATTTATTTATTTATTTTAAGACAATCATGTCACCTGCAATTGTCTTATACTAGAAAAATTTGTATTTTTGGGGAAAATCATATGCTCAATCTTCAGTTTTATTTCATGGAGAATCAGTAATCACAGATGTAGCAAATAGAAACCCCAAAATGAGAAACAGTTGTTCTAATAATATTTTTGAACAAACCAGCATGTTCCCAGAAAGCAAGCTCTGAATGACCTAACCTCTGCCACTGAACTTCAGGCAATTATGTACTCTCCTGATATGTCTAGTAAACAGAGGTTTATCCAGATAATCTGTTGTAGTTACAAAGCAAACACTGATTCGCAATGATTCCAGAGAGTTACTTGACTCTTGGAAAGACCAGAAAATAACTTCATTTTTGATTCCATAATTTGGAATGTGAATTTTAAAATGTCATTTCTTACCTGCTTGGTTTCTAACAGAATTGTGAGCCTTACCATTTCAAGAAGGCTGAAATAAACAATAGAGTATATCTGATTTTCATTAATAGTGCGATTAGTTTAAAAACATATTATTAATGGACAACAAATAACATTTTCACAATCCACATAAACTAGCAGTTTTTAAAAAACACTGTTTCACAACAGCACTTCTGCTCCTCCTCTAAGTTAACTTCGTCAAACTAACAGTTTTGAGTCACTGTGATCTTTTTATTGACAACATGCGCATAGACTATAGAATTTTAACATGTTATTACTGCACCCAATCTGTATTTCTAAATTTGTTGCAACAAGATCTTTTAGAAATTTAATTTGGAATAATCTTAGAAACAAGCCTTAGGTTATTTCTCTCTGAATTTCTCTGTTTTGACTCTTCTACTGGCAAGACGTATACTTTCATCATTTTTAAAGCAGATAAAATTTAACTAGCAATATTAACCTCAGTAATTAAGCTACTTCCTCTTGCAGCATCCCAGAATTATTGTGTGACTAATTTGTTTCAACTCTTTGCTGTATGTATGTCAGCCCATACCATAAAAATCAGGACACATAACTACTGATTAAACATTACACTTCCATTTTATCACTGGAGAATAGATGTTTAGTATATCATTCTATTTGCATTCTTTTCTTGGATGTATGAAGAGCAAATAATGACAAAAAATGACTATCCTGCTGGAGTCAAATCTTCAGCCAGGAATTGGTTCTTCCTGTATTGTTCACTTTTTCATCTGAAGCATAATATCTCTATCTCTAGAAACCAGAAGATCTTCTATGAAGAAACTAAAGGCTTTTTCTGTCGTTAACCTTTTCAGATAGATCTTTCCATCTCAAGATTATGCTGGAAAAGGTTAAAAGGGTTAAAACTTGAAGAAAGCTCAAGTCCCTTTCTTCTTTTCTTCACGTTAGAATGTACAAGAGGATTCTGTAGCCTGTTAGTTTAATATTCTGGGGGTTATTCCTAGGAGGGCATGATAGTTCTCATGGGACCCTCAGTAACTTGAATACACCTATGGATAGCTTTCTAATTCATGAGATGTCATTTCTGTGATTATGAAACCTGCAAACCTTTGTTCTTCTGAGCTATGCCCAGCACAACATCAACACAAAATCCATTTCATGTTGGGTTGTTGTAGGCAGAGTTTGTTATCCTTTACACTCTGAAGACAACACACAAGTGCTAAGTCACCTCCCTGGTTCTATACAGGGGTTCATGGAGATTCATATTCTTTCTCAAACAACATTTGTAATAGAGAATCAGAGAATATGTAAGAATAAGGATGCAATATGCTTGCCCCTAGTCTCCAACTACTTTCATCTGGGGGAATTTCCTGAGCTTGGTGTGGTTCATACATGTTGTAATCCCCCAAGGAAACTCTCTATCTAGTACTTGTCCATGCTTGCTATGAACATTTGTAAGCTCTTTCACATATATATAACGTTATCTTAGATATTTCAAAGAGATGAAATTTCAGTCCCATCACAGAAATAATAAAAAGTTAGTAATAATGATGACACATTTTTATGTCAGAATTTTTTCCAAACATTCCACCTCCTACAAGACCTGGACAGCATTCTCAAGATCAGCAGTCCAAAGTTAATTCACTCATAAAGAATCAGTGACAAAATGAAGTCATGATTTGTTTTTTCTTAATCTATTTAACATAGTAAATCACCCAGCATTTTCTAAATTCATTGACAGATTTCCTCCTCAATTGCTTATCAATCTGTGCCTTTTTTATAAACTCTTCTTCTACGTGACTTCTGCACGATGCTAGCTTCTGAAGATGCATCAAACTTCAGATTATGGTCATGTTAGCTCTGGGATGAGGTAATTGACTAAAAACAAAAACAAAAACAAAAACAAAAACAAAAACAAAAACAAAACACTACCCTGAAACACCTTGGAAGCTAATAATTGAGATATCTTTCAATTAGCAAAATAAATGTTGGATGCTCATGACTCTGCAGTTTTTCAAGAGGAGTAACAAATGGGAAAAAGCACATAAAAACTAGGAATCTTTAAGATGCTTTTCAATATTTGCCTATTTCTCTCCCTCAGAGGAACGAAAAAATTCAGTAAAACCATTATTTCTGACCTCTTGTTTAATTTTCTTTCATAGTTCAGGATTTAGATTTATGCTGAATGGATACTATCAGATCCAATTGAGTAGAAAACTGTCCATTACACCTCACCCCATTTTACATTCCATTCTTCATAGGATTTTATTTCTAGAAAGTACATTACAGAGAAGAGAGCGCCTTTAGGGTACAGTATATTTCAAAACACAATTAAAATAAACTCTTCAAGTGGAAATGTGAAATGTATTTGTATTCTGTTAAAGGCTTTGGCCTTATCAGCACTAGTGCACTATATAACAAGGTCATTAGTAACAAGCCACACACAATGGAGAACATACATCAGCAGTAGAAAAACAAACATCAGTCCAAAACATCACAATAACTTCCTGTACCTGTTCTTGTTTGCTTGCTGAGCTCTCAAACATTGTGAGTCTCTGAAATACATAAAAGCGTAACAGCTTGAGTCAATATTTGCCAACCAAAGTGAACGATTTTATTTAGTGTGATGACTGGACCCCTTGAGCAAATACATCTTGTGCAGAGCATAACAACTGCAGGCAAGCCTGCAAAAAGACCAGAAGTGTCCAACCATTCAGAATATACATTGTGTCTGGGGAAAGCTGAGCGGCTGTTCAGAGCTTCTCTGCACAAATACAAGATAACATGATTCATTTAGTTTTCCATCAAAATCCATTATGGAATCAAAACCAAAATGATTTTATAATAAACTTGTCATTCCCTCACTTGTGCTTTGAGGTAGGTTATTTTAGTTTGGGGTTTCAGGCAATGAATTTTTTCTGATTCCTGTTCATATAAAAGCATTCCAAGGGTTTAGCTGTCCTTTGGACTATTGGGTCTATCTTTTTAAACAAGATTATTTGGGATGTGGGCTGAGAGGTACATAAAAAAATATTGATTTCATACCAATTACTACAGGAACCAAATTGTGGTGAACGGGGAACTGCAACTGAAAATCAATATGAGGAAACGTCCCTTTTGTCCATAGAAGCGCTGCCAAACAGAGTAATGTCTTAATACAGTCCTTCTTTCCTTGTTTCAGTATATACATTCTACTACGCAGTGGCCCAGGTGGTGATTCTTGCAGTGCATGGAGCTTCACCTGGAGATAGATAAGGAGCTGACAGAGAGTGTACATGTATATGTCAGGATTCCAAGGAGGGAAGGGAGAGGTGACATTATAGTGTTAGTCTGTCACAAGCCACCTGACCAGGAAGACCAAGCAGAAGAGGTCTTCTATAAACACAAAGAAGCAGCCTCACATTCATAAGCCCTAGTCCCCATGAGAAACTTCAACCATCCCAATACCTGCTGGAGGGAAACACATCACGACATAGGCCATACAGTAGGTTCCTGGAATGCATTGGCAATCATTTCCTTCTCCAGGTGTCAAAGGAACGAACAAGAAGAGGTGATATGACAGACCTGATTCTCACCAACCAGGAAAGGCTGTCTGGTTAGGAGTTTGAACATCAAGGGTAGCTTTGGATGCAGTGACCACGAATTGGTATAGAGTTTAGGATCTTGAGGACAGCGAGGAGGGAGCACAACAAGCCCACTACTCCGGACTTCAGGAGAGCAGACTTTGGCCTCTGCAGGGATCTGCTTGGTAGAATATCATGGGACAAAGCCCTGGAAGGAAGAAGGGCCCAAGATGAATGGTTAATATTCAAGGATCACATCTTCCAAGTCCCTATGAAGAGGAAGTCAGGCAAGAAAGCCAGGAGTCCTGTAAGGATGAACAAGGAGTTCCTGGACAAACTCAAGAAAAAAGAAGGCCTAGAAAGTGTGGAAGAAGGAAAGATAGGCTCAGACGAATAAAGAAAACTCGTGTAAATGCCCAGGGATCGGGTTAGGAAAGCTAAAACCCTATTACAATTAAATTTGGCCAGGGATATCAAGGGCAACAAAAAAAGGCTTCTGTAGATGCATCAGTGATAAAAGGAAACTGTGGGCCCTCACCAGAAGGAAAAGGAACACTTGATTACCCAGGATATGGAGAAAGCTGAGGTAATTAATGACTTCTTTGCCTCAGCCTTCACCAGCAAGCGCTCTAGCCACATAGCCCAAGTCCCAGAAGGCAAAGACTGGGAGAATTAAAAACTACACACTGTAGGAGATCAGGTGTCAGACCATCTAAGGAATCTGAAGTTTCCATGGGACAAGATGAGATGCATCTGTGGGTCCTGAGGGAACTGGTAGATGAAGTTGTTAAGCCACTATCCATCATACTTGAAAAATTATGGCAGACTAGTGAAGCTCTCACTGACTGGAAGAGAGGAAACATAGCCCCAGTTTTAAAAACAGAAAAAAGGAAGAGCCAGAGAACTACAGGCCAGTCAGTCTCACCTCTGTGCCCAGCAAGATCTTGGAGCAGATCTTCAAGGAAACTATGCTAAAGCACATGGAAAACGAGGTGACTGGTGACAGCCAACATAACTTCACTAAGGGCAGATCATGCCTGACAGACCTGGTAGTCTTCTACAACACGGCCACAGCTTTGGTGGACAGGGAAGAAAAACTGACTTAATCTGCCTGGATTTGCAAAAAGTATTTGACACCACCTCTCATGATATCCTTGTCCCTAAACTGGAGAGACTTGGATTTGACAGATGGACCACTCAGTGGGTAAGCAGTGGTCTGGATGGTTACACTCAAAGAGTTGTGGTCAGTGGCTTGATATCCAGGTGGAGACCAGTGACGAGTAGGGTTCCTCAGGGTTTGATATTGTGACCAATGCACTAAGATTGGGGCAAGCCTACATACAAATACAGGCCTGGTGGAGAAAGGATTGAGAACAGCTCTGAGGAGAAGAGACTTTGTTAGTGTTGGTTGATGAGAAGCTCAGCACGAGCCAGCAATATGCCCTTGCTGCCCAGAAGGCCAACCATATCCTCAAGTACATCAAAAGAAGCAAGGCCAGCAGGTCGAGGGAGGAGATTCTCCCCCTCTGCTCTCATGATAATCCATCTGGAGGACTGGATTCAGCTCTGGGGCTCCCAACATAAGAAGGCCATGGATGTATTAGAATGAGTGCAGAGGATAGCCACAAGGATAATCAGAAGTTTGGAGCACCTCTTCTATGAATACAGGCTGATAGAGTTGGGGTTGTTCAGCCTGGAGAAGAGAAGACTCCAAAGAGACATCAAAGCAGTCTTCCAGTTCCTAAAGGGAGCCTACAGGAAAGCTGGGGAGGGACTCTTTTTCAGGGAACATAATGCTATGAAAAGGGGTAATAGCTTCAAACGAAAAGAGAGTATTTACATTAGATATAAGGATGGTACTCCTTTTAATGAGGGCAGTAAGACACTGGAAGAGGTTATCCAGATAATTTGCGAATGCCCTGTTCTTGGGAAGTGTTTAAGTCCAGTGGGAGATGTCTCTGCCAATGGTGGGAGGGTTGGAGTTAGGTGATCTTTAAGGTCCCTTCCAACCCAAATCTTTCACCATTCTATGTTTTTATTAGTTCTTTTTTTTATTCTGTGTTGCAATTCTAGAGGATTTAAAAATAAAATTAAAATTAAAAAATATGATTCTATTCATTTTTTAAGCCAAATATTTTGATAGGAAAGCTTCCTATTGTATGAAACAATGTTGATACACAAAAATAGTTCTCCAGCATATGCCACAGATGTCCACACTTGTGTGATTGGGAGCAAGGTTTGAGGACCAAGCTTTCGTATGGCTGCCGCATAGAGAGCATTGTGCTGGGTCTTCCAAATTAATGGTTCATTCCCATTTACCTACAAGAGGATAAGATTTGTAGTCACTGAGATTATTTTTTATTTAACTTGTATATAAGTCTACTCTGTATCAATGCAGACCAAAGGCCAGAAAAGGAACATTCTCCTTCCAACCTCTTGAAACCTCTTTTTCAGAAACAAGCTGTGGAACACCCACTTATCATGGTTAATATAAAGGTTCATGTCTCGCAAAACAATGTTGATCCTGTACTATCGTAAGCAGTCCATTTTCACTGAGGGCAGGTAATGTGAATACTGTGTTCCATCTAATAAAAATATATGGCTAGTTCACTTGAGTATTCCAGTGGTATGGAACAGAAATCCACACTATATTTGTTTCAGAGCAAATGTGTGAAAGAAAACAAAACTTGGAGGAAACCCATTTTACAAAATATGAGACATCTTTCGGTATTTGGGGGCACTTGTATGTTCCTGTGAAGAAAGGACACATGACACATTGTTTTCAACTCAAGCATGTTTTCTAGGCTTATGTTTCTACATACAGACACATCAAAATTTTACTCTCTCACACAGAGCCCTTAACTTCTGAAATTTTCCAAAGCAACATTTAAATATAGGCTATATGTTAAAAATAAATAAATAAATAAAATCTTTAAGTAGAAATCTCTAAAGCAAACAATACGATTATTCTCTTTAAAGACTGTGACATTGTTATGTGTTCACTGAACTTAATGTAATCTGAGAAGCTGATAGCCTTTTAAAATTTCTATACATGTTATGAGAATAAACTTGAAAATCACAGTATTGAAGTCTCCCTGTTGGATCAGAAAAAGTTAGTTACTTATTTTTCTTTGACTACAGTCAAAATTTTCTTTTACATTTTCTGTTACATTTTTAAATTCTGAGGGTGTCCATCAGGACAGACACTCAGAAAAGCTCTCAATCCAGCAAAGTATTTATGAACACTTTTTAAAGCAGCATTTGACACATTTAAGTCAAACTTCAGCAAAATACGTCAAAGTCTTGAATTCTGATCTACAAAACATTCCTATTGTGATGAGCCATTATCTTTCTATTTACTGGACAAGCATTGTTTTTCTGATAACCTTGTCCTTCTCCAAAGCCATTAGCCTAGGTCAAATAACAGAAACAATTACAAATACAAACTGCGTATATATATGTCATAGGAAACATTAATATTCCTCCTATTACTATGTTAAAACAACAGTACATTTATTTTACTGGTGTGATAATGTTAACTTACCAAAAGTTTTACTCCCTTCAAAATCTGTTATTCCACTACTTTCAAAAAACTTATTTTTTCCACGTCTGCCATCTCAAACCATTCTAGTCCTGAAGAGTGGCATGCAGAAAAGAATACATGAAATACATCTTACAGCTGATGATTGAGCTCTATTACAGCATTTATCTTCATATGTGAAGAAGGATGGGATTACTCAAGAGTGGTATAGCAGCCAGTGCTGCCCAAGAGCTAACTGCTGTTGTGGAACACGAAGACAAAGGGCATAACAGGGATTAGCCATCACACTATGCATTGTTTATATAAAATATTAAGGTTTTGGCTTTGGACACGGACAGAAACTAGCTAGAGTGGTCTGTATAATAGAGTAAAATCATGATTTGGCAAGCAAGCTCTTAATAGAAAAGATAAAATTGATTCCTACATGAAACAGGAGTGTGAAATGATCAACATTTGAATCAGTTCCAAATGTACACACAAAAAAGTAATCTTATTTACAGATAACTATGTTGTTTTTAGTAAAATTCTCTCTACACTTAAAAAGAATGAATTTTTCTTTTGTCATTTCAAAAATTTAGAAAAAAAAAAGCTCTAAGACAAAAAAATCTCTCTCACATTATATAACTAAAGACACATTTATAGAATAAGCAATTCATAGAAAGAGGACAGGAGTAACTAAATGATAAAGTAACCATCACGTACATTCAAGGATTACGAAATCAATTCTTTGTTTGTATTTTTAATATTAATTTCCTAAGAAAATTCTGACACTGGTATTTACAACTACTGTGTGATAGATTAGGAAACTCTCAGCGTATTTTATAAGAAAACGTATTAGTTTAAAATCCATCCACAGTTATATGATAGTAGATTTATAATTGAATGAGGATTTATGTCCAATGAGGAAAAAATATACTTTTATTTTTTGAATTGTTAACAATCAATTTTATTCCTGTTTATTACAATACTGTTTATTACTATGGCCTATTATTACCTGTGTATCTTCATACATGTCCCTATGCACCATATTTTTTTTTAACTAAAATACAATTTGACACCTACATATTACAATCCTTTTTTTAAAAAAATACGTTAGTAGGCAGTGTGACACATTCATTTTCCACTTTTTTTATATTTAAGTGTATAGTTCTTCAAGCTTACAGATTCTTAGCCCTACCTAAATTACATATTCATACAGATGAGCATGAAGAAGTGTATAGGTGAAATGAGCTGTTCTTAACTTACTGATACTCCCTGCATAAGCAAATCATACAACAGATGAATGTGGGACAAATATTCTAAGACAAACATCAGTTCACAAAACAGCAAAATATTTCTACAAATATTATTATTACCAATACAAATTGTTTAATAAACAGTACTTAAAAGCTCATAAGTATGATTTTTAGAGTAAGTGGGACTGGATATTGGAATTGGGATTGGAAGAAGGAAACAGCTGTAGGATCTTGGGGATTGATGGTTTTTTGTCTTTTAATTTTCAGGTCTTCATACTTGCAGACTTTTTATATAGAAAGAGAAGAAAAAGGAAAAATAAACAAACAAACAAACAAACAAAAAGAAACAAACAAACAAAAAAAGACCTTTGGAAAATTTCCTGTCCACATTTCTATATCCTCAGTATCTGGTGAAAGAACAAATAAACACCTGAACTTCCTGCAGCTCCTGTAAATGAGTCCACTTCTCTCTTCAGTATGGCTGACAGCAACACAGCGTGTACAGACTTCATGTGGCCAGAAGGCACTGCTCTGGAGGCACTGCTCTCTCAAAGAGGAGGAAGCTGCCAGAGAGCGCCAGCAACAAGTAGATGCAGATGGGCACGCTCATGCCTGAGCACCGCGTAAGCTGGTATGGCATAGCTGCACCAGGCAGAGGAAGAGAAGGAGGAGAAGGAAGAGGATAAGCAGGTGGAGGAAAGAGAGGAGGAGAAGGAGCAGGAGGAGGAGCAGGAGGAGAAGGAGAGGGAGAAAGGAGGAGAAGGATGACAAGGAGGAGAAAGAATAATTGACATCTGGCAAAGCTGCAGAGTGGGCAGAAGGGGAGGCAGACAGAGGAGTGACAGTGCTAGTGGAGGAGAGCCATTTCTGACATGCTACTTCAGCAGTGCATCAGGCTGAAAGACAAAAGAACAAGAGACAGGCAGGCTAAATTTTTGGGTCTGCTGGGGTGGTTCAGCCTGTCTTGTTTAGAAGCATTATCTGAAGAGACAGCTTTATCTATCTGCTTCACACATACCATTATCACAGACATAAGCACATTATTCTTACACTTCACATACAGCATTTTGCCTGTCTTCAACTTAACTCTACCTTCCACCTTCTTTTTTCCACTGTTCTTGATATGCACTACACAGAGATGCGCAGCAACTGAAGCTTAATATTTTGATTACCTCAAACTAGAGATTCAGATCCTCAGAGGACAGCACTGTCTTTTGTCCTCCCACTGTGGGGAGGGAAAAAGAAGGGAGAAGAGGGGAGGGGAGGGGAGGGGAGGGGAGGGGAGGGGAGGGGAGGGGAGGGGAGGGGAGGGGAGGGGAGGGGAGGGGAGGGGAGGCAGGCAGCCAGCCAGCCAGGAAGGAAGGAAGCAAGCTGTGTTTGTTATGCATAAATCCCAGACTCAGGTGAGTGAGCCTGGGGAGTAGGGGAAGAACTCGTAAAACTAGATTTGATTCAATCTGTTGTTTTATGTAATAGTCCAAAGCCATACCTGTGTGGCCTTCATGGTGCAGTTCATGAGGTAATCTCACTGAAATTGAACTATCTGCCACCAGATTGCATCCCTGTCTAGGATTCAAAATCATGGAAGCTTAATAATACCACTTCCTTGTATCAGGCTAAAATTAACCAAGACTTTTACACATCAGTTCCAAAATACCCCATGTCAAGTATTGTTATTTTATCAAGCAGCTAAATGAGTGCACAATATTCATTTAATTGGTGTGTCTGACAGTTACTGAGTTTCCCATGATATAACAGCTGCCCTATGAAGCTGGGAGACCTATCCTCAAGGCGGTGTTACTCACAGAACAGGACATTAGTCCTGTGCTTGCCAAACACAACCTAAGGTAAAAACTGCCTGTATGCCCATTCACATATTCTGCCTCCTCTTGGGACTTCAGGAATTGCTGCCTTCTCTTCCCCAGCATCACTCCACCAGTACAGTTCATGACTCTACTGAAGACTCACTTGAGGCATCACTAATACTCATTGCCAATTATTCCAATCATATTGTTCTCTCTGTATTCTTGAATTTGTTTTAAGACACCACTTCTCATACCTACACATATGAATTTAGTTAGTCAGTTTTAACCTAGAGTTTTAAGTTCTAGGCTATTTTATGTTGTAACTTTCAATGTAAACAAGTGCATGAAGTTTTTTCATTAAAGGTTAGCAGGTCTTTTTTAACATTTTCTGGACCCTTACCACCATTTTTCCACAAATGAAAGCATCATTTACATAAGTGATGCTCCAAGACTAACATTAGTTCATTAGTTTCTCCAATACTGGTAAAATTACTTGCCTTATACTTTCTAGGAAATTACTCGGGAGCCAGATTCAAATTATGTTTGTCTTTTCTACTCAAAAAAAAAAAAAAAAAGGCCCACAATGACATAGAGCCTTCTTAATTTTGTGGCAAAAGTCGTCGCTTGTGTACTCTATTTCATTAGTGGACCCTCGTCAATCACATCAGTGTAATCAGCATAGAAAAATACTTGGAATTAAAAACAGCTTCCAGAGGACACACTTCTGAGGGGGAACAATTCTGACATTTTAAAGACTCAATTATGTTCAAATACAACAAAAGTGATATTTACTCGGTCATAAATTGGTTTTCAGAAGAATACCTGGTCTATATTGTTATTTTTTCCAACTACTAGGCATGACAATAACCGTGCTAGCAATCTGTAGTATGATCTGGCTCTCATCTTTATTAAGCAGTGCTGAAACCTCTATAGACCTTATAGAAGGTCCTCAGCCACTTGAATCATTGTCCTGTTAATGAGACTAATATTTACATCTTTCTAACTCAGCAATAGGCACTGTTTTCAACAACTGTATTACATCTTTCTCATGTTCTCTTCAACTTTTAATTTTTACTTCTGGATAAAATTTACTTAAGATAAAGTCTTACTAATGTGAGCCCCCGATTTCTTCCCTGGTACTAATTCATGGCTTTCTTTTTATAAGTAACATTTCCTTCTGGCAAAATTAGCTTGTTCTAGTCACTTTTTGCCTTTATTTTCTTCTTCAAAAAAAGACTGTTTCTAGAAAGAAAATTTAATCTGATTACTGTCTTTCTCTTTATACTTACAAGCCTGACTTCCTTAGCACTGGAAAACGTTGGTAGCAATATAATCTATTCTGCACTCTTCCTCCATATTCCCAGGACTGTCCTGATTTGCAGTCATTATCACAGACCAGTTAAGTGCAGATTTAGCTTGTCTTTGAGATCCAAATATTTTATTGCCTTGGAAATCCTGGATCCACAGGCTGCCAGCACTACAAATCTCACAAAAATCTGATCTGGAGGGATTGGCTCAATGGATGACTGGAAAATTTGAAGAGTTGTCTCTGACTGTTCCAGCAGTCTCCTGTTGAGTTCTTTATGCCTGATGAGAGAACAGAATTACCTTCTCCTTGACTGGGGCCAGGCTTCTTGAGCCAATCATATCCCTTTTCTAATTTCTGGATTAATGTATCATTTTCACACAAATTTACTTGAAAAAGGAAGTAGTGAGTTGCTTAGATTCTGCTGTTTTGCTGTTTTTCTGTTTTTATTATGACTATTCAAATTAAGTCTTAGTCCACTGACAGCATAGTGGCATGACTTTGAGAAAAAGCGTCTTTCAGATCCTATAGTATCCACTACTTACAGATGCAAAGAGAAATTCTGTGAGACCTGTTTTAAGATAACTCAAGAGAACTTTAGTTTTGAGGAAGGTTTTAGCTATTTAATCCTTCTGGTTTTCTTGTTTGTTTATTTGTGGTTGTGTTTGTTGTTGTTTGTTTAAATCCACTGATTTCCGCTTCTTCCAGTGATTGCTCTCAAATAAGGGTTCATGAAGAAGAGTTTTTTTACGCAGTTCACAGCCTCTAACGTGCAATATTGCAAATTTTTTTATGGTAGCCTGGCTTCCAAATGCCTGGTAGATACTAAACCAAAGTACCCAAGAATGCAAATGCAAATCCTGCTACAACACCGCAGAATCCAAGACTTTAAAACTGCTAGAGCCAAAATGTAGTTTTATCCAATCAGACATAAATCATGACAATTTGGTCAGTTTTCTTAGTTCTGTAGGGCTCTAGCATGTACATGATTTCAAAGTTTGAGAATCAAAGTAGGTACAAGGACACAGCAAAGCTCCCTATATCCGTAAAGTATCTTCTAACAATAGGGTGGTCTCACGCCTAACTACAATTTGTTTAAGACAGATCTCAAAGCAGCTAGTATTTCATTACAGAGCTTGTTATGATTGCAGTGGATAAGATTTATAAATTTTTAAATAACTATGTATCTACGTCATCTGAAGTTGTGTTTTTAATTCACCAAACTAAAAAGTTGACTTTGGTGATTTGCTACTGTGCTGCTAGTTTGACCAGTTGAATTGGATATTTTGGAGACTTTGGTTTGATTAATATATATATAATTAAAAAAAATAAAATGAAATAAGCAATTATTTAATATTTAATTCAAACTATTGCAACTGAGCCAACAGATATCTTGACATATCACGTCGTTTTTTCAAGTGGGTTCTGCATTTGATAGAAGAAAGCTATCTGCCTGCAAGCCATCCCTAAACAAACCAGTCAAAACTAAAATAAATGTTACTCAAGAATCAGTAAACATTCTGACCCAATTAAACATTTGGTTCACAAAAGTCCACTATTGTAATGTTTTTATTTAATATTATCCATCTAGAATAAATAGAAAGATTCATTTTTGCAAAGGCCTTTATATATCTTCATGTACCAGATGAAAATTAAGGATTTATTCTATCCCATCTTTTAATTTTACTCACAAATCTGTGGGTTATTCTTACAGCTGACATTTCAAATTTATTAGTAAAATTTATTACACAAAGCCTTATGCAAGTGCAAATTGCACTAATGAATTGACTATGAATTTGAAGCCTAACATGAGGCCAAATATTTTCTGGCTTCATTTCCATATCTCAGCAAACTGCTTAATTTTCTCCCTACTTATCCATTATTGCTAAATTGTCTTGCTATTATTGTAGAAAATTGCAGGAAACATTGGCTTCCCTTAGGCCTATACTGAATGAAGTAGAAATCACGATGCCTGTCGTGAGACTAGTAAGGTATGAAACCAGTCATCCACTAATTTCACTGAACTGAAAGTGCAAGTAGAAGATAATATTCAATCCCTCATCAATAATTTTATTAAGCAGTTGATATTATTCCTATAGTTTGCATTTCAGATGTATTAATATACTGTCTCATGGAAAGGCTTACACTAATGTTGATTTAGATTAAGGAAATAACTGCATATTTTCTAACATCTAAGAAGAAAAATATATTCCAACCTCAGATTTTATTTATTTCACTGATCTGGGGTTGTTTTTGTGTGTGTGTGTGTGTGTGCATGAGATTTTTATTGTTTTGTTGTTGTTGTTTGCTTTTGCTTTGTCTTGTTAGAGCAGCTTAATTTTTCTCTTATTTGTGTATGATTGTGATTCATAGCAGCATCACATTAACAATTGTTATGGTTAAAATCCTGTATTTTTGCTATTAAAAAAGGGTCAGATGTTTCATGCAGTGATGTTAAAGTGGATTAAGAAACGCTGCTTGAGTTCTGGTTCTTAGAGTGAAATATTTCTCATGAATTGAAGCAAATGAATTCAGTCCACCTGTAAATCACAGGCAAGAAAATTTTATGGCATTCTTCCAAAAAACAAAGATTTTGCACACTTTATATTGCTATTTTTTTTCCATTCAGAAGGAAGAGAGGAAATTTAAGGTGATGTTATATAATAGGTCATGTATGTGTATGTATACATGACCTATTATATATTGTATGACCTACTATATATTATAATATGACCTATTGTATATATACATAGATCCAAAGTCAAGGACTCTTGCCCAGCTCTTCAAAATACTAAAACACTGGCTATACGTACCCTGAATCTGAGGAAAAAAATCTAGCATACAAATATTTTAAATTCACAAAGTCCTTGATGTGAAGGCCTCTATTAATGGCATAACAACTTTATGACAGTGCCTGACTTCTCTCATTCTCCTTTTGTTTGTAACCATCAGAATCATAACTATATTTGATATTACTATGGTCCTCCATGACTGTTGGCTACAAGATCAAACCAAATTTGGACTGTAGCTTTGAAAACTGGGTATCAATTGGACACATATCTGAGAATTTTTGCTTTTCCTGATGGAATAGTTTAAAAAAGGAAATATGGTCCCTAGCCTTAAACACAACATAGACAGCTGGTCCAAAGATGTGGTAATCCCACTGTATTTAGCATTGATGCAGTCTCACCTGGGACATTGTTTGCAATTCAAGGCATAGCAATGTAAGAAAGATATTAAGATACTTTAATGCATCAAGAGGAGGGCAAAAATCTGGTAACAGGGCTGGAAGGCATGTCCTATGAGGACAGACAACACCTGAGTTATCCAGTCTGGTGAAGAGAAGGCTGAGAGGCATCATTGCTCTCTGCAGTTTCTAAGCAGGGGAAGTGGAGAGGGAGGTTCCAGACTCCTCTTCCTGGTAGCTGATGACAGGACAAATGGGAACAGCATAAAATTGCAACAGGTGAGGTTCAGAATGGAAATTAGTAAAAAATTATTTACTGTGAGGGTGGTCAAACACTAGGCTTCCTAGGAATGTCATTGATGCCCCATGCCTGTTAGAATTTAACAGGCGATTTGATAACTCTGTTAATGGTATGTTTTAACTTTCGGTACATCAAACTAGACTGACCATTGCAATAAATAATCTTCTTAGGTCCCTTCTGACTGAAAAACTTTTTCTTTTCTTTTCTTTTTTTTCTTTTTTTCCTTTTTTTCCCTTTTTATAATATCACATCAAGAGCAACAACAAAGATTTACAGCCTTGCGGTAGCAGTACATTTCTATTCAAATAAAGATCACCTATTTTCACCCCCCCGACATGAAGAGGGACACCTCCCACTAGATCAGGTTGCTTAAAGCCCCATCCAACGTGGCCCTTTTAATTAAAAAAGAAAAAAAAAAAAAAAAAAAAAAAAAAAAACAAGCAAGCAAACAAACAAACAAAAAAAGCACTCACACACAATATCTGTTACATTCTACACTGTTGGATTATTGAAGTATACCTTAATATAGCACCTCTGAAGATTTGGCATCATTCATTATGAGAATTTTGAAAGAGTCTTAGAGAAGTATTATCACTGCTCAGTACCTTAACCAAAACCTAGATTCTACGATTTGTTGTAATTTGTGAAAAGTTACCACATTTCTCAAATGACTGCATTGCAGAGATCACAAAAAATGATGGCTCTGGAAGCCAATGGAACTGAAAAAGGAATTACTAGAGCTTCAGGTCACAAAAAGCAACCTGAAATTGACTGAGAAGACTCACTCAGAAGTTCTAAAAACCTGCTTATAAGTAGTGTCAGGATAAGAACTTCTCTTATGTTTGTTAGGGAAAAGCCTGCATATCAAGAAACATGGAGTGAAGACCCACTTTCATCACGTTTTTTATGAATTTGTGGGCACAATTTGAATATCCATGTCTTTGCTATCCATCTTCCAAGACACTTTTCCATGTTTTACATCTTCATTGTATGATCTTTTATGAGTAGGTACTTTTATATTTGTAGATGACACAGGGAATATTTAATATAAGGAATGGATTTATTCTACTTTATTCAAAATGTATGTTTCTACAGCCTCAACAAAAACAAGACGTGGGCTTAATTTGTAGACCGCTTGCTTTCACTCACAAGATCACTTTTGAATGCACACAGAACAAGACGTATCTCACAGGATATCCATGTTATCAAGAGCATAAAATAGCTTGGTTTTAAAAACATGAGCTAGTTATTGCATGTAAGTTTAAAAAATAATAATAATAAAAATAAATAAAAAAACATTTTCTTATTCTCTTTACATGAACTACCTCTTTAGGGTACAGATGACCACTGAAAAAAAGGCTTCAAAATGATAATTATGCACTCTGTAATTCTTAGAATTAGGAAATGTTAACTTATTATAGACACCAGATTAAATTGTAGCCAATTTTTTAAACAGATCAATGACACAAACAAACAAACAAAAAATTACAAAAAAAAAGGTAGATTTGTTCAACCTTTACATTAACTTTGGGAAGGGATGAGGTAACATTATTTCTTCTCTATTGCACTGTAAAGTAGAAGCAATATGTTGTTCCACTTTCAACTGCTAGTGTTATTTATTTTGATCTGCATCTAGTTCTACTCTTAGTTTTTTTCACTCATCTGTATGTGACTAACCTTAAACATCTTAAGCATATTGTCTAATCCATGTTTTTCCTTCCTGTTCTTTGTTTCTTATTTCCACAAAACATAGATAATAATGGTTATTTTTCTCTCAAGAATGTATTGGAATGTTCTAAACTTCAGAAATGAAATCTGCAATATGAAATGAAAACCACTACTTTGCAACATCATTAAAGATTTATCTCTGAACAATGATATATATTTACCAAAGAAGAGCATTGCTAATGTTCCTGGAGTACCAACTCACTTATTTAAATGGCATAAGTGAAGTTCTACTGCTTTTTACTCCTGTTAGAGCAATGAACAATGAGCCAATAAAACCAGAAGTAAAAAAAGCTGGTTTGTATTTAAGCATATGGTATGCCTGTGTTCTGCACCAGGAAATTATCAGCCACGTTTTAGTCACTTTATGACTTTCAGTCACATAGCTACCAAAACCTATGCAAATGGATAGGTTTTAATGACACGGTACTGTAGGACTGGATCTTATGTGACCTGTTATATTTTTGTTACTTCTAGTGATAAACAAGATAAAAGAACCCTTCTTATTCTCCAAGGCTGAGAGGGTTGCAAGGGCTGGAAGCAGGAGGGGTGAGTGTGCATATCTGGTGAGAAAGTCTGTTCTATATTTGCTTGCTGCATATACTTCATTCAGAAAATATTTCAAAGCAACTACTGAAAATTACGGAAAGAATTTAATAATAATTACTATTTATAATATTAACACTTTTTTTTTTTCAGACTGGATTTGTAGTTTACACTTTTCTGGACAAAACAAGCAATAAAGAAGGAAAGTTCTTTTGATTTTCTTCATCACCTCAACAAATACCCCTGAGGGAAAACATTTTGCTCCAAAACTGTTAATCTCTCTATACAACTAAATAAATATACGACCGGTACAAAGCTCATGTTTAATATTCCTCAAAATAATCTAGATGTTTTCAAATTTATTTCCAGTTTACACACTGTGTGCTAAGGGTACAGTGCAAAGGACATGGGCTATTACAGGTGAACTACATCTCATATGTTTTTACCTCATGAGTCTCTTTCACTTTACATTTGCAAAAGGTGTTTCCACTGATGTGAAACAAGTTTTGTGTTCTGCTTCCCAAAGACCTTCTTATCACCTCTAATGCCTGCTACTGCTAATGCCATCTACTAACAGTAAGCATTGGAGTTGAATCAGTTATAAAAAGAAGTTTTATCTGAAGGTTTGTAATACCCATAGGGTATTTTTACATGTAGGTAAAATAACCTTATAAGAAAAGCCCTTCTAATGTGACCTGAGTGTGTGCATGTGTATATGTAAGAAGACATTGCAGTCCTCAATAAACTGTTTACTCTTCAAACATTAAATAAATGTAGAACTGTTTTAATCAGCTGAACAAATATTTAATCTACACTCCAGTATAAGAGCTAAGTTTAAAAATATCCACTATGTAGCTAAGACATGGGGAGTTTATGGAAACTAGTGTCCTGAAAGGTAAAACAAACACCGTCAAAACAAAACACGCACACAGAAGCAAAAGTCATGTCTTGTCAAGCTCTACATAATGTAATTTTCGTTACTGACACTATCAATCTCTAAGTGTTATCAAGATTGGTGTACTAAGAAAAATGCTTTGGTTTTCAAAAAGTCATAATTGCTGTGTAGAAATAGAATTAGTTTCTAATAAACCAACAGAGGAGTGTAATACACAGTAATGTTAATATTATGTTCACAGTAGGGCTTCCTCTGCAGAGTAAATGTTTGTTTACTTTCTGGGATCCAAACACTGGAGGTCATTCATTGTGGAGTGGCTGGATTTCCCTCTACAGCTGCTAGAAAGGATTTGTAAAAAATCTGACAGGAAATTGCAACGTCTTTGAAAACACATGTGCCTGAATAGTTTCAGTGTATATACAGTACAATGCTGACAGAAAGCACTTTTTTTTTTTTTTTTTAAGGTAATCTTTAAAAAACACATACATATAATTCACATTGGCTCCCTCTATTTTCATACAGTTTATAGCTGTTTTCTTGTCTTTTCGGGAGTTAACACATATCAGCAGGAAGTTTTTCAGATGATTGTGTAGTGACAGAGAGGTTTTTGTTCCCATTGACCTCACAGCTCAGATGCCTAAATACATTACACCTTTAGCTCTACTCATGTGTCTTTTACACCATGCTCTACTCAAGTGTCTTTTGTGAACAAAAAGCATTCGAACCCATAGCAAACAAATTATTCTCTCATCAAATACTTGTTCTATTGTACAGATACAAATGCAGAACTACAAAACATACAATTATTTTATTTTAAAGAGTACAGGTTATCATTGAAATATATCATAAATTTTATAAACTTAAATTCAAATGACTAAAAGAACGAGAAAACAACAACAACAACAACAACAACAGACCTACTTCAACTAGATATGAATTCAACTCGGTACACCCCTTGGATGAAGCAATCAATGCAATCTATTTTGCTGGTAGGATTCAGGGAGCATGCTGGAGCCTCTCAGATCTGTGCCTTCAAAATACTGTTACTATCAAGCATTGGGTACTTCAGGTAAGAACAAGAAGGTACTTAATCAACAAAAATAAACTTCAGTAGAACTTCGGTAAAAGTTATGATGGTTAGATACAAGTGTATAGACTGCTTTACAGTCTGGGACTCCTCCTGTCTGCAGAGCATGTCGTGAAATCCAGCTGAAACCAGCTAGCTATTTAAAAAAAGCTTAATTCTGGTCTAAGCTCCAAACTGTTGGTGACTAAATTCCTCATCCAAACACAATTTTTAATTTGCTTGGGTTGGTTGCTGTAGGAGTTAGAACTACTAACACACATATTACAAGAGAGCCAGTATGATTGTCAAGAAATCCATACACGTATTTTTAATACACCTTCAATTGCTTCTGATTCCCTCAGAAATTATTTAATATTAATTTGGAGTTCAATTTTATATGACTCATTACTTGAGCATCATTTAGCATACTTAAGATAAGAGTTTTGCTTTTGCATCATAGTTGTGTGTTTTTGTTTATGTTTTTTCCAATAATTTTCTCAGACAAAATTTCATCTACGTAAAGATCCTTCTTTGCTTCCTTTTACCTAGCTGATGTAGTGATAGCAACAACTGCATAACCATAGTTAGAGGCGTTAAGTTACATCTCCTGGAATAGTAGCAGACCAGGTGCAAACATCTCAGGTACTGAATGCAGCCCTCTGGCCACATCTTGGATTACACATTGAAAAAAAAAACAAAAACAAAAAAAAACTTCACAAGGTGAGGATCTAAGACCACACTAGCAGTCAGTAAATTATAGCTAATTGCCTTCTTACCCTAGTTATGTTTATTTTGCTTGCTTCTCTCTGAATTCTTACACAAACGGTATGCGCTCCATAAGGCATAATTTCCTTAAATGAAAGGTAGCAGAGCAGTTGAATTAAAATTACACACTTTTATTTTCTTTACAGAGCCTGCTCAGTTGCTGTATCCCTAAGTGAAGAGAGTGTGTTTGCATGGCATTCAGTAAAGGAGGATATTTAATTTCAAAAAGTATGATGGTGATGGCACTAGTGAACTGTACTATAGTAACAAGAAAAAGCAAAGGGCTAAAAATATTCTATAAATTCTAAAAATTCTATAATTAGTTATTATTTACCTCATCTTAGAATAAGTAAATCAGACCGCATTCTCGATTTCAGACCAATCTCCATAGCTTTTTAATTATCACTTTCCTCAGCCAAAAATCAGTGACTGACAGATGTTTTGTTTATTTTCAGATGTGACTGGGCAAGCACACAGAAAACCATAGTACGCACACAGGTGTTGTTCAAGAGGCAATTAATGTGATGATTTTTGGATGATTAGGGTTTTGTTATTTTAAAGTCTTTTTATACCATTTAGTCTAAATTTTTACAACGTGTCTCCTTAAAGATATTTTAAATGCTATATTACAAATTTCATTGAAAAATAAAACTATTGTCAAATTTAAATAAAATTTATATATTATATGTAATATAATAATAAAAATAAAAAATATTAAATAAAATAATAAAATAAGATAAATTATATATTATATAATGTAAATAATATTTATATTTTATATTATGTATTTATATATGAATATATTATATAACATATTTTATATATTATTTGTATAAATATATATTTGTATTTATGTATTTATGTATTTATATTTTATTATATTATATATTTTGTATTTACTGTGATAAGAGAGATCTGCTGAAAGATTCAGTTTCAGATTCAGCCCAGACTATTCACTTTCTATGATGGTATGCTTTTAAAAAAAAAACACATAAATAGATTCTACTGCCAAAAATCTACAAAACAGACAAAAATGCAAGACAGAGAGTCAGGTAATAAAGAGCAGTCTAGGCAGAGATTAAGAGATTTATTGAAAAGATTAAAGTGCTAGAAATTCTGGTCTATGTTAGATCACATTGCAGCTCAGTGGAGTTTGAAATAGAGGTTTCATAATGTTTCATTTTTATGAATAAATCTAAAAAATGACCTAATCCTAAAGATTCTCAAGATTCCACTAAATTCAGTTATCTTTTTAGAATATTTTTAAAATAATAAATTAAATCCTTAAATAGTTTAATGATTAATCATTTACCACTGAACCCAATGAGAATTTTGTTAAGTGAATGAAAACAAGAATAAAAAACTTCTTTTACCTTCAGAGAGTCACACTAATTTTAAAGAGCCAATGGCATTTGCCAACATATTTTCTTGTGTTGCAATTATGTAATTATACTATTGCATAAAAGTTACCTTTGAATGGCTCATTCAGACCAGTCTGTATATATTTTACATGGTATTCATAAACCTTAGATTATCACACCTGACCTTATATTATCACACCTGCTGGACACAAGGCTTGACATTTCCAGGGTACAATAATATACAAACATATGAATATATGAATACATATGAATATATAAGATAGACTTTGTTCAATTAACAAAAAAAGGGGGTAGGGGTGGCGGCTGGAATGGGGTCACATAAACCTTTAGCTGCTGAAGTTATCTGTGAGCTCTTGGTGAGTTTTGACATATGCACATGCATCATTGATAAGCATTTGTACTATCATGGATATTCACTTATTGTCATTGATTTGAACTAATTTATTGCTTTTGGAAACATCTGCAATCCTTACAGTTTTCTTTGACAGTCAAGAGAAGAAATTCCAATGTGTAGCATATGGATGCCACACATTTTTTAGAAGTAAATTACACCCCTTTAGCTCTGAGAATCTAGTGCTTTTTAGGGTTGAATGGTGCACATACGGGTAGATGATAGACATAGAAATATAGATATAAATTAGATACAGATTTAGATATATAGGTAAATATAGATATAGATACATTTAATGATTCACTTACCAAAAAAAAAAAAAAAAAAAATATATTTTAAACAAAATCCTAAACAATATGTTCACTTCCCTTTACAAACACAGGAAAAAGTTATCCTCTCAAGTATACAAGGATTGCTGCAAATATTTAACAGAAACTCTCTAAGCAAAATGTGCTTGCCTGACATGAAATATGGGGTAAAAATTATTGATTAAATTTAATTCCATGCAAATTTTACCTCTGTTCTATCCTCTACTCATGGCTATATAGAAATACGACTCTATGCACCAAAACCTCATCTCTAAGGAATATCCAAAACCCTTATAATATAAATGTAATGAAAGATGAATAAATTAAAATATGTATTTATTTACAATAAATTGCAGCATATATCAAAAGCAGCAAGCACAATGACTCTTCAAAGACACATACAAAAAAAAACAACTCGCCCTTCTCCACTAAAGCACAAAGAGGCCATATATTTGACTACTGTTCTACTGCTAAGTCTACATAATAATCTCTGGTTTTATGCACATGTATGGATCTTCCTTCCTGATAACCTGCATGTCCATGCAAAGGTAGAGTTTGGTCCATGATGTCTGGTTATCACATCACATGCAACTGTATTAATCTTTGAATTAATTGTAGCAAATTTGCATGCAGGAGTAAGAAGCTGAAAAGTATCACAGGCAGCTATCAATCTGGGTTTGCTCTGGTAAATCCAAATCAAATGTTTCAATACACAACATTGAAACTTAAAATAAAAATATAAGCATGCTAATTTTATTGTATCTTCCTGTTTATTTATTAAATTTTAGTCGGAGACAGACAGCCAACAATGAAATTCTGATAAGGTGAGATCTTAACTTCATCTTAGTTTGCTAATAGAACCTCATCTCAGTTCCACCTCTAGAAAATTATTTCTGCATCACAGATTTACCCTGTGGTAGTAAGAATTCCCATTCAACAGGTACACACTGCCATCTAAAGGCCAGTATCTGGATTTGTCTAGGCCATTTGGGTTCCAAACTCTTCCAACTGGTGCTTCTCTCTTTGTCAAAATTTTAAATTTGTAAAATCAGAAAGTTGAAATTTTAAAGGAAAATATAGAGAAAATGAATTAAGTTATCACTGAGATTCATACAGAAAGATGATATTGTCTCAGGTTCTGCAGACCTGTCAATGACAGCTCCATCCCTGAGTATCAAGATAATTGACATGACTAATCAGACCAGCAGCTGCATCTCACTACACCTGATGGAAAGATTTTAATTGAAATCCTGCTGATCAGATATCTTATCGTGACATTGCTGAAGTGTAAAAGCCAGATGTTAGCCTAACCAGCACTGTTACCAAGGCAGTAAAAACTAAATGGAGGCTAGAACTGTAATTCACAAATCAGAATAAAATATTACAACTTTACATATAACTGATGGATAATAGTGAGATACTCTTCCATGAAAACAGATTATTTTGCCTTTCAAATCGGATGATTTCCTTTATAAATTGACATGAAAAGAATAAAATCATTTAGGTTTAACATATTTTTTCAGGAACACTTGGTTTAGCTGCCCATTTACACCTATATGAAAATTTTATCTCATGGGTCTAATTAGTCCCTCATACTAGTCTTTATCAAACAAAAATAAGGAGGACACCTAGCTACCTCTCCTTTGAAGAAGCACAAGAATGTCACATGTCAGGTTACTTTCTGGATGAACAGAAATGTGTGATTGTCTACAAATATTCTCTGCTGATTCCCTAGGAATCAGGTAGCTCAATACATTTCCATCATCCTGAGGGTCATTTGGGATTTGCCAAATCTATATTCTTTCCTAAGTGGTACAAGATATAAGAACACTGCAGCTAAATTTTCTCCCGAGGACCTGGGAGAAAAATCTCATTTCTACCTTTGTAGCAACTATAGGGTACACAAGAGCTGCAGAGAAGTCTTAAAAGTCTTTTCTGTCATTCCACAGAAAACTGACAAAACCATAGTAATCTTCAGAATAAGGCCAATAAGCAAAATTCCCTTGTTGAAATGGTTACAAATATCAATTAACATTCTGGCTGTGAGAACATTAATGTCCACAGATATTAACATTTTAGAAATAGATTTCTGATGCTAAACTTATTGTAACCATTTCAAAATCACCGTTTCAGAGCGTAGAATCTGAGATTAGCAAGATAGTAAAAGAGATAGCCAGTTAGCAAGACAGTAAAAGAGATAGCCAGTTCTCCCACAGATCGATCAAAGAACAAGAAACACAGCTGGTTGCGCAGCCCTGTCCTCTTCCCCGAGTTCCAGAACTCATGGCAAACAGGATAAGCACTCAAACCTTTAGTAGAAGCTACAAAAACAACCTAACTTTATATTGTCTTTATCCTCTGTATCCTGCTGCTATGGAAATTGGTCATACCACTTCTTATTGGATTTCTACAGAACATATAAAATGAACCTGTACTATGAAAGCAAATGGTTGGCATAAAAAAGGATTAATAGGATGCTTAAAAAGCTTCAGTATGATGATATTTGGGATACCAATGTCTGTTTTTTATTAGCTTGTATATTTTATTACTTGCTCTAACACATTGTATAACTACCATAACATAAAGCACTAACCCTTCACCTTGGGTGTCAATAAAAATACAATAGACTGACCTAAAACGATGTATTGCCCCAGTTCTGCTAAATAGGGGACATTTCTGCTTCCTCATAGAGGTTTTTATCATTGAAACACTAATTTGACGCAGAAAATACAAAGAATTGATATTTTTCAATTGGTTGGTTGGTTTCCAGAAGCCAAGCACATCTATATTAATTAATATCAGCCTGTCCCTGTTTACTACAGAAAATGTTAGGAGTAGTGAGAGGGAGAGGTGTATGGAGCTCAGTTTCTTCTTTCCTACTCCCAAAGAACACTTTTCCCCAGATTTTCATATTAGCCAACTATTATGTTAGGTGCTTACAATACATTTTCTACCCCTATACGTAAAAATATAAATGAATTGCTTACTTTTTCTGAAAGGAACTTGACATATATCATCACCATTTTGTAGGGCGAATCTCCAGATGATGTAAACCAATTAACTCAAAAAAATCTTCTCACTCCCGCTATTTGGATTTTGAAATGCTGATTTGAATTAATATTTCAATTCACCATTACATTATTTTTATTTTTATTTTTATTTTTATTTTTACAATACGTTTATTTTTCATTCACAACTTCTTCCTTCAGGTTTTCCCTTGCTATTTGTTCTAGTCAAGAACAAGCACTACTTGCTCAATAGAAAGTTTATGCTCTGCAACTTTGTCTCCCCATTAAATCTGGTGAAGCACATAAATAAATAGTTCCTTTAAAGATCTCAGATTTCACTGTACACATGTGAGAGTTGAAGCTTCTAATAAATGCAATAAAATACACCTTGTTCCAGAAAGAGGGCATATAGAATAATTGCTATTAATTTTTTACATTTTATGTTTCACACAGAGAGATAATATTCTACTCTGTGGAAGAGAAACTTAACATTAACTTTCTAATCCTAAAGGAACATTTATGAGCATCTATCTTTAAATCTTGACATATCTGATCTGCTGCAAAGTTATTCATTAACCTGCAAACACTGTGCTTTGTGATTGTTCTTTACTAGCCATAGGATTACAGCATAGATGCAAAGACATTTAAGCATTTCTTATTTTGTGTGTGTATAGAATTATGTTGAAGAAAGACAACAATCAGTTGTTTTTGTTTGTATGTTTCTTAAGAAATATAAAATACTTTTGGAAGGA
Source organism: Anas acuta (assembly GCF_963932015.1). Classification (NCBI taxonomy): domain Eukaryota; kingdom Metazoa; phylum Chordata; class Aves; order Anseriformes; family Anatidae; genus Anas; species Anas acuta. The sequence continues at coordinate 37,267,200 of NC_089017.1, forward strand.
AGTTAGTATCTTTTTTTGTCATCTTCTTTACTAATTTAAAAACATAAATGGCAGTTTAGTTGTATCCATTACTTCAGATTTTGAGGAAATAATGCAAAATGTCCAATATGCAATCCAGCAAATGCCTGAGTCCTATGAAAGCTTAATGACTTATTTCTCAAAACAGAATGAAGAAAGATAGGAAAAGTACATGGGAGGAAAAGTATTGTTCCTTTCCTTTAAAAAGCCTTGAAGTATGTTCAAAAACATTTTATGAGGTCACACTAAAAAAAAAAAAAAAAAAAAAAAAAAGAGTAATTGGAAGAAAAATTCTGCTTGTCTAAGCGAAGAGCACATTTGTAGCAGTAGGGTAAATGTTTTATCGATTGAGAAACTGGGAAACTCAAGTCATTACTCACCATGGGCTAAAGAATAATTGCTAATGCTCTGGCGGAAAGATTAAAAACTGTTTCTGGAAGTATTTCTTACAATGATCAATGGTGTATCATCCCAGGCCATTGGATCTTCAATAACATTTTTCTCTTTTGGGATACAATCAATTTTTATAATATGATTCATTTGCCAGCAGGCGTGCTTTCTTCATACGATGAAAAGGCACTTATGCACCTCATATTGTTGAAAAGTAATCTTATACAGCCAGAGCCCAAGCTTTGATATAAAAGATTCTTCCAAATTCATCTCTGTTTTTAATTGGGTTTGGGAAATAGATGTGGTGAATGGCTGCTAGCTTTTGTATTGTTTTCCCCGTTTGGTTTTCCATCAAAGTCATTTTAAAGCTTTTTAAATAATCATGATTATTACAGCACAGAAGTGCAAGAAGTATTGAGGAGAAAGTGAGCCATTCTCTGACCTGTGAGTGGCTCGAGCAATTTATTGTATACACATTAATTGTAGTGGTAATTCAGATCAGCAGTAACTATAAGGCTACTATAGCTCACTTGAACAAAAACTGCACTTAAGTAACCAAGTGTTGTCCACTACTTTGTCTTAGTGAATAACTGGTTAAAATGTTAAAACTATCAGGATTACAAAATCAAATACTTGTACAAATACAGAATCTGTTTCATACTCTGAACAGTAAACATCAGTGAAGAGAGAGCAGCTATACCTCTTTGTCAGAGCTGACAGCTAACTTGATTGATAAACCAGACTGATATAAACACAGAGCCATTCACAGTTCCAGCTAATAGCACGAAACTCCCCACAGCAGAGTACCACTGCTACCTGCTACCCAGTAGCACTGCTATACAGGCAGTTAATACTGCCTCACTCTTTTTGATCAATGCCAATTCTACTGTTAAAGTTTCTGTTGTTAAATTCTACTATAAAGTTTCAACCAGGATGTATCTACCTACACGTGAGTTTTACACACTTCAGATTCCTCATCTCAAGAAATTTTACAAGAAAACCTATTAAGTGTTTTCAGACAAATCTTATGTATGTAAGAAGCTCAAATAAGACTAAGAATATAACTGGTAACATCATATAATCTGAGACATATTCTCCTGTTTGCACAATTTATGCTGACTTTAGTTAAAAGAAAGCTTCAAGCTAGAGTTTGGATAATAAAGAGTAAATAAAGCAGAAGTTCTCATTCTGACAGAAAACAAAGAATCATGGGGAGGGGAGGGGAGGGGAGGGGAGGGGAGGGGAGGGGAGGGGAGGGGAGGGGAGGGGACGGGAGGGGAGGGGACGGGAGGGGAGGGGACGGGAGGGGACGGGAGGGAGGGAGGGAGGGAGGGAGGGAGGAAGGAAGGAAGGAAGGAAGGAAGGAAGGAAGGAAGGAAGGAAGGAAGGAAGGAAGGAAGGAAGAAAGGAAGGAAGGAAGGAAGGAAGGAAGGAAGGAAGGAAGGAAGGAAGGAAGGAAGGAAGGAAGGAAGGAAGGAAGGAAGGAAGGAAGGAAGGAAGGAAGGAAGGAAGGAAGGAAGGAAGGAAGGAAGGAAGGAAGGAAGGAAGGAAGGAAGGAAGGAAGGATCAATGTGCAAACTCAGACTCAGAAATCATAGAATCATAGAAAATCAAAGTTAGAAGGGACCCAAACTCTTGGGTCCTCAAAGGACATATTAAATAAATAAATAAATAAAATAAAATCAGATCATGTATCTGTATCTGAGAGCACTGTGCAAACACTTCTTGAACTCTGGCAGGTTCAGTACTGTGACTGCTTTCCTGGGAAGCCTGTTTCAAAGACCAAACACCCTCTTGGTGAAAAACATTTTCCTGATTTCCAACCTGAACAGCTTCAAGCTGTTCCCTCAGGTCGCGTCATTGGCCGCCAGAGAGCTCAGCGCCTGCCTCACCTCTCCCCATTGTGAGGAAGTTATAGAGCACAATGAGATCTCCCCTCATTCTTCTCTTCTACTACTAAACAATCCAAATTACTTCTGCTGCTCCTCAGGTCTTCGCCTCTAGACCATTCAACATCTTTGTTGCCCTCCTCGGAACACTCTGTAACAGTTTTATGTCTTTCTTATACTGTGGCATCCAAAACTGCACACAGTACTCAAGGTGAGGCCACAGTAGCACAGAGTAGAGCAGGACAGTCACTTGACTGGCTGGAAATGCCATTCCTGGTGCACCCCAGGGTACAATTGGCTGTCTTGGCTGCCAAGGCACACTGCTGGCTCATGTTGAGCTTGTTGTTGGTCTAAACTTCCAGATTTATTTTTGTGGGGCTGCTCTCCAGCATCTCATGCCCCAGTCTGTATGTATAATGAGGGTTGCCCCTTCCCAGTGCAGAATCTGGTACTTGCTCTTGTTAAACTTCATAATGCTGGTGATTGCCAAGCTCTCTAATTTGTCCAGGTCTCTCTGCAAGACCTCACCACCCTTGACAGAGTCAAAAGCTCCACCCAATTTGGTATCCTCTGTGAACTTGCTCAAAAACAAAACAAAACAAAACAAAAACTTCAAGTCCTTAATTTAAATCATTTATGAAAACATTGAAGAGGACTGGTCCTAAAATGGAGCCCTGGGGAACTGCACTAGTGACAGGTTGCCAGCCTGATGTAACCCCATCTAGAACCCTCTGGTCCCACCCCATAAGCCATTTGTTCACCCATCTTATTATGCTTTTATCTAAATGTATCCTTGTCATTTTGTCCAGAAGGATACAGTTAGAGACAATATTGAAAGCTTTACTGAAATTCAGAAAGATTACATCAACTGGCTTCCTTTGGTAAACTGTCTTGCTGTTCTTGTCATAGAAGGAAATTAAATTTGTTAGACGTTACATTCCCCTAGTGAACCCATGTTGGCTCTGACCAATAACTGCATGTTTTTTTAGGTGTTTTTCAATAACTCCCAGAATAATCTTCATCATAATTGTACCAGGCAATGAATTGAGACTGACAGGGATGTAATTGCCAGGATCTTTTTTCTTGCCCCTCTTCAAAACTGGGACCACATTTGACAGCTTCAAGTCAACTGGGACCTCGATGGATTCCCAAAACCATTGAAAATATGTTGAGAAAGGTCCTGTGATGACATCAGCTGTCTGAGTATTCTGGGATGAATCTCATCAGGTCCCATGGACTTGTATGCATCCAGGTGGAGCAGCAAATCCTGCAAAGTTCATGATTAACTGGGAGTTTATCTTACCCTCAGCCACAGTCCCCCAGCTCACGGCAGTTGGGGTCCCAGAGCTTGTAACTTGTGTTGAAAACAGAGGGAAAAAATGCATTACATGTATCTCCTTTGTCCATATCCCTGTTTATTAGGTGACAATCCTCATCAAGTATCAGACCAATGTTTGCTGTGGTCCTCCTTTTCCCATCAACATATTTAAATAATCCACCAGTTAATCCACCAGACAATTAAGTCATGCCTCAGCTATGTTAAAGCTAATGGAAGGCCAAACTATGGAACAGCTGTCAAGCAGGATACAAGTGAATTCTCAGTTTTGATCAAATTAGTTTGAACATGTGTCACAGAAAGTGTGGATATATAGCAGGCTGCAGATATTTTTCAAAAGAAAGAAAGAGGAAAGAAAGAGGAAAAGGAGAAAAAGAGAAAGAGAGAGAGAGAGAATGAGAGAAAGAAAGAGAGGAAGGGCGGAAGGGAGGAAGGGAGGAAGGGAGGAAGGGAGGAAGGGAGGGAGGGAGGGAGGAAGGGAGGGAGGGAGGAAGGGAGGGAGGGAGGGAGGGAGGGAGGGAGGGAGGGAGGGAGGGAGGGAGGGAGGGAGGGAGGGAGGGAGGAAGGAAGGAAGGAAGGAAGGAAGGAAGGAAGGAAGGAAGGAAGGAAGGAAGGAAGGAAGGAAGGAAGGAAGGAAGGAAGGAAGGAAGGAAGGAAGGAAGGAAGGAGGGAAGGAAGGAGGGAAGGAAGGAGGGAAGGAACACAGAAGCTCTAAACATCATTCCTACTCTGTCAAGGTGAGCAGGATGAAGTATTTTCCAAAGTCATTGTCTCTTGCTCTTCATTGTTGATACTCAGAGCCCAAGAACATATTAGATTGTTTTGTCCCTAGACCAAACTGGAACTTGGGTTTAGCTTGCAAATTTGAAACTTAGGTATTTCCTTGGTATGTACCTACATTTCTGCAGATCTGAGTTGTCCCCCCCCTATATTTTCTGTTGACATCCATATTATTAAGGGTTCTTACAACCAGAAGGGAGGGATATAATAATCATAACAATTATAAGTAACTTGGCTGAAGAATGTATCAAAACTGTCTTCAAGAAAATACTTCCTTACATATAATTCTACCTATAGAGCATATAAAAGCCATAGAGTTAAAGACTTCTGGAAAAGCAGGATTTTTTAGTGTTTTGTTGTTGTTTTTTTTTTAATTTAAAAAAATGTTTAAAAAAAAAAAAAAAGGTGTAGAGGAGAGAGTAGAAAAGATTCATAGGTTAATAAATTTAATAAATTTAAGGTAATTTTAAAGCTCTTTATTATATTACAACAGGAAATTCATGGGAGAGTGGATTGGAAGCAATATATACTTACATAGTTGCAAATGATCCAATCCAAACAAATTTATAACAGTAACCCACTACTGAAATAATGTCTAGATTTTAAAGAAAACCCAGTTCAAAGATTTTTCTCAAACAGAGCAATTTAAAATTTTAATAAGGCACAAAACATTTTAATGAACAGACTGTCAGTTACATTAGAAAATGTGGGCTTAGCAGTAAGAGAGACAGTGCCCACGATGTCTGTTCATGTCCATCAGTTTAGACTAGCTGCAGAAAAGTAGTACTTCATGAATTAAAGACCTAACATTTTCTGTGACTCCTACTTATTCAGACTTCTAAGAATTGATCTACTGGCAGATTCTGAAAAATACAAACCAAATTCAAAACAAAAACTTTAATAAACCACAGGTTGGAAATAACAATCCCCTCTGAAATCAAAGAGAGTTTTTCTGTTGGTTTTGGAGTTTTATATCAAGACCACTAGATTTATAATGATGTGAAGAAGATGAACCTGATTACCAGCATAGAAAACTAATAATTCAGAAGGGTCCATAAGGGATGTCGTGGTCTACACAGAGGTCAATTATAAATTTTGTTAACACCGACATATACAATATGTCAGTAACATGGGCCGGTGTAGTGAATGAGTGGGCTGGCACTAAACTGAAGACAATTTACCCTCCTGAAAAGTATTTTAATTACCTCAGTTCTTAAGAGCCTAAGCACACCCAACTTGTCTTCATAATATAAGGGATTTTATTTAAAATAAAAAAAAATCACCACTATTATTTTTCCAACATTAATATGCTTCCTTGTTTCACCAGTGAACTAATTATTCCTCCTCTCGATACCCACTTGCTCCACCTCACTGCAAAGTAGTTTGATCAAATTTAGTCAAGAATATAGTGATTTCCTCAACTACAAGCATGCTCTGTACCCATGACGAAATTCTGATGATTATTATTTTCATTTAATATCTGTGTTACAGTTTCCATTTGATGTTACATTTAGGTCTTCATCTTTAACTCTGTTTGCATTTACCAAAAAAAAAAAAAAAAAAAAAAAAAAAAAAAAAAAACTACCTACCACTTGTACGCACTTTACACACCTCTAAATTTTGGGGAGTGAACTACTAATTCATGTACTGCATAAGATAATAATAATAATAATAATGTTAACAAGCATTAACAAAAAAGTCTGTCTAGTCTGCATCTTTATTAGCTGCATGACTGATCTTTCTCTTTCTCTCCTAAACAGTTTAAACACTTCTAAGTATCTCTGTATACAAACTCCCAAAATAAAGCACCAACCAAACAAATTTGTTGTTCTAGAAACCTGAAATATTCTACCTACCTCTGGTCTTAATGATACTAGATGAAGTTTGGCTACTACTGCAATTAATAGGACAACTGTGACATTCCTGGTCCAGCAGTAGACTATTCACCATCCTTTCCACACTGTCTTTGAAAAATAAATAAATAAATAAATAAATAAATAAATAAATAAATAAAATAAATCGTGTTTTTTTTTTTTTCTAGAATAATCATATATAATTGAGATAGTTTTATATACATTATGTTTCTAACCTATGAAAGTACAAAACTTATAAGTATGACTATGAACATCAGACAAGCTAAATTTATCTAAAAGATCTTTATTTGAAGACAAAGACAACTCTTTATTAGACTTGTACTAGAATTTGTCTTGTTCTTCTTCCAGCAGCATCAGTAAAACTACTAAAGTAATCTAGTTATTGAAGGCTATGTCTTAACACTATTTTACCCATAATTTTTTGTTGACCGAAAAGGCATAATTTTTCATTGGTCATAGATTCAACACTGGTCTTATACTTTTGTTTCTCTTTCCTTGCTTAAAAATAGCAAAACAAAAGGAAAGAACTTTGTGAATAGAGTTCTGAAAAAGTAGAAACATTATGAAAATGAAAAACAGGAGTCTACAGACAATACTTACCATTCAATGACTTCTAAGCAGCCTTAAAATGAAAGAACTTTGTAATGATCAACCTCACACTTTATTTACTGTGCTTATGAAACTGTAAACTTTTTCCTATTTTTCTTCCTAAACAGTATTTGTGATGTTGGAACAAAGATACTAAATTATTATCTATAGGAAAATAATAATAAAAAAAAAAGACTAAAAGGCGGGGCCGGGGGGGGGGGGGAGTGGGGGAGGGCAGTAGTTCAGGATACAATAACTTTGAAAAAGCGGTCATGAAACACAGTCAGAACAACCGATGATCTCCAGAGTCTGTTAAACATTAATGTTTGTTTTATGTGTGCCAGCAATTATAATCTATTATAATATATGAATCCATGCCCCAATTCAATAACTATTTATGCTAGCACAAGCTCACCACAAAGCAACATAAAAATTACTTATGGTATTTAAAGCCAAGAAAAAATAACTCTACCATGAAAAAAACACTACTATCAAATGCAATGCTATTATTTTTTCTATTTTATGTTGTTTAGAACTGTGCTCTATTGTTTGTTTTGCTGACAATGGGAGTTTTAGATTTAGAGTATCTATTTTAATCTCTTCTCTGCCAATGGTAGCATAAGATTTAAAGGACCTCTATTTTTGTCTAAATCTTCTTACCTGCATTCTGCTTTTTCCTTCCACTTAACATTTTTCTGTGGCATGGTTAAGCTCTCTTCTTGGACACTTATTCCTGCATGGGTTCCCAACAAGCTGCAGATCCTGCCAGGAGCCTACTCCTGTGTGGGATCTGCATGCCTGCTGCTTCTTTCAGGCCATGCCCATATTCTTTGGCATAGGGTCTTCTACCGGCTGCAGTATAGACATCTGCTCTGGCATGGTTCTGCATGGGCCACTGGGTAACAACCTGCTTTACCATGGTAATCTCCAGAGGCTGCAGGGAAATCTCTGCTCTGGTGCCCGAAGCTCCTCCTTCCCCTGTTTCTTCACTAACCTTAATGTCTACAGGATTGTTTTCCTCACATCTTCCTCACTCCATTCTGTCAAACAGTATTTTGTCCTTTCCTAAATACACTCCCCCACAGGTTCTACAAGTCTGCCTCTCCTTCTGGCAGCTATGACCTGAGGTGTGGCCATTGGAGCTCTCTGAAACCATCTATGGTATGGGGCATGCCCAGGCTCTCTTATCAGACGCCAGACATGCAGCCCCATCACTGCCATCATATCATCACCTACACCCAATACTTTCTAACCTCCACCTTTTTGAAGCACATATCTAAGAATTATTGTTAAAATACACATTCATCACACAATCTTCACGAACTTTGCTTACATCAATAATAAACAAAAAAAAAATCCCACATCAAAGTAACATTGACTCAACACCAACAAATGTGGAAAGACAATTTACACACAGTTTACACTATGCTTGGTACAAAAAATAACTGTGTTTTATTGACCCCAGTCAAACACCCACTCTGCCTTTCACACACCCTCCTCTCCCACAGTTACAGAGAAAAAATAGAAGGTAAAAAGACTCATGGATCTATATGAATAGTTTCACAAGACAAGCAAAAGCTGCACGCAAAGGCAAAGGAAAATGAGGAATTTATTCACCACTTTCCATGGGCAAGTTTATGCCTCTCCCTGGAGAGCAGAACCTCAACACATGTAACAAGTTACTGAGGAAGACAAATACAATAATCCTAAATGTCCCCTCTTCCTCCTTTTTGAGATTTTATTGCTGAGCATGATGTTGTATGGCATGGGATAATCTTTTAGCCAGATGGGGTCAGCAGTTCTGGCTGTGTCCTTTCCCAATGTTTTGCCCACCCCTGGCCTACTGGCCTTTGGGTATCAGGAAGAAAGAGAGAAAACCTTTACATTGTGTAAGTACTGTTCTTCAGTAGCCAAATGACTGATGTGTTATCAACATAGCTTTAGCCACAAATTCAGAACACAACTTCATACAGGCCAGAATGAAAAAGTCCACTTCACAACCTCATCCAAACCAGACACAGTCACAGGCAGTAATAGCTTTCTCATCTAGTCTTCATTCATTTTTTTTTACACAGATTAAACACTTTTTCCTTAAGGCTTCATATTTCCTCTTCAGTCCTGTTATAGAAAAGATTTGTTTAAGAATGAAGCTCCATAAACATGTAAATAAAATAATCAGAACTTATCCCCAGTTTAATTTATAGCAAAATTTAAAACAAAATCAACAGGAGGATAAAAAGACTGAAAAGCTTTTTCTGGACCATAATGACATAGATGGACAAACTCTCAAATAGGTGTAGATTTGAACATGAATCTGGTCACTGAGAATCCACTAGCTAATATAACTCCTCTGAGGTTCAACAATAAAGTGACATTACCTTTTACGTTTAGATTACAATCTCTCATTTATTTCAACATAAAATTTTCAAACACTCAGAGATCATAACCACAGAAAGGAAAGATGCTAAGCAGAGTTAAAACTGGGATCTTAGATGTACAAAGTACATGCTCTACTATCAGAATTTTGCATTTGTCAAGAACTTTCCTTCAGAAGTGCATATCAGTTGAACATTTATTTGTATAAATTAAAGCAAACATCAAATTATGATAAGATGTCATTGCATCCATTCATCACTCTTTGAGCTACAATTAAAAGCTCCCCATATGAAGCCAAATAGTTCTGTAACTGAATATAAAGTTCTTCCTCAGGATGAGAGTTCTTTTAGATTTTTCTGTAACATTCGCAGTTCCTGTTTTGATTGCTCAGTTACTTGTTACAAACCCACTGAAAACATAATTTAGGAATAAACTAAGCAAATTTTAATATCTTCTTTCAATCCTTTCAATAAGAATGAAAGCCATTTATCTGTAGTGTTTCTTGTTTCCCAGAGTGTAAGTTACACAGTGCTAAAGGAAGAGGTAATTTAATAACTTTACTAATCATTATGGCTAATAGTACAAAACTCTTAATTGCCTTTCACTTAAATGTTTATTTTTCATTTTTCTTTGAAAAATGAATGTTCTGTTCTGATTTTGATGCAGAGGGTTTGTAGATTGACCTACTTTCATTTTTCATTACTGCTGACATTTGTTTTATTTTCTTTGGTTAAAGGCAAACAATAATGAAACAGGTAATCAGCATGGATGTAGGTCACTGAAAGTGTCCCAGTTTTGTTAGTATTCTCTCTTGGAAAAGAAATAGCTATTTCAAAAATAAAGAGAGTCTTATTCACCTGTTCCTGTTCACACCAAAAGGCAAATGAAAATCTCTGCCTCTGGCAACATGTGATCTTTTTGATCATGGATATCATGATCACATAATTCAGAAGGACATTCAGATTTGTTGGCATCTAGCTACAGTCATGAAGATCAAAATACAGGAAAAGAAAATCATTATCAGTGCCTTCAGTAACTTTTTCTAGAGAAAAAAAATAATCATTTGAAACATGACTTCAGTCTCATCATACTTTTACTCCAATAATGGAGAGCAGTGCTTTTTTCTGGACAAGCCCTGGAGAAGTAAGGTAAGAACTTGAAATGGTCATGGTCCATTTATAAGCTGCATTTACAATGAAGACAGATATCAACAGACTACAGTAGAAAATATGGAACAGACACTGTTTTCATCATACAAAGCCATAATATAGGTCATACCTTTCAGGATTAGCCATGTCTTAACTACACTATGTGATAAGCCTATATTTATAAATACCAGTAAGGGAAAAACAAAATTCAGCTAAGTAGTACTTCAAATAAGTTGTGATTAAATTTGTTCCTGGTCATGTTTAAAAGGTACAAAAACAATGTTGATCCAGAATGTGTTCCAGTTAAAATCATTTTTAAGAAATTGGCAATCATTCTAAAATCTAACTAACTTTTTGGCATCAGGAAGATAAGTGGCAAAAGTATTGCTCTGTACAAATCCAAAATGTTCCACCTGTAAAACCCTAACACAGCATTGAGTCATAACAATGTTTACATGCAAAAGGGCTCTCTGCAAGAACAGCTGCACACTTATGTCTGACTCAAAATTTATGCTCTGAATGGAGCAGATTCACTGCTAATCTTATTGGGCCCTTTTAACTCATGACATCAGAGATCAGTTTTTAATACAAGCAGAAAGCAATAATATTTGTATTTATGCTATATGTTATAATAATTTATTAAGAATTTCCAAGTTGTTGTGAACAATTCTTTAGAACTATCATAAATGCATGCCAAACTCATTTACTTAAAACACTGATCTTACTCATTAGTTCACCACTTCATCCTCTGGATTTAAGTCATGCTTTATCACTGTGATATCACTGCGTGATATCACTTGTGTGATATTCATCAAGCAAGAAAAAAAAAAAAAAAGTCCCCTAGAAAAGCAACATGAAAAGTATTCTGAGGAAGCACATTTCACCAAATTTATTTAGACATGTAAGCCCAATTTTTAAGATAACAAACAATCTTTCAATTATCAGTCTGGTGAGGATTGTAATTTATTCCTGAGAGGGAGTGAGGATGAGCTATACAATTCATTTGTCAGTTCAAGGAATACCAATACCATTTTTTAAATAAAGGGAACATTAAAATACTGGATAACAACTTGTAATTAATGCATATCTCCATTTTCAAACAAATTCTGAAAGACCGGAGGATCTAAGTCATCACCAGTAGATAAATTGGCACACACAATGCTAGCATACTGAAGGAATGAAAGAGCTTTTGTCCTGAGTCCTTGTTTCAGGTATATTATAATAGGAAGGGCATGTATGTAATCTTAAGCACATAAGACAAATACAAATTTAGTCAGGGTAAATAATTCCTAGTAATTGGATGTTGGATTTTTTTCCCCTTTTGGCACTGCTTGTAGATGGAAGCTCTTATATACTGACAAGCATTTCCTAAAATAATAGTAATAATAAAAAGTATATAAATTTAAAATAAATAAAATAAAACAAATAAAACAAATAAAACAAATAAAATAAAATAAAATAAAATAAAATAAAATAAAATAAAATAAAATAAAATAAAATAAAATAAAATAAAATAAATAATAAAGTCAGTAAGCTAAAAGTTTTCATTCTATCCAATAATAACACCTCCAAGAGTAGTCATCCAAAAACACAAAAAAAAATAGTTGGGTCTTATGCTGATAATTATAAGTAATAGGTTGTTTTAAGTAAGTTTTAAGTAATTAGCTTGTCTTATGCCAAGCTAACAAAATCTATGTTTAAATCTCTACATGCTATAATGCCTGCTTGACTACATACTTAACATTAATCTCACAATAAAGTTCTCCATGAACCTCTTCAAGAAGAGTCTCTCCTGTACAACTAAGGTCAAAAGCTGCTGTCTCCTTCCTCATACACATAAAAGCTGAATGTTATCCACACAGATGAAAACTAAATTTTGGCTGTAATTCATCCATGTAAGAAAACGTGTACATTCAAAAAAGCTCTTAGGGAAGGGCAGTGTCTCTCGACTGCTATGTGTAAGTCGTTTGATACCATTCCCAAAAGAAGTGTGATAAACATAGACTAGATCCTTGGAACATCACTATTGTGTTTCTCAGTTATCAGAATCTAAGTCAGGTTTAGAAAATGTACTTGTTAGCTTTTTAAAAAATATTCTGGCTTGGTAAAATCAAGGCTGCAAATTCCGTAGCAGCTAAAGATGAAAATCTGGAGGAACAGGGCCTCTTCAGTGGTGATTTCTCAGTTTTGAATATGACTTTAAGAAGCACCAATATGGTAACAGAAATCATTATAGAAATTACATTTTAAAAGCATGAAAAATGTTCAGGGATTAGAAAGCAAAAAGACCAGGTACACTGCGTACTGAGCTTAAACAGTAGCATTGAAAAAAAAATAAGAGGCTTGACATATCTGAGAAAAGTGGAGGTCAAAGCAAACTAAAGAATCATAGAATCATTAAAGTTAGAAAAGATCTTCAGGATCATCTGGTCCAACCATCACCCTGCTACCAATGTCACCTACTAAACTAAGCACCACATCCAACTTTTCCTTAAACACCCCCATGGACAGTGAATCTACCACTTCCCTGGGCAACCCATTCCAATGCCTGACTACTCTTTCTGAAAAGAAATTTATCCTAATTTCCAACCTAAACCTCCCCTGGCACAACTTGAGGCCATTCCCTCCAGTCCTACCACTAGTCATCTGTGAGAAGAGGCTGAACTCCAGCTCCCCACATCTTACTTTCAGGTAGTTGTAGAGAGTGATAAGGTCTCCCCTGAGCCTTCTCTTCTCCAGACTAAACAAACCCAATTCCCTCAGCTGCTCCTCATAGGGCTTGTGTTCCAGGCTCTTCACCAGCTTCATAGCCTTTCTCTGGACATGATCCAGGGCCTTGATGTCCTTGTACTGAGGGGCCCAAAGCTCAACACAGTACTCGAGGTGCAGCCTCAGCAGAGCAGAGTACAAGGGGACGATCATCACCCTGGTTCTGCTGGCTAAATTATTCCTGATACAAGCCAGGATGCCATTGGCCTTCTTGGCCAGCTGGGCACACTGCTGGCTCAAGTTCAGGTGAGCATTAAGCAGCACCCCCAGATCCTTTTCCTTTGCATAGCTTTCAAGTCATTCTGCCCCAAGACTGTAGTGTTGCATGGGGTTGTTGTGGCCAAAGCACAGGACCCAGCACTTAACCATGCTGAACCTCATCCCATTGGCTTGTGCCCATTGACCCGTCCTGTCCAGGTCCCTCTGGATGGTCTTGCTACCCTCTAGCACATCAACACTTTCCCCCAGTTTGGTGTTATCTGCAAACTTACTGAAAGTGCACTCAATTTACTTATCCAACTCATCAATAAAGATATTAAAAAGGATGGGCTCCAACACTGACCCCTGGGGATCACCACGGGTGACTGGACAAGCTGGATTTCACTCCATTCACCACCATTCTTTGGGCCCAGTCATCCAGTCAGTTTTTAATCCAGCGGAGTGTACCTGTCCAAGCCATGGGCTGCCAGTTTCTCCAGGAGAATACTGTGGGAGACTGTGTCAAAAACCTTGCTGAAGTCTAGGTATATCAGGCTTTCCCTCATCTGCCAGGCAGGTCACCTTGTCATAGAAGGAGATGAGGTTGGTCAGGCAGGACTTGCCTTTCTGACTGGGTCTGATTCCCCAGTCCCAAAAACAGAAAATTGAGCCCCTGGCAAAAAGATTTGTATACCTTTATTTGACAAGGAAAAGATTATATCTTATACCTCTACTGTTATTTTTTCTTGGCAGAGATAAACAAAACACTGGACCATGCACATCAAACCCTTTTTTTTCTTTTTTTTTTTCTTTTTTTTTTTTTTGTCATCAAGCTGTAAATGTAGAGATACCCTCATCATCATGACAAGGGGCTGACAGATGGATATCTTTACATTTCTTGTTATAGCTTGGACTAGTCTTATTACCACTTATTTTAAAATCTTTCAAGTTTCAGGCCTCAACTTTCTTGATCTTGGATTTCTAAAACCTTGTGTCTCCCTAAAGGTGATAAGCACAGTGGAAAAATAAATGAATAAATAAATAAATAAATACATAAATAAATAATAAATAATACCACTTATTTTTTGTACAGTTAAAATGGGTTAGCTAAACCTGTAGCACTATCTACAGATAAGACATTGCAGCTACATGAAATAAGCTGGCCCCATCTCCCTATTATATATTGATCCTATCTCCCATTAGTCCCAAAGTTCTGTACCATTTGATACCATCAGGGTAAAGGATGATATAAAAGGAAAGAATGTTTCCTTCTTCAGACAGGTAGTTTTCCCAGATGATCACCACAGGGCCATGTCATGCTTGTAACTGTCTGGTGCAAGGAAGTGGGTGTCACAACAGATTGCTGAGGATGGTGAGGCAGGAACAAACTTTTCAATTAGTAATAACACTTTAAATGCACCTATGCTGAACACTAATCTCTTTCACACACAGTACTGGGTCTGGCTGAGATGGAGTTAAAGTTAACTCCCTGCAGCAGTCCATACAGTGCTGTGCTCTGCACCTGTAGCTAGAACTGCACTGATATCACACCAGTGTTGTGTCTATTGCTGCACAATACTGGCACTGCATCAGGACTCCCTCTAACCTGCCCAGAGCCAGCTGGCTGGGGATGCACAAGAGGTGAGGAAGGAACATCACCACAGCAGCTGACCTAAACTGACCAAAGGGATATCATATGATGTTACATTCATCAATAAAATGTTGAAAAAGGAAAGAGAGGGGAAGGGTGGACTCTTGTGAAAATGTCTGTCTTCCTGAACAATGGCTACACGTACTGAGGCCCTGATTCAAGGACATGATCAAGCATTGCTCATTGGTGGAAAGCAGAGAGTGATTTATTTCTTCTGCACTTCCACATGGCCTTTGCTTTTTTGTTGTTTTGTTTTGTTTGTTTTCCCCTTTTTCCTTTCCCCTTTCCCCTTCAGTTAAATTATTTAGTTAATAATAATTTTCCCTCAATAAATATTTTCCCTTTAATTAAATTATCTTTATCTCAACCCGTGAGTTGTTTGTTTCCTTTTTTTCTTCCCCTGCTCTCCCAAGGAGGGGGAGCAAGAGAGTGGTTCTGGTGGAGTTCAGCTGCCTAGCAAGGCTGCACACAGCTTCATTATTGGGTTGAGAACACAGGCTTGGTTTTGCAGAGATTTTTTTCTCAGTTTCCCTGCCAAGAATATTACCTGCAGACAGCACCCATTTCTCAGTCTCATTAACTGTTCCCATCTGCCATTCACAACATGTCAATTGAGTAGCACTTCTAAAATTTCTTCTGTAAATTTTTTGCTTCAAGTTTAGCAAGTCAGTGAGAATCAGCAACAGCGTACATTCTTATGGCTGTGCAAATGACGTTTAGAATTATCACTCACTGCTAAGGCTAGTCTCTCTATACAAGCACTCTTCTCCTATATACTCATATATGTGTTTATATTAGATTCTACTTCCTGTCTTCTCCCACTGGGAGGAAGGAGACATCCAGAGGCATAACTAGAGAATTTATTTTTTTCCCTGAAATCTGATTTTCTTGTCTTTCTTCTCTCTCTGCAGTTTGGGAAGCAGGAGAAACCTCTGCTTTCTCTCATTCTGGCCATTCTTCACATTTCTACCACCAAAATTTGCACCTCAGGAAATTGTTAAAAACAGATATGAGATCCCCTGTTTCCACATGATGCTTTCCATCATCAAGTTCCTTTTCCTGCCTTAGTGTCACTAGTTTTTGGTGTATCTGTGGTGTGAAATTAAATTCTGCTAGCTACCTAGCTCACAGAACACATTTTGGACAAGGTAATAAAAAAAAAAAAAAAAAAAAAAAAAAAAAAAAAAAAAAAAACCACTCTTATCTTTCTTAGATTTTATTTTTTATAACTTTTAGTTGTGTTAGCAGCAGTGATGGAGAAACAGTGACATAGAACTCCTGCTCCCAATATGCAGACTAGATCAGTGCCTTGTAGACATAGCTGAACTGAAAAAGAACCTTGATTTTCAAGTAACAGACTCTCCAAAGAGACACAAAAGGTTTTTCTAGGAATTCCATCTGCTGCTTGAGTCTTCATAATAGCAGACACTGCTGCCCAGTGTCCCATTTGACTTGCAAGTTGTGCTTCAGCCCACACTAACAGTTCGACCCAGTCCACAAGATATTGTCTCTAGTGTATAATCAGCTGTAGGAAGAAAGTTCTGGCCATACTTTCTCTGTTATTCTTTCTATTCCTTTTTTTTTTTTTTTTCTATCACAATCAGAAGGCATTAAAAAATGTCATAACAGGATTTAACAAATTAAACTACAAATAAAATAGATAAATAAATATATGATGATTTAACATGATTTAACCCTCTGACAATGAAGCAGCTATCACAGTAAAATACAATTATTTGCAAAACATCACTGAATGCAAAATAAGGTAGAAAAACCTGCCTAAAACTTTCAAAGGACAAAGATCAAGTCTCCTTTTTCAAGATTTCTGTTTTCCAGTAATGAGGCAATTTTCAGTAAAATTACAATACATCAGAAAAGTAGAACAGATGCAGACTCACTAGATTACCTAATGAGTAATCCTTCTGGGATGTCCTGACATTCAGCACCCATAAAATTTTCACACTAGTCAAAAGGAAAACAGGAATGTATTGCACCTGACAGAAACAGTAACCAAGACAGACATCATTTCTTTATGGTCTGCAACTTCAAACTTGACCATAATGACATGCATGACTTAGTCTTTAGAAACTACATGTGTAGTCAAATTTATATCTTCTTTTCATTATACCCTGAATTTGAGCAATGTTTGGCAAGTTCTCCCATTTCTTTTCAAACATTATTCCTTGCTTAATGGGTCTCTGTTAGACCTAGAGTCTGAGTTGGTAAACTACTCTACTACCATGACAGCCTCCAGCTGATCTTCACATGGGTGGCACAGCTGTGAGACTGTTCTGCATCTCCTTCATGCTGTGGAGGGAGAGGCAGAGTGAAGAAAATCTGATGGATTTGAGAGTTTACTTTAAAGGACGCTAGTTCTGAATATTCAGTCAGTATATATCTCTTAGGACCATATACACTAGTTTAAAGTAGCTTTGGTGTGCATACCATTCCTGTTTCTGTAATTGGAAATAAGCAGGTTGAAAACCCTGGATTATGTCCTGATTGCAGACTGGGAGGTGACAAATACCTGAAAATTTCCCTGCATAGCACCAGATTAGTCAGATTGTGTGGAGGAGAGTAGCGTTCACTCCTTACGTTTTGTCATACTCAACAGTTTACTTAATGTACCACTATCACACACATTAGTAAAGTACACATGCAAAAAAAGACTGCCTTTCATGCATTGCATGTGATCAGAAAGCTGGGACCTAGTTTCCTAAATGTTCCATTTTATTTTCTAATTAACTATGAGAGGTGTTCTGAGCACGGTGTATGTTCTTCAGCAATTTCACATCTCTCTGGTTCCGTAGCAACTAAGGGTAGAGAAGCAGGCACAAGTTCATCAGTATATATCTGACTAAAATGCTTCATTAATCTGCACACAGTTTAAGTTCCCTCCTGGTAACAAATGGATTAAAGCAGGTAGAACTAACATATTCCACCATCAGCCTTTCTGTCATATCTCCACTGCAGGCTTCATTTCAAATGATTTTGAAAGCACTTTCCCACAATAAACTTCTTTAAGCAGGACTGCCAAAGCTAATTTCAAAATTAACAATTCTCCTAAAATGTGTAGCTCTTGTCAGGCGTCATTTCTCTAATAAACTCCTGAAGACTGTAATAGAGGCTTCCATGCTTTTCAGGGCATTATGCAACAAATACATTGACATTTCATCCAAGTCGAGTTTCAAAGACTTCAAAATAGATCAAAGCTTTATTGAAAAGGCCTGATATATTCAGGACAGCTACATAAAATCTGTATTTAATCTGTGTTTAATCCAGTAAAATAAAAGACACAAAGTAGTTTATAAGATTAAAAACAGAGAATTTTAAAAAAATAAAATAAGATGCTTTCCTGAGAAACCATTTTTTTCTTAGTCATATTAAATAGTGAATGAGTCATATCATGGAAGACTTTCACTGTTTGACTTCTAGTCTTCTGATCAGAAATAATTATTTTTAAAAAAAATATCCTCTTTCTATACTTTATACCTTTACAACATTCTCCTGGACATCATCCTGGACATCAGCGCAGAGAATGCAACTAAGACCACATTCTCCTAAGGCTGCTCTTTAAGTTCAAGATACCCATTACTTTTTTATGTTTTTTTTGAGGTACACCAGCTGATGTATTAGAAAATAAGTTGGATTTATCTCCATGACTTAAGATGTTCCTTGTTCCAGACTTCACTTTAATTCTGCAGGTGTAAATAAGCATTTAAACTGACATCATTTACACATTTTCCAGTTGCAAAACTGTGTCAGTTTTATCAGGATGCTATCATAGAGTCATCTTTCAATTGGATGCATTTCTACATAGTTCCTCCTTTGTGGTTTGTAGCCTTGTTTTCATCTGACAAAAATATATATATATATATATATATATATATATATATATATATATATATATATATTTCTGACAGAAGTAATTTAAGTATTCTTATAATTTTTTTTGATAAAAAAATAAAAATGTCATCCTTGCCATATGTTTTTGTGAAAGGCAAGTTCTAGTTAAGAGTAACTGAAGAAAAAAAAATAAATAAACAAAAACAAAAATAAAAATTAAAAGAAAAAGAAAGAAAAAGAAAAAGAAAAAAAGAAAAAGAAAAAGAAAAAGAAAAAGAAAAAGAAAAAGAAAAAGAAAAAGAAAAAGAAAAAGAAAAAAGAAAAAGAAAAAGAAAAAGAAAAAGAAAAAGAAAAGGAAAAAGAAAAAAAAAAAAGAAAAAGAAAAAAGGATTCTCAAAAAGCATTGGGATATTTTTTGTTTTCATTTGGAACTTACACAAGCATTCTCCATTTGAGATTTTTGACCATTTTCTTAATACTAAAAAAGCTCTGGTATTTAACTGGAAAAAAAAAAATAATGAAGATTTTTTTTTTTCCGTTGGAAAGAGTCTTTGCCTTATTGCGATTGGCCACAATGTACAATTCCCAAAATGACACGTCCTACTTCCAATTTAGCATGTAAAATTGTTGTTCCAAAAGCAGACAAAACATCAACCTGTCCATGTAAAATCCTCTTTCATATGTAAATGTGTAATTTTCTTAGTGCATATAAGTGTGTGATATATGGAGTAATAATTCATGTCAACAAGATGGTTGATATAGAACAATGAAAAACACTGAGTAAACTGTTAAAATTTGTTGTTTAATGTTATATGATAATCATACCATTAGTGTAGTTTCAAGGGTTAACAAAATGCGGGAAAAGGTGGCCTCGCATAAGTTATTGTCAATACCATGAGCTTTCCACAACCCCCAAAGAAAAGGGGGAGATGTGGGAGTGTGGTCTTGGGGGCTGACAAGCTCCATGGTTGGTGATAACATCAGACTCTTAACGATGAGGCCATCAAGAATGTAAAGAGTTTAAAAGGAACAAAGAAGGGTGATCCAGAAGACGCCTTGCCATCTCGGGTTGCTTGTTCTCCGGCCGTTAGAGCATAGGTGCTGCTGGGTGTTTGCCACCACCAAGAAACGCTGCGCAGACGCCAAAAGGAGGAGTTTGTGAAAATACTAATTATAATACGAAGCGGGGATAGGTCATACATATGAATAGGTGTACTCAGATTTCTTATGAATATGTAAAAGCAATGTTCTAGTTATATATGGAGTGTTAATTCGTGTCGAGAAAATGGTTGATATTAATAAAGAAGAGGGAGATTTGGGGATGTGTCCATGGGGTTGGAAAGCCCCATGGTTGAGATAACATTAGACTCTTAACGATGAGGCCATCAGGAATATAAAAGAGTTTGGAGGGAACAAAGAAGGGTGATTCAGGAGACTCCATGCAGTCTCCGGTTTCTTGTTCTCCAGCTGGTTCTCTTGTTCTCCAGCCGTTAAGGCATGGATGTTTCTGGGTGTTTGCTGTTGTTGTTACATTCAAAGTTGTTTGACCAGTGAAAAGTTGTTTTGAAAAGAACTGCTGTGGAGAGAAGGATATAAGAGGGAAGCCTGCCCTCAAGAAAGAAGATGGAAAAAAAAAAAAAAAAAAAGGCAACACGGTGAAGTTACATCAATAAAGAAGCAGGAAAAAGAAGTGAAGAGGAACAGGCTGCCAGAATGGAGACCAGGACGGGAGCAGGCATATTGATTGCCTCATGAAGGTAGGTTCAGTCAGGCTCAGCAAACCACCACTCAGAGAAGCTCGTACAGAAAGTCGCTGGAAATAGGCGCACTGGAGCTGGAGAGAAGCTCGAGCTGAGAGAAGCAGAGCTGTGCACACAACTGCCTCTCGCTGGTAAGCATTAGGGGAATCATACGTTCTTAGGAACAAAGACTGTCCTGGTAAACTTGCAGCATATCCTCCTTATTAACAATTGGACAGTTTATGAGCCTGAAATATGGGCCCAAACTGCGGTCAAGGTGTGGGACTCTGCAACTAAAAATGACAAGGTTGCAGTGGGATTGCTCGGCACCTGGCGAGCAGTCTCTGAGGCCTTAAAGAACCCTGTGGGGCCACAGTCAGAAGTATGTGGTTTGCCAGATAGTGAGGGAGCTGCGGGCTCCTTTACTGGTCCGACTTTTATGCCATCGGCCCCTCTGCTGCTACAACCATCAAAAGCTTTTGCTGTTACGCCCCCTGGTGACCTGGACGTGCCTTTTGACCCAGGCCTCATTGGCCTTGAAAAGGAGATGGATATGCTTTTCTTCGATCCGGGAAGAACGGGATACATAAGGCCTGAAGACCGAGTTGCTTGATGACTTAAAGTGAGAAATATTGTTCAAAAGGAATGGAAAATGGAGACTGTTAAGTCATGGAACTTAAAGGATTGTCTGTTACCTTTCCTGATTGTACATATGTATAGGCATATTTGGGTTTAATATGTAAAAGCAATGTTGTGTATATTTAGAATGTTTTATGTTATGTTGGTGGAGCGTAGACTCCCCGCACACCGAGCGCTATTTACTTGCCTTTTATACCTTTTATAGCTTTTATACCTTTTAGAAATATTTGTTTTATAAATATTACAAAATTCAGATTGAATTGAGACCTCATTTATAACATTCTGTATATTTCTAAACTTTCTAAATTTTGATGATTGTGTGTGCATGTTGGTAGAGCATAGGTTCTCTGCACACCCAGTGCTGTTTACTTGCCTTTTATAAATATTACTAAATTCAGAATGAGTTGTATCTTCATTTACAAGTGCATTTATGTAAGGTTTTATTTTTGTTTGCTTGGCAGGCAAGGTTAGGAATATTTTCTTCTGCACTGGTAGCTTCTATATGGCTTCTCTACACTTTTTTCTCCCCTTGTAACACAATCTATGTAGCCTGCAAACTCAAACACCCAACAGTTTGTTTTTTTATTTTCCTATTGACACCATATATTAAGCTATGATCCCATCCTTACAGAAGGATAATTGCTCTGTGCTGCCAATCTGTGTTAATTCTGTAAAATTAACACTGATATTTACAAACAGAATGTGCATCAGTTTCAATGAAATGTCAATTTCTATACCGTCTTCCCCTGAATCCTGAGTGCAGTCCTCCCATGTGAGCACATGGTTGGAAGTGAGGACATTTATAGTCTCTTAGATTTTCCTTCTTTTGAAACATGGAAGGAAATTAGATTTTGTCTCTTCTATCTTCTCTTTACTTTCCTCCATTCTGGAGTATCTCCACTCTCCTTCCTTAAACAAAGGAAGGAATAAGAAATAGCCATACTTCCAAATGAAAAAGCAAATGGCATCTTTGGCAAATGATCTATTTCCATCCAGCTCTTTTAAACTCGTAAAATAGCCCAAGCCACATTCCTGTTTTTACCTTTACTCATGATTTCATTTCTGTTAGCTGGCATGTTTTAACTTCATCTGTCCTGAAAATGATAGCATGGTAGCAGAAACATGCTCATGATGGTGAAGGTTCAGATTAAGAGCAGAAACCCATACTTCTTTCCTGTGCTTTAGTGGGGAAGATTAATTCTCTTTTTCTTTTTTCTGTTTCCCTATCTTACATCCTACAGCCCACTGTTACTGTAACTTCTAATTCTTATTTAACCCGTCTATACACACCAGAAATAGGGTCATAGATCAATATTGAAGTAACATTGATTTTTTTTAATTTTCTTAAAGGCACTTTAGCCCAGGCAGGTCACCTTCCATGCCTCCAGCTAATCACGACTGCATCTCAGAACAGCAGTAGCATAAGAAAGTGATACTCTGGCTTTCTGAGAGGTAATTTGGCTCAGCTTAAAGCCTTTCCATAAAACAGAGTTAACTTTCAACACGGAAAAGAAGTAGGTGGACAAGAAAGAAGTAAGGTACTGTACACAAATGTTGATTACAGCCCCCATCTTTTAGGCCAAGAACACCACCTAGGAAGAACAGAACTGAACAGATTCGATTCACTTAATAGACTTTAAGTGCCTCAGGACACAGTACAAACTTGTATCACATTATCAGACAGGCCCCCTCGTGGCATCAATGTCTGCAAAGGCTCATGAATATGTAAATACTATATGTATCTTGGAAACATGCTTGACAAGAGAATAGCTAAAATGAACTGATTCTAGTTATAAGCCATCAGCAAGCCATTCTTTATGTTTGAACAGGCAGCCTATTGCTAGGTGACAGATCATTAAGGCTATCTACTCAGTCAGCGGAAATGAAGAAATAATTTGTTCATAATAACCTTCAGATGACCTCCCAGGCAAAAGGGAGTCTTTAAAGAGCTATCTCTACTGATACATGTCAAGCCTGTGTGGGGGGTTCTTCTGGCCCCACAGTAATAGCAGAGCTGCTGGTGAAACAGAGCAATAAACACCTACTGACAGGGCTGTAGCGTGAAAAGATCTCATCACCTGCCATTAGCTGGCTGATGAATAATTCAGACCTTTCCATCAGAAGGTAGGGATTTCAGACCGTGCTGTTACAGAGAGAAAGCAAGCAGAAGGAAACTGATTGCTAGCTTCAATCAAGGCCTTGCTAAGCCCACTTAGAAAACCATATTGCTCGGCTCAATAAATACGCATGCATCAGATTGTGCTCATCAACAAGCCTAAGTCTCAGAGACACTAGGGGCAAGACCTACTTTTCATAAACAGGCCTCCAATGCAGATGCTGCTGTTGGCCCTTTCTCTATAGAGGGGTATATTTCATTTTCATTCCTTCTCTGTAGACTGTTTTTTTAATTATTTTTCCACAGCCTTACAGCTCATATTACTCATGGAAATCATATGCCCTAATGCTTGTTCTTGCTTCCTACAGTAAGCTCTCAACAAGAGGATATCCTCCTGAACTTCTTCACAAGTTATGTTGTGGTTATAGGTTAGCACTCTTTAGGCCCATTCATTTCTATTTTGAGAAATAGAAGGTAGTTCACTTCTGCACAGAATGCAAACTGAAAAGGGAAAGAGAAGGAAGACCCTCCACGATATTATCTTCCTAATAAACAAACACATGCAGAAATTTTAGAGGCTAGGCTTTACTTTTTCATGCCTTTTTTCTGTTACAAAGATGCAATTAAAATAGCAGCTTTTACACCTTGGATTTTGTTAGTTAGTTAGATTTCTTGTTTTTGTTAAGACATTACTATATTTGTTGTTGAAAGTGAGGAGTTCAACTGTAAGATTTCCAAAGAATACTAGCCTACATACTGAACCTCTATCTGCAAGTCATTCCAATATTTCACTATTGCTGATAACCTGAAGTAGTTTTCAAGACAAAATTCAAATATAATTGAGGCATTGCACCACAAACTGCCCAAGTTCTCATAAACATCTCCTTCTATCAATTATTTTCATTAGTTTGGGAACATGTTTTATACTGTGGGATGATGACAAACAGGAAAAAGGTGATTCTGATTACTGGGTTTCCCTGCTGAGTGATATTGTTTTCTCATTATATCTTTTCTTCAAGAAGTTATAAGTCACCAAGTGTTTAAAAAGATACTTTCTTTTTTTCATATATTTATATTTAATACTGTTTGGCTGCATCTGATTTTCTTTCAGCCTTGCTTACAAGTTATTTTAAGTTAATTTCTGAAGAGAATCACCCAGAAGCTATATCTCCTGCACATTTTCTCAGTATTTGAACAGACTTTGTCAATGAATGCAAGTGGATTGAATTTATCTAGTCACTTCAAGATCTGCCAAACAGGGACTGACAAGTGGACTATTTTCTTCTCCCCAAGTTCCGGTTCACTTTGACAGTAAAGCAAAGATAGAGACTGTACCACAAGATTGTTGAAATTATCTAATTGTGTTTGTTCATAAAGAAACTCTCTTAATGTTGGTAGATAAGGAAAGCAGGCTCTAATTACTTGCCCCAGCATTTATTTTTAAGTAAAAATATTTTCCTAGTGAAAAGTAAATATAACATTTTTATCAAACTGCACTGCTTGGACACCCAACTTATAATTTTTATGTTGTCTTGAACTTCCCTTTAACATCCTCAATAATTTTGGTTTATAGATTTCTGTAAATCCATTGCAAACAGTCAAAGTGAGAACACAAAGTGCTGGGAAGAGGGAATGTCAGGTGAAGAATGAATCAGACAGAAAGTACTGCAGAGAACACTCTCATGCCAATAGTGGCAAAACTGACTTTTTTGTTCTTGTAGTCCTTCCCAGTTATTTCCAACACCCATAAAAACAAATGACCTTCATATGAGATTTATTTAAATTGTTTACAACCTAAGAATGAACGTAAAGATAAAACAGAGCTCTTACTTTGCTTTGAATAGAGAGGCAAACAGAAGTAAGAATACATGAAGGAAGCACAGATATGATGGATTTGCAAAAGCCAGATGTTCCTGTCTTTTGACAAAATGCTGTACTTAAACCATCATTAACCACATATGTGCAGACTAGAGTAAGTGGAGTTACATGTGTGAGCTTTACATATACCTATATATATATGTCTGTTTATGTAATTTCCTTCTTGTATAAATAAACAAACTAGTAAAATCAAAGCTGAAGCGCTCCCAATTCCAGATATCCCTCTAATAGATCTCATAAGGTTTTATTCTGTACTCACTATCCAAACTAAGAGATGACGGTTCAGTGAAGAAAAAGGCATGTTTACCTCAGGAAAAAGTGTCTTTATGACACCGATCTGCTCTGATGAGTCCACTAATGTGAAATTTCTGACCCAATAGGCAGTGATTGCACAGCACTGAGACTCCTCTCATTATTCATGAAATATGTGCTGTACAGTGTCAGCTCTCTCCCTGCAGACTTGCTGCCAAGCAATTACTCATTTCCATCACTTATCTTTTCTCTCCTCCTCCTCCCTACCCCCCCCCCCCCTTCTTTTCGTTTTTATTTTTGGTGGGTGTCTATATATTCAGCACACTTGAAGAAGCAAAAACATAGTCCTGGAATGAAAATGATGCTTGTCTTGTTTGATTTTAAATAGAAAACCACTTTCAAGTCCTTAAAAATTGATGTTGTTTTAAACTTTACAACAAGCAATAGGAGAAACTAATATCTGCAGAAATAAATGGAAAGCAATCAAGAGCATTTCCACTGTTATACTTATTTGTTCAGAGAGAGAAGCTATGAAAACTGTCTTCTGTGACCTGATTCATTCATCTCACTCTCCCCGGAGCACTGGTAACATGCAGAGTTACCAGGGAGGAGGGTGGAGGGAAGAGAGAGGGAGAGAGAATATATATTTTTCTAGGAATGCGTCCACTTTCATCTCTAAATGGAGAATGCTATTTGAAATAAAGGATGACAATCTTGATTTTTTTCCAATTTAAATCCATTTATGCATCCTGGGTTCAAAAGCTTAGTTTAGTTTATATGAGTGTAAAAGGGATTCTGATGTGGAAAAAAAAAAAAAAAACACGTTAGAAAAGATACCCATATATATAATGTGTAGGTGACACATTCTTACCGAATTGTTTCTGGATGGTCTGTTTTATACCAACACAAAACATTAAAAAATTAGTAACCTGTAAAAGAGTTTGACAATAATACAAAAGACCCATTACCTTGCTAATTTTCAATTTAAACAAGATGGGTAGCTTGCTAGTAAATGTGCACTAAACTAAGACAGAAAGTCCAATATTTTTATAGTAATGTTGATTATATATGCTTTAATTTTTGATGTTCAACCCAAAAGGAATATTCTATGTTTTCAGAACATGATCAGGTTGCAGATCCAGATGTGACAGATGACAAAAGGAGTCAGAAAGCCCCCAGGAAGCTGAACTGATGTTATCCCCAGAAGTATATTGTTCTAGCTGGGAGGAGGAGACAGGGGATCTATATCTGTTTCTCTGAAAAGCTTCAGAGAAGGCATAAACAGTGAGGCCTCTAGTTTTTTCATATAGCCCAGGATTCGGATTTTTCTAAATATTTGTTATATTTCTTAAAAATATATATATAAGAAATATATATGTATTATATATACATATACATATGTCTTATATATGACTTATATAAGACGTCTTATATAAGACATATGTATATATAATATATATTAGATATATATATATGTAATATAATATATATATATATTTCTTATATCCAAACAAAATTTGTTATATGCAAATACAAATATTTGTCAATCCACCACTATTTATACATTATTTCCCTTCTATCCCATCAGCCCATGCCCTCTCCTTCAAGGTCATCCTCTTGTTCCAAGAAGTAGAAGGAGGAATATACATGCAACTTTCATTCTGTTGCTCATTCCAGGAGTTAGTCCCCAACAAATTTTCATCTGGGACTGACCTAATAGGCCACAGTACCAATCTTTCCATCCAGTAGGAATATCATCCAATCTTTCCATCAAGTAAGAATATCATCCTCTACTACTTCAGTATATTTAACGTATTAGTGTTTGTGAGGGGAGAATGGGTGATGAAGCCATGAGAAGATGGCTTGCTCTCTGGTATAATACAACCTGGTAACAATTAGGGTATGCATATGCATGATAAGAGGTATCTCAACTAAAGTAAATTCTTACAAGCCCTACTGAACAGACTCAGAAGAGTGGGTTACGCATAGGGGAAAAAAAAAAAAAAAAAGCTATTGATTTATTACCTCGGTGCTATAGCAATGCTTTCTGTCACAGCACTTAAATGATCCAGGATACAGGCCCAAATCATCCCACAGCCAAAGCACAGCACATTCCCAGCAAAGACAGCATTTCTACCATCCAGTATGTGGAGAAGGTATGGAAAAATAGAAATATAATTCATTTTCATAAAATATATTAATATGCTTAGTGAAACTCTCATAACAGTACTAGATAATTCTTACTAATCCCAGCAATTTATGTGCAATCTGGCTCTGTATTTTTCCTCCCAAATTGATTGCTCAAGCTAATAAGTAATTAGTAAGAACTCACATACATGTTTATTATTGCTTAAACTATTTCCTTTTATCCTCAAGCCTGAAGACCCATGAAAAAAGACCCTGAGAAAAGCTGTGCCCAGTACTGACAGGACCTATCAGTTTTACAAGATGGATCACTCTATCCAAGCCATAGCAGCCATCAAATGCTATACAAATTATATAAATAACCAGTAGCAGTGGGCCTGACCTTCTGTGTGACTATCTGAGTCACATAATATGTACTCCAAGTGGGACTGAGTTTTTACCCAGAATACACCATAGTACTATGCATATATATATCACAATGATTGTAATGTTTTAATAGATATCTCCTATTAATAAAGAAGAAGGAAAATGTAGAATGTTTTGGTATTTCAACAGAGAGATTTATTTTTAAGGTATATCAAGTGACCATTTCTTTACCTATCTTTTGTACCTTAAAAAGGGAAGGAAATGGAAGAGAAGGAGAGGAGAGGGAGTGTAGTTTTTTGAGATAAACAATATCCATTTGGCAGCCAAAACTCTAAAATTGTGAAATCTATTCTTATCTGAAACACTTAACATTTCTCGAAATGTAACTAATGTTAATCTTATTACCAGCATCACTGACGCACTAGTCACACAGGACATTAAAGGAAAATACTAAGTTAGGTGACTAGTGTTACAGAAGAAATTAGTCAGTCCTCTGGCACTTCAAGTTATGGATGACATGAGAAGACCAGTATGTATTTATATACATATTATATTGGACATGTAATCTCTTTTACAGCAGAGCAAAAGTATCTTCCATTCATCTGAATCTCAGCAACTTTGCTACAGTTTCTTTTGTTGTTGTTGTTGTTGTTGTTGTTTTGTTTTGTTTTGGACGTTCTTGCATGTACTAAGACAATTAGATGAGCAATTTTCATTTATATCATGGCATTTCATTGGCCCATCAGATATACAGCCAGCCTTATTTATCTGAAGGATTTCCTGATACACTGTAAGACACTTTCATGAGACAGCTGAGTTACTTGCCATTTGGAGACTTCTAGTGAGTGGGTAGCTAACTCAAGTTGAATTAAATTTTTGTTGCTCAAATGCTGTGCTGGCCCATCTCTGTCCTTGAAGTGTGCACTGAACATTCTGTCATTGCTGCTTTTATACAACTTTGAAATCTAAAATATCTTGAAGAGATTTGTAGAAAGGAAACAAAGGATGACATGTAGTGACTTTGTAAACTCAGATATTCATCGATCATTTCAGACCTATTGTTTTTTCATACTTCATCATTGAAATGGCTAGTTTGCATGTTTTCAGCTCTTACCACATTCATTACAAGATCCCACAATTAGAAATCGGAGGTTGCTATCAGAACTCCATTAGGTGTTTGGAGTTCTTGTTGTATTTCTTACAATTTCCAAACTCACTTACAAAAGGATGGCTGTTTTGGCACACAGCAGGAGCACTTCTAATTTTAATATTACTCTTTACAGTAGCTTTCTTGGCTAGAATCCTACCATGATGTCTGCAGAAGTTAACATCAAGGAAATATAAAGTCCAAAGAGAGGAAGCACATATAATTATTAATACATCAAGTAAAATTTGCAGCATCCACATTTCTTCAGATACCTGTGTATGTTTCAAAGAGACTTGGGAATTTTTTGCAATGTTCTGGAATGAGGAGCAGATCTGTGGGACCACAGGACTTCGGATCACACTGTGCTAAGCACGAATTAAAGAACTTGGACCAACTCTGAGCGCATTAATCTGAAGTCCCAATCTGAAAAAACACAAAAGTCTTAAAGGATCTTTGAGAGATTTAAAAGACCTGCGCATGTAAGACTATTTCATCCATCAAATTCTTCAAAGTAAATGATACTTTGATGAATCTTAAAATATGTACACTGCTTAAGGACAAATTTATAAATCTGTTTTCATTTAAATAATATTATTTTAAAGTAAGCAAAGTTAACCTTCAATTGATTTAAATTACTCTTAAAAATATTGATATTTAATAACAGTATGCATAACTTCACAATTGTCCCTAAATTTAACTGCCTTGGATTGTGCTTAACTGAAGTGAATACCAAATTCAGAACATAGTAATCTGCAGTTTCCTTGCTCCAGAAGTTAGAATAACACAGTAATGCTTGCAAAGAGGACAACAATATAAGATTTTCCTCCAAAAATAAAAATCGCTTTAACTCCATTAGGAATGTATAATATATGAAGTATATATGTATCTCCTCCTTCCAAAGATGAGATCACTCCCAGATCTCTGATACTTAAAGAATAGAACAATAATTACTTGATAATTGTCACAGGCAGAACAATCCTTTGGATAATATTGTTTTAGTTGTGCCACAAAAGACAAAGTAAACATCTCCAAAGCTTCAGCCTTTGGTCTACTTCAGCCTTTGGTCTACTTCAGCCTTCTGGTCTACTTTTGGTCTACCAGAAGTCTACTTTTTCTGGTCTACCTTTGACCCTCAGGATGGTTGTGGGTCCTCAAGACCTACACACAGCTCAGCTGCCATAGACACAGACATGCTGACAGCCCCATCCCTGGGGCTGGCACTTGCCTTTGGCTGACACACACCCTGTTTTGAAAAAGCAACTGCAGTGGAATGAGGCCCTTTGTTGTTAACCTTCATGCCTCAGTTTCATGCCAAACCTCCCAGGAAGGTCCAGGACAGCAATCAAGCAGCAGACTATCCTTCAAGCAAAGCAAAGTTTTTCCACAAGCAGAAGCGGCAGATGAATCTGTGGATTGCTTCTTCACAACCTGCTCTAGGTGACCCTGCTTAAGTTGGGGTGTTGCAGCACATGACCTCCAGAGATCTCTTCCAACCTCAACTATTCTCTGATTCTGTGAATCTGTGCTCAGGATCAATCTGCAAACTATCCAAGCTTGTATCTCCCACATAAACCATTGGCAAGGCAGGTAAACTTGGCAAGTCTCTGACGCAGCTGCTGAACTGTAAGCAAGGAAGAGCAACGCACAGTTCTCTGCAGACTGTGGCCACAAAGCCTAATATGAAACAGCTAATAAGATTTTTAAATAATCATTACTCACTATAATCCCTAGTGATTTTTGCTAGCATCTGGTCCTCATTAACAGGATTAAATTTATCAGAGAAGTCATTTTGCTTAATTAGGTGGCTAACCGGTGAGGCCATCCCACAGAAAATCATTGATATCATCAGCATTAACTTCAAAAATAACTTTTGCAGGGAGGAAAATCTCTTTTTTTCACTGCCTTTCTTAGCATTGTTAGACAATCAGTTGCATATTTAATGGATAAATTATTCTGTTTCTGTAGTTATCAGATACACCATAGAATAGGCTATAGCATCCTTTGACCAAAGGCAATTGTACATTTCTTTACAATGAAATAACTTAAGAAGGCTAATCTCTAATATCGTGTGCAGGGGATTTCCATTCACATTATTCTTTCTTCATTTTCAAGACAAATTGCTCAAAATTTTTGGAACAATTTCAACGTAATGTTCTGGAGGTCCTAAATGACAAAATTCTAATATTTTCCCTACACTAGGAACTTTATTCCTAATTGTTTAAATAAATGTCTAAGAGTGGTTTTTGTTTGGTTGGTTCTTTTTGTTTGTTTGCTTTTATTTTTGTTTTCTTTGCTTGTTTGTTTGCTTGCTTGCTTGTTTTGGGTTTGGTTTGGTTTGGTTTGTTTGTTTGTTTCTACATCTTTCCTAGGGACCTGAACATTCAGTGAAATGTCTGTTCCTCCTAATGTAAACAGACAAAGGGCAGAATGCAGCACTCTGATCTAATTAACATAAGACCAATGGAACAGAAAAGAAGAGTAAACCGAGAAAAAAAAATAAATAAAAATATAAAAATATAAAATAAAAATAAAAATAATAAAAAAATAAAAATAAAAATTAATAAAAATAAAAATAAAAATAAAAATAAAAATAAAAATAAAAATAATAAAAATAAATGATTTCTTGAGAAGTTTAAGTGGTGCTGAGAAAAACTGATGTGGTTTTAACTTAGCAGTAGTCATCTGTAATAGGGAGCTTATGGTCCAAGGTCTCTCTATTCTCATACTCTGTTTGAATTGTCCTTATTTCTTCAAAGAGTAGGGATAAACAGGTTTGGATCCCTCAACAGACTGCTTATGATGTTATCTCATTTCTGTACAGACTGACTTCATTGCTTGTTTCTTTGTGAAGTAGCCTGTTGAAATTCTTGGTCACTACCTCACTAAGACACCTGCTGTGAATGAGCTCATTTATATTTGTGGTGCCCTCTACTTTATTTATTTGTAGATACCTGGAATATCAATAGCACCTACTCACTTGTTTTTCTCAAATGCAAACCCAATAAATAAACCTGAGAAGATTTCAACACCTCGTACCACCTCCTCTTAAGAGTTTTGGGTATATCCTTAGCTGGGCCCTTTCTTGCAACAGTATCTCCAGGTGTGTTTTTCTTCCTCAAAAGAGTGACCAAAGCCAACTACTATTCTACAAAAGCCAAATCCATTTAATTGAGATTTTACATTTTCTAGGGGTGAGTTTTATTTTCAAGGTATTATGTATTTTGAAACTCAGTCAGCTTTACAGACGGATTATGTGTCAATGTCAGGACAAAAAACTCATACTTTACTTGTCAGATTTCTGTTAACAACTTAAATCCAGTCAGCGAGATTCAATGCAGAGGGACAAATTTTTGAGGTTTTCTGCAGTGCATGAGCAGACAAGCAGTGTGGTCCTCATCTGGACAAGTGTACTGCCTGCAAGGGAACTCTTTGGAAACAACATTTTTACCCATTCCAGAATCCTGATACGATATATATAAAATAAATGATATAATAATTGTATACCACCAGCCATTGCAAGACATATTTCAATGAAGTTCACAATACTTAAATACTGTTTTGGAGTTTTTTTTTCTCACAAAAGGAGCATTTGAGGAAGTGATTTTTTTTTTTTTTTTCTCCCAGAAGATAAAACTGCATTATGCCATTCTCTTTCTTATTTATTATTTCCTAAGGGGCCACAAGCAGTACCATGGGAAGTGGAGTAAGCAGATTGTAAGGCATCAGACAGAGAAAAACAAGAAACATGCAATAGTCATTATTAAACATCCTCAAGTTTCTGCTAAGGCATTTAGTGTAAACATTTTTCAGTATGAAGATGTAACCTCCACTCAGGAAGGTCTCTAGTGCTCATTTATAAACCTACCTGTAAAGAATGTGGGTGGCTGAACTTGAAACTGATAATGTTAAATGGTGAAAATTTATATACATATGTTTCTGAATGTTCTACAATTTTTTAAGGCATTGTTTGTGTGGTAGATTAGAAAGATGTAAACCTTGGAATTTATATATCCCATCAGAGTCTAATTCACCCCGTGCTCACTTTGCAAGAGATCCATCCAAAATTCTTGAGAACCTAATTCTCAAAGTCAAATTACTGGAAAGCTGAATCACTGACAGCTAGAGAACAAAACCCTGTGAAGAACTCAGCCTTCATCTGTGGTCCATATTTAAACTTCATATAGAACTAGTCTCACTGAAAGCTGTAGGAATAACATGCATCCACTTCTAAAACACTTCTTTTCCACTTCTCTCTTGTACCTGAAGTAACAGTGGGGAAGCTGTACGATGGACCACATCAGACAGATGATCTGGCTGACAATAAAGCCTTTTTTAACCTAGAGTTAATTTTAATCTGAAGCAGTTCCTTCATCTAATTCACCGTGTCTCTACACTCAAGCCAGGAATGAGCATTTTCAGATGGTGAGCAGAATGGAATCACCTCTTTTATTCACAGCAGTGAGTTATACAAGATTAAACTGTTAACAGAACTGCAGGGCTATGTCTCCCCTCTAAGGTGGAAAAATTTTTTTGCTTTTTAAGAGACAAAGGAACAGAACATATACCTTTATCGCTTTGAATACATGAAAATATTACAGTCAAAAACATATTACCATTAAAACTTACAGCTAACTTAATTGCTGAAAAAAGGAATACATATACTATTTGAATTTACCAGAATCCACAAATAATCTGTTTTCCAGTTCCTCACTTTAAATTAATAAAGATATGAAATCAACAAAAACTTGTGGCTTATTTTCTTTTGGTGGTTTATTTTCGTGTTATGCAAAAGCATAACACGAAAGACATTGTTCCAAAATGTGTTTCATTAATGCATCCTTCTTTTCATCAATTGTATAATTCAGAGGTTTCATTGTATATATATCAGGTCTCCTTTTGCAATAATGCATTTAAACAGTCTGTTACTGCAAGGGAGACCTATCTAGAAAAAAGGCTTTCAGAACAAATAATTTTCCCTGTTTTATAGTGAACCCTAAAGTCAATGTAAGTATATTCAACTTTTTTTTTTGTAGAACAGGTGTTTTTTTGTTTTTCTGTCTCACCATCTTTATCGACATGGTTCGTACCTGAATTAAATTTGTATTAAGCTACGAGCAGTCAGGTGTACTTATATGAAGTGAGGTACATTCAGTCAAATGAAAATTGCACCATTTAGTACAATTTGCAAGATACTCAGTAAATTTAAATTAAACTTTTTTCCCACATGCTGTTTTTCTCCTCTAAATTTTACTCAATCAGAGTGAATAATAAATCATAACCAGGAGTACTATGGATTTACAATCTTTAGTGCCTTAGTTTAATCCTCATGCCACTCTATGAAATAAAGTTTAATTTGTAAAAATATAAAGACAACTATATAAATAATGCTGAGCTGTCATGGCTCATTTAATTACTGACAGTGCTGGCTTGGCCCCTTTAATTTTTGCAGGTATATCAGGTAACCCAAAGTCCCCAAAGGAGATTTCAGACTTTCAGGGCTGTACCTCTGTTGTACGTGAGGTTTCTACTACTGCAGCAACAACAACAACAACAACAACAACAACATAATAATAATATATCATATTTCTGGTGACTAAATAACCAATAATGGAAACTATGTCATAAATATGTTATATAAATTACTCCATAACAATAAATCATTGTAATTATAAATAACTTCATCCTACTGAATTCATTTGTAAATTTTTTTCTATTATTTTCCTAAGCATTTTTCAGTGATCTAGAGTCAAAGTATCTAGCAGGCATTTAACAATTAATTACCGTAAGCATGCTCTTGAACCCTTGCCAGCCTGCCTTATCTCTTTGCCGAAACAGTAGAAAACTTTGGTACTTAGTGGCATTGGATCAATTTAAGATGGGGCCTCATAAAATGCAAAACTAGAAGCTGGGAGCACGGGAGTAGGTGGCTTTATTATTATATCTGCAAAAAGTATGAAGAAAAATACTTCAATAGTCTCAAATATAGTGAAATTTACTCTGTTGTTGTCTGGTTGACTGTTTTGTTGTTGCTGTTGCTTGGTTGTTTTTTTGCTAAACAGTTGTCTTGTTCAAATTCACCCCCTCCCTCCTCCTCTTCCCCCCCGCAATTCTTAACCTTCTGCTATTGATCCTATTCTACTTTTGTGGTACTCTATTAATTTGAAAACTTCTTTAAAAAGCAAGATGCCATCTCAAGAAGTTTTACTACAGAAATAAAACCCTGTAGCAATTGTAAAACAAAAACATAAGTAGGAAAATTAGTATTCTGACATTCTGCAATCACTAGTTTTGGTGTTTTGAATTTAATAATAATCTACTAAAATTGATAAAAACTTGGAGTGGAAATATATCTCCAAAGACAAAGGATGTAAAATGAATGACAAGGAGAAGTTTAACCAAGAAGCTTTTCATAAAAAGTAAAGCTTCATCTTTGTTCTAATGGTAAAGTTAGAGAGATTTTGCTTCAGGAACAACCAAGGTTAGATAAGACACTGTCAAGTAAGCTGACATGGAAACATTTCATGTAGCAACTTGCACGCTTTATTTATGTTTTTGGTTGGTTGGTGTTTTTTGTTTGTTTGTTTGTTTGTTTTTGCTTTTAAACAGCTATCTACATCTTTGCATTTGCTCAGAAAATCTGCTGGAAACCTGCTGGCATCTTTGTTTACTTCCAGTGCATGTATCCTGTGCTTTTGAAGGACAAGTTACAGGATAACCTGTACCTCATCAGGAGAGGTACAAATTGGAAATTAGGAGAAGTTTATTCTCAGGAAGAGTAGCTAGGCATTGGAAGAGGTTATGCAGGTGGTGGTGTCATCATCCCTTGCAGTAAGGAAAGGTTGCACATGAGACTTAAGGACATGGTTTCATGGGCAATATTGGCAGTGGGAAGGTGGGGGTGGTTGGACCAGATGATCTTTGAGTTTTTTTCCAACCTTAATGTTTCTATGGGTCAATAAACTACAGAGAGTGACAGTCTAATTGGAATTCGCTGATACTGCCTCTGTATCTTTGGGGTCAGCACAGATCACAAAGGCCCATTTTTGTGAAAACATACCAGAGTACCATGTCCCTTGAAAATGCCACAGAAAATGTAGAGGAAAAACTTACTTATATCTTCTTAAAATTCTGAGAAGTTTAGAGCTTATGAGCCTAATGAAACATACAAACGGGGCATTCAGTCTGAATGATATTGTTAAGTTCTCTTTCAGTGTGTCAATGTGTCTTGCAATGCACTGATACTAAGATACTAAAGAGAAAAGAGAAAATATGATGAATAGTTGCAAAGTTTATTTCCTCAGAATATTTAGAAACAAGATTCTGGTGGACTAAATGAGGACCGGGTTGAGTTTTCTGCTCTTGCTGAACTGTTTTTTTGTTTTGTTTTGTTTTGTTTTGTTTTGTTTTCCATATGATGGTGTTGGCACAACTCCAGATTAATGGCAGTTAAAGCAGAAGAAGCAATCTGAATGGAAATCTCACTATTAAGACATGAACTGAGATTACTGAGTGTATTGTACAAAGGAGAAAGAGAAATTAAGCAGCTACATCGATGGCAAAATAATTCTAGAAGCGTATGATTAGAAAAACTAACACAAAATTATACAAGAATATCCGGGAATATAATGTCTTTGAGTTTTTGTTTCAATTCTTTGTTTGTTTTTGATTAATACTATTTTGCAGTATATGGAACTATAATTGCAGAAAAGGGCAAGGGAAATGAAAAGAAAAAAGATAGTAGGTCAGTTGGAAGTTCAGTTCAGTTCTCTCCTCAGGAAGCTGTAGAGACAATGAGGTCACCTTGGCCTCCTTTTCTCCAAAGCAGATCAGCTGATAAGCTGTCCTCAGCTTCTCATGGGACATGCGTTCTAGCCCTCTTACTCGCTTGTTGCCCTTCTCTATACATTTTCAAGTATCTGAATATCTTTTTTACATTGTGGAGCCCAGAACTGCACATAATAATAAAGGTAAGGTTGTACCAACTCTAAATATAGTGGGAGAATCACCTCTTTTGACCAGCTGGCTATACTATGTTTAATCATCTTAAAATGAGCTTTTTTTCCTCTTGGCTGCCAGGGCACAGTAGGTTAGTGTTGAGTCTGCTGTTGACCAAGACCCCCATATACCTTTTGGCAGGGCTGCTCTCCAGCCACTCATCTTCCAGTCCTACCTGTGTCTGGCATTACTCTATCACGTTACTTCTATTTCTTAAATCCTAAAATAGGATTAAGATATTTTACTTTTTATTTTTCTTCTCTTTTCTTTAACCTAGTAAAACAACATTGTTTTTAAAGGAAAATACTATCTATATTTAATATTGATAAACCTTAACATAAAAGCATGATTCTGAGGTGATGTTAATAAGAAACTATTTTTTTACAGAAAGATTTGAGGATGTGCATTATGCCCAGTCCACTAGAAGAAATAGAAATCTGACTTCAGAGGAGCTTTATCAAGCTCTATGAAATTTATCCTTTTAGAGTTAATTCCCTTTGAGAAACACTGACTTAGTTGGAAAAATCTTTAGGATAGGTGATAACTTTTGTTACACATTCATGTAGCAGTCACTATGATTGAACTTACTGAAATAATTGAAAAGTAAGTATATAAACAGACTGAGGCTTTTTACTTCCTACCAAAAAAAATAAAATAAAATAAATTCAGACTGATGTGCTTCCCAGCTCATCTCCTTCACTATCTCTAATTTTAAAGCATTTAATAGATTGTGTTCATTACTACGCATTAATCAATCAAAATTTAAGCTAAATTTTCATGTTGTAATAAACAGCTCAGTCCTACTAGGAGTAAAAATGCTATTCTTATGTTTCTAGAGAATCTGAGGAGGGAGGACGTGAGTAAGCATACTTGCTCACAATTGTCTGCTAACAGACACAAAGTATATATATAGCACTACTAGGAACTCCTGAGATAAAACAATTGGTATTTTCATTTACAAATATTCACTTGACATTCTAGATTATATTTGCCTTATTTACTTTGGCAGTAATGCATCAAATATCCTATAACATACTCCTTCTCTCAGCATTTACCAGTGAACTATGAAATAGTATTAAATAGAATTAATTAGAAGTTTTAATGAATCATGTCTGTCCTCATTTATTATACAGTGTAATTTTCAAGGAGTGATTAATTATGAGCTACAGATGAGTGAATGGTTAATGTAGTTTGCTAACCTTACTAAAGAGCTACAGTACACAGTGCAAGTTAGTTCTCCTCTGTTAATAGCACATACTTATATGCCTGCCATCCCTTCAAGTGAACAAGAAGATTTTTATGACTTTGCCATTAAGATGCAGAATCAGCTAGTTGTTGACCTTCCCCCCATATTATTTTCAGCCTCTGATAGACCAATATCTTTTTCTTCTCCTTCTTTCCCCTTCAACCCTTATTTTCAAAGCAGCTGGTAGCCATATGCCTAAAATCTTCCCTCCCACCTAAATGAATTTATATGCTGAATTCCAAGTATATCATTTAGCCCAAGTACTATGTTATCTATTGGTATCCAAAATTGCTAGGTTCTGCTATGTTCTCAGCATGCAACATTATCATGACTATAATTTCAATGTACTTTTCCTCACAACTGCCATCCTACATATGAGCTAGTTTCCTGAATAAGGGCAACTGATGATCGTTAGCCACTTTTGACACAGCTACTGATGCATTTTAAAAGTAACCCACAGCTCTCCTAAAGACTGAATAGCAAAATCACAGAGGTTTTGTGTTGAGAAGGGCATGCTGATCGAGGCAAAGAATTTGCCCATGGATATAAGCAACCCTTTAAAATTTGGAAAAGTTCCAAGCTATTCCTTTCCCAATGTTCTTACTTCCCCTCGTTTTCCCTGCTCCTTCAGATAACATTGGCTTCAGATTTTACCTGTAGTTTTTCACCTTTGGATTTGAAGTCCTTGTCCAACTGGGTCAGGAAATGAAAGTGAACCAATAAAAGGGTATTTAGGATGGCAGCTGCTATCAAAGGACTTCTAAGTGAAGTAATAATTCCAGATAACTCCATGCAGACACAGATGTCTTAGGTTTATGGTACATGTTCTTTCCAGGTCAGACCATACTTTTTTGGCATCTAAAGCTAAATTTGCAGTTACGTTCTCCTAAGCAACTAGGTAATATTATTAATAGTATGATAATAGCAATATAAAAGCAATATAATACTACTAATAATATGTCTATTATTAGCCCTATAAAATAAACTGCTGTTCAGCAAACAAGATGGTTATCAGAAAATTTTTTGTTTTTCGGTTAACCTGAAGGATATACAGAAGTCACTTCCCACATAAAAATAAAGTCTGTTTAGTTCTGCGCAGTAAATTGAATTCTACTTTAAAGTCAGTTATGTTGACACTGGAACCCTGATGTTCCCCCAAGCTACTTCATATAGTCAGCATAACCTGGTAATATTTCTAGCCTTCTTCACTTAGAAGTTTGTGGTGAACCTCCCACATATTTTCTCCCAATTGTTATGAAGAAAATAGGCATGCTTTGTGAAAACCAAGGTCCCAACATCTAGGTCTTAGAAGGTGTTATCACCTCTAGGAAGTATGACATGAAACATGTCTCTTGTAGCAAACAGAAATGAAGCCAGAAAGTTTTGAAAATATTTTTTAAAATTAAAAAAAAAAAAAAGTGTAAGCGTTAGCAGCAGGCATAACGTACAACACTTACACGTATGTACTTGCCAGCTTTGCCGTGTGTACAGAGTAAATGATACCACACATCCTATATACTGTAGTAAAGAGTTTCCTCTTCTAACAGCCACATCATCTATGTCCTTATACAACTATCCTTGCCTCTGTACTTAGCCCACATACCCACAACCAGCCGATCACTGACACAACCCCAGCCTCCCACTGGACATCCTTCTTCCTCTGCTCCTGTTCAAGCATTATTGCCAGGCATCCCATAATATTTCTAGGTTTCCCTTCAGATTTCCTTTAGTTCTTCTCTCACAGATACAAAATCCTGTCATCTGTTTATGCTATACTTCTCACTTCACACCCACCTACAGTAATCATCCAATGCTTTGCACTCTAACCCAGAAGTACCACTGGTGAGCTCCAGCCCAACACCGCTGCATATGCAACAGTGTTGGTGACAACTGGTGTAAAGCAAGTCTTTCACAATGCTAACAACAATGCCAAAATATTATGATATACACAACACTAAAAGTAACAAACTGTTTGGGTAGATTTTCAGAAGTTGGAAGAGACTGTGATCAAAGACAGAACTATGTAACCCTACAATTTTCAGATGATCCAATCCCACACATGCAATCGAATATACTCCTGGGTCATGTAATGAAGGATGGACACTTCAGTGGGAAGTAACACTAGGATCCTCAACTCTTCCCTCGTTGATTTTAAGTATAAGACCTACTGCAGCCCAACCTCCTCATAGGCAGAGTGACCCCTCTCACCTCCTAATATGGCAATGATGGCTTTAAAACTTAACGCATAGACCTTTCTTTATGGGGATCAGCCAGCAACTACCTCATCTACTACGTTGTTTTGGGTTTTGCACCTACTAAAATCCAGAGTTTCATTCCAGCAGCAAAGATCTGTCCATCTGCTTTGTCCATATACCTACAAAAGTGGCTGGGAATAGCCTGACAAAAGATTTCCCTGTATTCCCTCAAAGATTATCTGAACTGGTTTGCAGTCAGACCCAGAGCAACTCATGCTCAATTCAACAATCAGGAATGGCTTGGTGACATAGACCATTTTGGAATCAGGTTCTAAGCAGCAAATATACAGGCATTTATACCCCATAGCCACAAAAATAACATTCACAGCTGTCTGATCTGGTATTAAGGAGCAAAGTGCCTATAACAAGGTGTCGCTTGTATTGACAATCAGTCTGTCAAGACTGACCAAAAATATTCCACCCTTGCAGTTGTTTTTCTGTGATGATGATGATGATGATTATATAATTTTGTTATATAAAATTTATTATTATTATTATTGTAGTTGTTGTTGTTATTGTTGTTATTACTAATATAAATATAATATATATATATATATATATATTATATATATGTAATAATAGTACTCCTTTTGCTTCAAAATTAAACAAACAAACAAAAAAAAAAAAACCCACCCTCTCCATTCAAAATGCTATGGGGCTTACAGCCCAACATACCCACAAATATTATGTTCTATGTGATTATTTAAAAAATGAACAAAGAAGCAACATTGAACCTTCAGCAAGGATATTTTTCGTATGGCAGTAAAACGTGGAAAATGTGAAAGATGTAAGAAGACCAGGGAAATCCATTGCTCCAGTACTCCTAATCATTTACTTGGCTTGTGTTCTAGGTGTACAATTTTGTTATAAATCTTGCTCACAAGTCACATGGCACTTTGTCTCAGAATAAAGATAAAGAAGAGAAATCAAGTCTCCTGGCATGATCTCTTGTAAAGAGTATTCTGCCTCTAGGATTCAGAATATTGCACATTTGGATGCACAAATTGTTACTTTAACTGTGCATAACTGGCATTTTATGTACTTAATTGCCTCTTTGAGCACCTGATTTCAAGGTATGTACATTATCCTTAGATGTCCATATTTGAAAATTGGGCTCTCAATCAGCTTTTCATTCATTACTTGACTTTCACTTTTTTTTTCTTTTTCTCACAAAGCAGAGATGAATGGATACAGGTACAGTATATACTGCCTCCAGAGGGTGATAATTCTAGGCCTGATATTACAGCATCAGCAAATCAGCCTTGTTTTATTGCTGTGCTGTGACATCATTCCCACAAGTACTACTTTTGAAGGACTGGTAATTCCTGAAATGATATAATTCAGCAGTGGGGTACCTGACCATTCATAGAAAGGATGGAAATTAAAAATATTCAGCCTACCCCTGAGCCTCCTAAATCCCCAGTGTTTGGAAGAGTACTAGCCAGTGCTGTATGTGAAGTTTATGAAAGGCAGTCACTTACATGTAGCTGAGGGAATTTTCAGTGCTAACTTACTTTGTGTATACAGTTAGATTTTTTAATTAATTTATTTATTTAGTGTGCAGAGATCTTCCAATATGACACAGAATCACAGATTCATAAAATTGCGGGGGTTGTAAAGGACGTTGAGATCATTGGGTCCAACACCTGTGCCAAAGCAGGTTCCCCAGAGCAGGTTGCCCAGGTAGGCGTCCAGATGGGTCTTGAGTATCTCCAGAGAAGGAGACTCCACAACCTCCCTGGGCAGCCTGCTCCAGTGCTCTGTTACGATCACTGGGAACAAGTTCTTTCACATGTTGGTGCTGAAATTCCTGCAATCTATTTTGTGGGCATTGCCTCTTGTTCTGTCCCCACAAACCACTGAAAAGAGGTTGGCCAAGGTAAGGCAAAGAGAGGCAAGGTGAGGTGAGGCAGGCAAGGCAAGGCAAGGCAAGGAAAGGAAAGAGACTTATGAATCACTAGCATGAAGGATTCAAACATTTAATACTGGTAGCATGTCTCACCAGAAGAAAAGAAATGTGCATATTTCCCCTCTACTTATCAATCTTTTCAGGGGAGTTTCAGTGAGTGTTTCATAGATAACTATCTGCTAAAAGGCTCCTTCTCAGATGTTACAACTCTGGAACATTCTGCAGACTTGGAAAAACAATTTTCCATTCTAGAATTTTCAACATTCCAATCTTTTTCATGATCGAAGACTCAAAATATACACAAGTCCCTGTACTGGATGGGTCTGGGATAGAGTTAATTTATTCATAGCAGTCCATGTTGATAACATACCAATTTTTAAAATGTTGTTGAAGTGTTTGCACAGCATCAAGGTCTTTTCATTTTCTGGCTCTTCCCCTCAGTAAGTAAGTTTGGGGTTCACAAGAAACTGGGAGGGGACACAGGCTGAACCACTGACTCCAAGTGGCTGTGGGGTCATTCATGGTTATGGTGTTTATAGGAAGCTACGTACCTATTACACATGCTGATACCCTTATTTCTAGGAAGCAGCTAGCTATCTGCCTGCCCATAGAAAAGAGCAAATGAATTCTCTTTTTTTCTTTTCTCTTTTTTTTTTTATGCTTTTTTATGTTTTTTTTTTTTTTTTTTTTTTTTTTTTTTTTTTTTCGCACACATAGTTTTGCTTTACCTATTAAACTGTCTTTACCTTAACCCAGAGGTTTTTCTTGCTTTTGCTCATCTGATTCTCTCCCCCATCCCACTGTGGAATGAGCAAACAACTGGGTGAGGCTTCCCTGAAATCACCCCACTATAGTTCCAGCTGAATATTTTTTTTAATAAATCATACAATACATGTGACACTTCTATGAATGTATGTCTGAGGTGATTCTCATTTCATTTTATTACCTCTTAGACATGACATGTTCTAATGCCCAGGCACTCAATAACAATCTTAATAAAGCCCCAAATTTGTGTTACAAACAGAAATAAAAGAAGGTCTGATAAATTTAGTTTTGTTGTTGTTGTTGTTGTTTGTTTGTTTGTTTGTTCATCATAAAAGGTTTCCCTGCTATTTGGGAGTTTTAAGGAGGCCTATATGTTATTCTATTTACCAACTGATAGTGGCAGTAAGGTCATAAATTTGCAGAACTGCCAAAATACAACCGTTTATCAACTCTGCAAATAATAGGTGTGTATCTGGCCTCTGTAGAGGAGGTTTCCTTACTATTATGATTCAGAAATGACTATTATGATACATGTGGCTTGGCAGGACTGTTTCAATATTCACCTGGTCCTCAAGGTAGGAGACAACCCTCCATCTCTGCCATTTGCCTACAACAATATCTAGACTTTTCACTAGCTCTCAGAAGTTCTCTTGTTGCCTCAGCGTTTGAGGTCCCAGAACAGGATGAGTCCTGAGCAAGTCAGATCAATGCAGCCAAGACCCCACAAGACTGTAGGGGCATAAAGTAGTTGCTTGGGTTCTTCATGTCTACTGCTGTGCTACATTAGGTTCCAGCACAAAATGAATACCAATGAATTACTCTTAACTAAAAAGTCCTTCCTTCAATTACAGTATCTTATATGTCCTCATATGTACTAATAGTCACCTGCAAATATATTATACCTCTTGCAAGACATTCAACAGTTTAACTCTAGAAAAGTAGGCATGCACCTTACTAAAATTATTATGTTGATATATATATAATGTGTGTTCAGCAGTGTTTAATTTCAGCCATGC
Organism: Anas acuta; assembly: GCF_963932015.1. Classification (NCBI taxonomy): domain Eukaryota; kingdom Metazoa; phylum Chordata; class Aves; order Anseriformes; family Anatidae; genus Anas; species Anas acuta. The sequence continues at coordinate 37,311,531 of NC_089017.1, forward strand.
AAAAAGCATAGCAAGAATCACAGAACCATAGAAGGATTGGAAGGGACCATTAAGGATCGTCTAGTTCCAGCCCCACTACCATGGGCAGGGACACTTTCCAATAGACCAGGCTGTTCAAAACTCCATCCAATTTGGCCTTGAACACTTCCAGGAATGGGACATCAACTTCTCTGGAAAACCTGTTCCAGTGTCTCACCCTCCCCATAGTAAAGGATTTCTTCCTTGTATCTAATCTAAATCTACCCTCTTTTAGTTTAAAGCCATTACCCATTGTCTTATCTCTCCACGCCCTGTAAAGACTTCCTTTCCAGCATTCTTGTAAGCCCCCATTGAAGGCCTCTATAACATCTCTCCAGAGCCTTCTCCAGGCTTAACATCCCTAGTTCTCCCAGCCCCTCTTCATAGGAGATATACTCCAGCCTCCTCATGCCTCTACTCTGAACTGGCTCTAATAGGCCCACGTCCTTCTTATGTCAAGGCTTACATTCCTAGACTCAGAACAGCAGACAGCAAAAGCAATATTTCCTTGAACAAAATTATTAATATTTATTTATTTATTTAATAATGTCTTAGGTATTCAGAGATGTGAAGGCAGACAGGATAAATCAAATATTGATATATTTTTGCCCACGTTACATTAAATAGGAGCCATCAAAACCAGATTTGCATTGAAGCCAAAAGATATGTTTAAAAATAATTTGTGTTTGTATGTGTGGTATGCATGTATTATTCTTAAAAGCAAAGGCATTCTATCATGCAATTTATCCCAGATGCTTCCAACTTTGTCTTTTTATCCTATTAATATCAATGTAACATAGTCAGTGACAGTTCCTTTCATTGATTCATAATTCATATACACAGTAAGGGGTATCTGATCAAATGACTTATGCATACTGCACTCTGTATTTTCTAAAATAGCCATTCTAAACAGTCACAAGAATAAAAAAGTGTTTATTTTCTCAGCATTAAAAGGATTAGAAAACATGGCTTCTTGAGAAATGAGGATCTCAAAATGCCCCTGGTGACCACGATGATCCATTTGAACTGAATTTTATGTCTATTTGTCACCATTTCTTTCCTGGTCGTGATAATGTTTGCTGTCCTCCCTCTGGCAATATATAATATATCACAGAGGTTAACTTGGCAGAAGTCTTTGTAAACACTGGTCTGAACTTTAGGAGAGTCTGTCTGAAAATACATTTCAATAATTAAATAAACCCAACCTCATGGCATGAACAGGATGCATTCAATCCAAAAAAAAAAAAAAAAAATCTGATGGAAGGATTTCATTAAAGTAAAAGAAATATCTGTGGCATGAAGCTCAATTTGTGAAGAGTTCAAACCACAGGATTCCTGTTAAAGAAAGGCTGCTGCTGAGACACATCAAAAGATCATCGTTATTGAAGAACAATTCTATGACCTAGTTTCCTGGTCAGCAACAAGCTTTTGTAGAAACTTCAGGAGCTGCTAAAAACCTCTGTAAAGTTAGCATATATACTTTTATCTTTACTTTAGTAGGAAGGAGGAAAGACTTGAAAAAATTTTCTGCCATTTTACCTTACATTTAATTCTACAAGTTATATAAACCTAGGGGCAAAGGAAGAAACAAAAGTAACATAAACTAGATGTTCAGAAATATACTTTGTTAGGTAGAAGATGTTTAAGACCTAGTTAGAATGTATGAAAACACTTTTTCACTCTGTTAAAGATACATAGAACAGTAAACTACAAGGAAGACATGATATGACTCAAAAGTTAATTCACGAGGTAGACTTAAATGATACAAGAATGCTATATGAGATTCTTTGAATGACATCTATGTCAGAGTGAAGGATCAGAGACAAAGCCAAGGTCTAAATATATGGGCAGAAGCAATACACAGGAGTCATTTAATGTTAAGACAGCTCAAGCTAGTAAATAAAGATAATATGGATTTTCAACTCATTTATTTTTCACTTTGCATACAGACTGCTACAAAGCATAAAAGTTACTAGGAAAGTATGAATGTAAAGTTTTGTTTCTGACATAATATTTTGTCCAAATTGCAGCTTATCATTTGCATTTGCACCTCCAAATCCAATTTTGGTAGAGCTACTAAGCACCTGACAAGTTCAGGTATCAGGACAAGAAATACTGCTACGACTAGAGTCAAGTATAATATTTTTGATTCTAGAAAAAAAAAAAAAAAAAAAAAGGGAGGGGGGATAAAAAGTCGATTATATGTAATCTTAATGTGGATTTTTAAAGTGAACAATTTGATTACTAGGGAGGGTTTAATTGCCTTTCCAAAATGAGGGCCAACATTGACTGAACAGCTCAATTGCACCCTTTCCGTCTCATGTTCCTTCTGAATAAATATTTGGTATGTGTTTGGCTACTTTAGGAGAAAGGATAGCCAGGGGAAGAGGGGGCCTTTACATGCTCTCTTCTGCTGCAAATTAGAAAGTTTTGAAGTTGAGTGGCTTTGTTCTAAAAAGTCTGGGGCTGGTCATAGCTTGTGCCTAGACATAACTAGATTCTCTCAGGAAGCTTCAGAAAAATACTGAAAGATCACCCAAAAATGCCACCTGCGGACCTGCAGCAATTTTTAGTAAAAGTAAAGTGTCTCATAACAATGAAAAGGCAAGGAATCAGGTTTCTGTTCTCTTTCTGTTTTATTCATTCTTCTGCAGAGCAGCAGTTAATGTCTCAGCATAGCTACTATTTGATAATAGGTCTGCCTGTCTCCACAGCCCTCTTATCTGCCCCTCCTTCACAACTTTTTCCAACAGGCGAACAACTCCATATTCCGCCCAGTCGGTTCCTGTTGTTGAATTATCCCATGTGTCTCTTCCTGTTGCTATTCAAATTATTTTAAAAAGCATTATTCCAGCTCTTTATCATGCTTTTTCCACTGTGGCTCTAGTGATCTGTCTGTTACCTTGCCTTTTGATTGTGAAGCTCTGCCTTTTCCCACTGAGAGACCACGAGTCAGAAAACAAGGTAACAACAGAAATTACACTACAGAATGGCTGTGGTTTTAGTATTTAAAACTGACTCTGTGCAGGAAATTGACACGCTTTCTCATCTTGGGACAGCAGGATATCATACAGATTTCTATGCTGCTTTTCAGCTGATTTGAAGGATGTAGAGACAACACACAAAACTTCTAAACTGTTGTATTGCAGGTAGGCGTTGAGGTGCAGGCAGCAGGGCGCTGCAGGGGCGGCCTGTGTGAGGAGTGGCTGCGGCTGCCCCTGCTGGGCACAGCCGGTTCCAGCCAGTTCCAGCCAGCTCCACAACAGGCACCCTGCCGGGCACAGCTGTAGTCGTCAGAAAAGCCCCTCTGAAAATGTATTTTAAAAAGAGCAAAACACTGCTCAGCAGAGAGGAGTGAGAGGAAAAAGTGTGAGAAACAGCCCTGCAGACAGGGATGGAGGGAAGTTCTGCCTTGGAGGAAATGAGGGGAGGAGGGGTGGTGTTGGTTTTATTCCTTTGTTTCTCAAGATCCACCTCTGTTTTAACTGGCAATAAACAAAATTCCTTTTCCCCAAGTCAAATCTGTTTGCCTATGACTGTAATTCATAAGAGGTCTCCCTGTATTTACCTTGACCCAGGAGCTTTTCCATCTTAACTTTCTCACTGTGCTGTTGAGGAGGTGGATTCAGAAATTGGCTGGCAGGGCAGCTGGGGCTTAGATGATGTATGCACAAACATATGCAGACTGCTCCCCATCTTACATGGTTTATCCATTTGTTTTATGTGGTTCATAGTCTGCTGTATCAGAGCTATTGGAAGACAAAACAGACATACAGGATTTTGACACTTACCTTATTCAGTCTCTTTCTTTTTTCTTTTTCTTTTTTTTTTTTTCTTCTTTTCTTTGTCCTTATACAGTTCCTCCTATGCGTTCTGAGATCCAGTCCCTGACACATGGCTTGTTAAATGAGCATATCTGTAGGCTACGCTGCTTACTAAGTCTCAGTTTTGTAATGCTTTACTACACATTCACTTTACCTCACTATTCATGCCCAGCTTTCTAAGGTACACCTGCTAGACTGACAAACAAATCTCTTGATGTTTGCACTCCATAAGTAGACAGCTGTCCAGAGCAATACCATGGATCATACTTGAGAGAGGGATCAGTAGGTAATGAATTTTGCTATCGCGTGTACCCAGGTAAGGAGCATAAATGTGAAGGTGGCAGGAGAGAGAGACGGAGGAAACACCTTTTGGCAATTAATATATTTATTTTCTTTTTTATATTTCCTGAAAAAGACTAAATAGGCGAATGAAAATTTTGAAGTATAAAGCATGCTTTTGACCAAGTACTCCAAAGCCCTAAAGGTCACTCTCTCTGTAAGTGTACATTACAAACCTTTGCCATGCTGCTCCACAGAATACATGAGAAATTACAAACACTCAATTCTATGTTCTTTAGACCCAGATTGTTAGTTCAGAATGTTCATTTGTTTTCTTTAATTCCTTCTCTATTAGTCAAGGCAGTTCTCATAGAATACTTGTAAATAGCATAATGTCATGTGTGCTTGCAATGATGTTGGTGATTTAGTCCTCCTTAGTAGCAAAGCTTACATTTCCCAAGGCAGTACAAAAAGTCATTTTAGCAGCCCAAGTTGAGTAGAATTGCTGGTTTCAAAATCCAAAACCTCCTGAATACTACTGTGCACACTGAGCAGCAGTATCTTTTTATCTGACACTTCTGGAATACTCCAGTGGAAAGTACTTAATAAAATAAAATAAAATAAAATAAAAAATAAAATAAAATAAAATAAAATAAAATAAAATAAAATAAAATAAAATAAAATAAAATAAAATAAAATAAAATAAAATAAAATAGCTTAATCTACATTTTTTATTTCTCTAATGCATCAGTTTTGTATGCTCTATGAAACATGGTGCAAAGTCTCTTGACATTAACTGTTCAGTTATTTTCTTCACGATCCTCTACATTCTTTGGAACTATTCACTAGCAAATAGATTTTTCCCACTTTGCGTACATAGCATAATTCATGTACATAGCATGTATGTATGCTTTGTGTACATAGCATACTTCAGAAAAGTGATCTTAGGCACTTATGTAGGGAAAAGTATTAGATCATCAGATGAATTAAAAGTAGAAACTGTAATAGATTTGGCAAGACTAATATATTGGGAGCAAAGCATTTTAGTTCATATGAAGAAAATTGTGAGGATGGAACCACGTGATGTTGAAAGCAGGCAAGGAAAAAGGGTGATGTTTACCCTCTACACATGCTCTCATGCTTTCTAATGTCATTCATAATCCAATTTATTTTGCAGAATAGAAATCTCATTTCTTTTAAATTAAATTTAAAAGAATTTCATTCTTTTAGTACGGAAATAGTGAGAGGCCTGTTCTACAACAAAGTCAGTCCAATACTCAGTTTTGTAACACAGTAAGAGTGGTTATGCATTTCTACAATGAAAGTCCAAAATAGACCAGAGGTTTAAAAGTATCAAAAATCTCCCACTGGCACCACCAGGAGATGTATACACTACTTTATATCCTCCTCAATCTCTGGATGACTGGAAAAGCAAGTTTGCTTGTGGCATCCATGAAGATAACATTTCCAAAGACCATTGAATGGTATGCATATCAGGAGATAACACTCCATTGTCACAAACGTACATTCATATCCACTCTGTGTTGTCTGTTGTGTTTTGGGTGAAGAGTAAAGGGAAATTAAATTTTAGTATGTACCATAATTCCAGGTGGGCAAATATACTTTTTCCAAAAGAAGGATTGCAGAAAACAATGACAAGGGAACAATTGCTGACTTCGTATGATCACAGAAAGAACAATTGCTGACTACATATGATCACAGAAAGAGCTAATACACAGCATAATTTCAGAAAGTATTAGACTACTGGTCTGTGACAGGCCAACAGGATCCACAGATGTTCATCTTTCCCATGCCTGTAAGCAATGTTAGAAGTGCTAGTGGAGGACAAACTTCCCAGTACCACAACAAAAGAAAAACAGGCACTTAACAGGGTAGATACCAAGTTCATCCTTATGCAGATTTTTTTTTTTTTTTTTTTTAGTATATATTGGTTTGTGTGACAGGATAAATCCTGAGTGTTGTTCTCAGGTCTATCTACCTAAGAACCTTCCTTTGAATACATGTACCACATTGTAAATACTGATGGTTCATTTCTTCAAAATTTTGGTGGACAGTTGCAATGCCACTTCACTTTGTCATGCCCACAGCCCCTAGTAAAACATGGAAATACACAAAAATTATTTGTGCATCGTCTTCAAGTGACAAAACACAGCCATTGCCAACTGTTGACCAATAAAAAATGAAACACCACTGTGACTCTTCATTATAAAATAACCCTTATTGAGGTATTTCTGTCTTACCCTTGACAGCTCTACAACTAAAATTAAATATATATACATATATATATATACAGTATTTTACATGTGTCCCATGTAACCTGGCAGCCAGGGTCTGAAGACCACTGAGGATCAAGCAGAAGGCAAGTCCTGCTGGAACTGCATCATTGCAAAATCTTAGTCACTATCTGCTCTTGCACATAAATTCACAACCACCTGCTCACATGCTCATTTAATAAGGTAAAAAGTTGCTTCAATAACAGAACACCAAAGCAGTATGAAATTAGAGAGGGGAATCAAATCGATTATAGGTCCAGGAGGAGACAGTTCTATTCTTGGATCTGTTAGCAGGTGTGCTGGGTGCATACAGATTAGCTGATAAATGGCTGATTCAATAGACTTGTAACAAACACATGCTTTGCTAGAGATGACTTTTTAAGTCACCATACATCAAACAGACAGTGTCAGCCTTTGAGGATAAACCTGTGATGACTTGTTGTGCTCTTTGAACTGCCTCAGAGACCCAGAGACTAAAAAAGTGCCTGAATGTTCCCCTGGATCCACTGGGAGGATTGAAAGCTTCAAAGAGGAACACTATCACATCCTAGGGAAAATGCATTGATTGAAGGAACCAGTGTGAAATAGTCTTTAATAATTACCAGAATGCTGGAATCGACTGGTGTTTTGCTGAGCTATATTTTATCTTTATTGGATTAACTGTGACACAGTAGGTTATGTCAAAGGGAATCTGCATGAATATTAAAAGTAAATGTGGTGTGAATAATAGATAACTTACATTAGATGCAACAGCATGCAGCAATTTTTATTCACCTATGTAATTAGATTAAAACAAATCTGCTGAATAAAGTATATTGTCTTATCATAATCCAAATTCAAAAGTATCAAGAAGTTACAAAACAGTGATAATTGCTGGTCTTTAGAAGATGCATGTGTTTATATACATATAAGCATGACAGCAAAAAATATTGAGAATAATTCTAGTGAAGATTTTGGTAATAAATAGAAAACCTATTTTCTTTTAAATTGATAAGTGCCTTATACATTCACCTATAACTTAAGAAGCAGATATGTGATGTTTATACTTTTTAAAATCCCTTCAGGGGGAAATGGAAGGAATAAGTTATATAAAGCAACTGAGCTTAATGCTAGGTTAGTATGTGAAATGCTTCTTGACATTTTAGATTTGTATACTGAATATCAGGTCTTCCAATTTCTTAAATGATCGTTTGAATGTACTTGAGTGTGTTATTATGTATACCAGAAAAATATATATTGGTTTGGATTTTTTAAACAAAGTCCAATTTTTGCAAATCTGAGCATCTGAAGATATGGATATCAGTGGTATCTGTAGAATCATAGAATAATTTAGCCTTGAAGAGACCTATGGAGGTTGTTAGAACAACAATTAGCTCAAAGCAGATCTAATTAGACCACATTGCTCAAGGCCATGGCTAGTGCAGTCTTGAACAACTCCATGAGCAGAGAGATTCCACACCATCTCTGGACACCCGTCTCAGGATTGGATCATCCTTGTGGGAAAGTAAATAAATAAATAAATAAATAAAAATCAAAATTTTCCATGGTCCAACTTGTGTCTGTTGCCTCTCATTCTATCTCCATGCGTCTCCAAGACATCTGGCTCCATCTTCTCTGTATCTTCGTATTTATAAGGCACCAATAAAGTCCCCCTTTGCCTTCTCTTCCCCAAGCTGAACACACTAAGTTCTTTCAGCTTCTCTTCTGATCTGTGTTCCAGTCCCTGACCATCTTAGTGGCCTCCACTTGCTCAGATATGTTAATATTATTCATTTGCTGAGGAGCCCAGAACTAGACATGGCATTGTAGGAATAGTCTCAAAGTGTCAAATAGAGGATCACTTCCCCAGAGCTGCTGACTACATTCTTACTAATACAGCTGAGTATGCAGGTGGCCTTTTCTGACTCACTTTCAAGTTACTGTCCACAAGGACTCCCAGATCCTTTTCTGCAGAGCTGTTTTCCAGCTATTTTGTCATCAGCTTGTACTGCTGCATGGGGTTATTCCTTCCTTGTTGCAGGACTTGGCCTTTGCTAAACTCTATAAGATGCCTGTCAGCTCATTTCTCCAGCCTATCCATGTTTTTTTTTGACTAGGAGTCTTTCCCTTCAGTGTACTCACCACTAAATTTTATTATTTTTTTTCCTACAAAATTGTATGTACTCCACATCTACAAACTCAGGATGTACTCCATCTTATCACCATATAAGTTAATGAAGACATTAAACAATTTTGTTCAAAGTTTTATCCCTGGGGGTTGCTAGTAATTAAGGGCTGGCAGGTGAACTTTATGCAATTCTGAACTCTTTGAGTTGAGCACACCAGCCAATTTTCCAATCACCTATCATTCACTTACACAGCATATTTCTCACCAATTTGGTGATAATGAGACTATGGGAAACTTTCAAAGGTCTTGATAAGTTCAAGGTATGCAACACCTACTGCCTTGTTCACAGTGTTAGTCACATCATTATAGAAAGTAATCAGATAGGTTAATCAGATAGGTCAGATATTATTTGTCCTTGGTAAACTTTGGTAAACCCATGTTGGCATAAGGATTCCAATAACCTTCTTGTGCCTTGTTTAGAAATGGCTTCTAAGAGGATTTGCTCCATAACCTTTCAAAGTTGCCTGTAGTTACCTGGATACTATGTCTTCACTTTTCTGAAGTTGGTTGTAACATTGCCTTTTTTCAGTCATGAAGAACCTCCCTTCAAAGGGATGCCTTGACCTTTTGAAGATGACAGAGTTTCACAATTACATTAGCTAGCTCCTTCAGCACCCATCAATGCTTTCCATCTGGTCCTATGCAGTTCTCTATCTCTAATTGGCTTAAGCGATCCCTGATTTGCTTCACTTCCACAGACTTTTCGAGTAGGCTCAGGGGGCTGGGAGGCATGTGGGAAAACCTTGCCAGTGAAAACTGACTAAAATAGCAACAAGGTATTACAGTAAGGAATATGGGTCTAGCCTCCTTTTTGAACATATACATGTATTTATACATGCATATGTGCTCACATACAGATATATACTGCCTGTGAAAAACAGGACAAGGATAGGCCAACAAAGGTCAACAGATCTCTGCTTGTGTCCAATGTATCTCATGCTTTAAATTTTGTTGAAAGCTAAAGAGAATCAAAGTTGTGACAGTGTTTTATTTTGTTTTTAATCTAATCACCTACATAGTACCAGTTAAAAATGAAGTCAGTCTTTACCTTAAAATGTGGCATTATGCAGAATAAGTTGCTTTCATTCTGAGGTTTTGTCAGTTGAATCAAGCTATTCACCAAGTGCTGAAGTGCTAACATCACATAGCTGCTGAGGCTAACTAATTTTTGACAATGTTGTGTTTAAAATCAATGAACTCAGTCCACACAAACCAAACATAGCCCATAGCTTCTTCTCCAACATCATTCACATCATGTCACACTTAAAAAGATTCATGGGTTGACATTTTACGAGTTGAAATTTTAAAGAAGCCATGAAAGTGCATAGTGGGCAACCATTTTTCTTACGCAGATTATGGAAGAAGTCTCCATAAATAAAGAAGTAAATACATAAAATATAATAAAAATGTTATTTTATACCATTTCCCAAAAGAGTTGACCTATGTTATAAAAGTTTGATTTTAAGATTTGTATTTAACATGTATACAGATGTTTGCACAAAAGAGGCAACAAACACTAGAACTGCAATGAGAAACCATAGCAGAAGACTGTCTCTTCCAGCCCCTTCTCTGTAAGGCATATCCAAATAAAAATATCTTATCCATAATAAGAATAATAAGAAATATCTTATCCATAATAAGAATATCCAAATAATAATATCTTCCATACTACACAAAATACATGTATCTCATATGACAAAACATGTTTTTACTTTATTAACTAATATGTTAAAGACCAAACTCTTTATTTAGCAATGACACGAGTACAAGTATGCTTCACCAACCTGATAACCTTCTGTGATGAAATTACTGACTTAGTGGACAAGTTTATGTTTCTACCTAGACATTAGTATGGTATCCATCGCTGTCTCCAATAAGATCCTCATAGTGGAGCTGAATGAGCAGGCAGTGAGGTGAACTGAAAACTGGCTGTACAGCTGGGCCCAGACATAAGTGGTGATAAGAGGCACAAAGTCTAGTTGGATGCTAGTAACTAGTGGAGTGCACCAGGTGTCAAAATGCAGCTTGATGCTGTTCAGTATATTCATTAGCAATCTGCATGATGGGGAAGAATGTACCCTCAACAAGTTTTCTGCTGAAATAAAATAATAATCAAGGAGTGGTTAATAAGCCAGGGGTTTATACTGCCATCCAGAAGGACCTTGACAGGCTGAAATGGGATGAATTCAACAAAAGGAATTGCAACATTATACACCTGGGTATTAAAAAAATGAGGTTAAATAGTGTGCAGGGGAATGACCTGTATGAAAATATCTCTGTAGAATAGGACACTGGAGTACTGCATTCAGTTCAACTCTAGCACCCTCAGCACAGGAAGGACATGAAAGTGTTAAAACGAGTCCAGAGGAGGACCACGGAGATCATCAAGGGACTGGAGCACCTCTCCTATGAAGACAGTGGGAAAGCCCCAGGAAGCACCAGAAAGGCTGAGGTTGGAAGGGACATCTGGCAACAAGGGCAAGCTCTTCTCCTCTGACAGCCCTTGGAGTCAGGGTGCTTTGTTGGCACTAACGAGGTCACCAAGGCTCCCCTGCCCGCATGGCTGGGCTTTGCGCTCGGGGGCACCAGCCTCTCCTCACAGGCCTGAGGTTAAAACCCACCCACAAGGCCACTAGAAGATGGCCCATGTGCCGTGCAGCAGGCTTTCCCCCTTGGGAATATCTGTCTTCCTCACTGGGCAGCCTCAGAGACTCCTGTGATGTCGCCAAGCAGTGACTGTGACTGCCTGTGACCTCAGTGCTTTTCAGCAGCTGAAGGCTCTATCCCCGCGCCTTTTGTCCAGGAACTCCTGCGGGTGCACACGCGAGGCGTGACAGCTCCTGCAGGACTGTGGCTTGTGCTTCGAGCTGTGGCTTTTGGAGAGCAGTGGCTCTGGGTGCATAGCAAAGGCAGCCTCTTCCAGCACTCCTGTCCACACTGATAGCTGTGTGTGGGTCCCACACAGCGGCTCTCCTGGGCCTTTGGCCACCAGGAGGGATCCAAGGCTTTTGGAAGCACTGCATATTCCAGGAGAGTTTCTCCACCATCCCTGAGAGCCTTCAACAGGCACCTCAGTTCACCCAGGTCATACAAGGCCTCAGGGAGAGAACACATAGAGATCAGGGGTAATGGACACCCCGGCTCCTCCCCAGGACCACAGAGCTTTTAGTGGAAGGCAGGGCTGGAGGGTAGCCCTTGGGGCTGGCTGCCCCACAGGACTGCTGGTACTTCTCAACCCACAGGGAGACCCCTTGGGAGGCCCTTTCCTACCCTCTCACTCAGCTGGCTGAGGCTCCCTTTCTTTTTCCCCTCCTAGCACCAGACAAGGTCAGGCAAATGGCAAAGCTGTCAAGGCAGGACATGGCAGTGGGTGCCCAGAAAGCCATGGAGGAGTGCGCCTCTGATGTGACTGCCTGCACCAGCCAGCAGCAGCAGGCCAGGCTGTTGGGGGCAGCAGAAGACCTCCTGTGTCCCATCTGCATGAATGACATCGAGAACGCAGCCTACATGGCCTTCTGCTTCCACCGCTTCTGCTTGGAGTGCATCCAGCAGTGGGCCAAGAGTAAAGTTAGGTGTCCATCTGCAAGTGGCCCTTCCACTGGCTCCTGCACTCGGTGTGAGGGGATGATGACTACCAGGAGTACGTGGTCATCTCTTCCACCTGTCACCGCAGGGATGTGACCAGAGAGAGGGACCGCAGCAGGTCCCCATATCAGCACTCCAGCCCACAAAACTCAGCTGCTGACCACAGCCCCTCAGCACTGAGAAGGAGGCCTGTGGGATGTGACCCAGCATCCAGAGAAAATGCCATTTGGGAGCGCTCCAACACCACCTCCCAGCAGGCTCACACATCCAGCACTTCTGGAGAGCCAACCCAGCTGAGTACAGGGCAGCACCCGCCCGGCACCTAGCTTCAGAATCTTGCTGTGGCGAGCTCTGCAGTTTGAGTTCTGTTGTCTCCAATAAACATCTGGGTGACATTCAGGGGAGTGTTTTTCAGTGGTGTACAAGCCCTCTGACCCCACAGGTTGGTGGGAAGTCCTCAAGACCTGCACACATCTCAGCTGCCATAGGCACAGCCATGCTGACAGCCCCATCCCTGTATCTGGTTCTTCTCTTTGGGGCAATCACTGTCTGTTTTGTAAAAACTACTGCACAACCCTTACAAAAGGCATTCCCCTTTGGGATCTTTTGTCTTCATCACTGGACAGCTGGACAGCTCCAGCAACCCCTGTGATTTCACTGAGCTGTGGCTGTGACTGACCGTGGCTTGTAGCCCTTCCAACACTACAGTGTGCCTGGGGCAGATGACCTCCAGAGTTTTCTTCCAACCACCACAATTCCCTGTTTCTCTAAATGGGGTAGCACAAAAAATCTTAATATTTATTGAATGCTCTTATGCACTAATAGATCAACAAACACCTGTAATCATCAAGTAGCAATACTTGAAAACACCAGTTAAAATAGAAACTACTGATGAACTTGCATTTTTGGGGTCCTCAATTCAGTCAGTCTTTGAAAGGACTGTTTTTTTTTCCTAGTTGTATTTTTCATAATTTAAAAGAGTGATAAAATTTTAGGTCTTTTTACAGAACTCTGAATATAAGGTTTAAACATGCAAATAGATGTGAAAAATGCATACATTACAAAATGTAGCAAACTCATATTTTTCTCACTCCAAGTTTAAAATTGGGCAAACAAACAATTATTCAAAAAATAATAATCCCATGATTTATTAAAATCATTAGTCAAAATCAACATCTCTTTAAAAGCATAAAATTAAGATGTGTATTTTTCATCTGTCTTACATCTATAAAATATATTTGTCCATAACTATTCACTGAGTGAAACATCCACATCTTTGTGTGTGTGTGTGTGTGTGTGTGTGTGTGTGAAAACTGATAATATTGCCATTAATTTCCCAATAATGCTTTTCTCATGGAGGCTACTATTTCATAAAAATTTACATGCTGCTAGTCCTGGAGTATACGTAGTTCTTGCTTTTAAGTTTCCCTAAAAGCTGACAGTGAGCTGTGTAATTGCAAAAATACTCCGTCTTGTAGTGCATCAAAAATTGCTTTTAAGAGTTTCACGGTAAATGAAGTTATTCCAAGAACAAAAGAAAACTGTTGCTACAAGTAGCATTTTAAAGCTAAAGTGGAAAAATAAAATAACTACTTTTATTTTACTACTGAATTACCCTTCACCTTGTAAATCTCGTAAATGAGAGTCCTACAACATCTGTAAAATGTAGAGTGTATGAGAGGCTTCACTGAAGTTTTGAAATTTTCACATATTCAGATTCACATTACCAGGTTGCTCTAAACACCTGAAAACTTTCCTGTGCTTATAATAGAAAGGATATCACAGAATCACAGAATCATCTAGGTTGGAAGAGACCTCCAAGATCATCTAGTCCAACCTCTGACCTAACAATAACAAGTCATCCACTAAACCATATCACTAAGCTCTACATCTAAACATCTTTTAAAGACATCCAGACTTCCACACTTCCCTGGGCAGCCCATTCCAATGCCTAACAACCCTTTTGACAAAGTTCTTCCTAATATCCAAGCTAAACCTCCCTTGGCACAACTATAGCCCATTCCCCCTCATCCTGTCACCAGGCACATGGGAGAATAGACCAATCCCCACCTCACTACAGCCTCCTTTAAGGTACTTGTAGAGAGCGATAAGGTCGCCCCTGAGCCTCCTTTTCTCCAGGCTGAACAAACCCAGCTCCCTCAGCCGCTCCTCGTAAGACTTGTTCTCCAGATCCCTCACCAGCTTTGTTGCCCTTCTCTGAACACTCTTGAGCACCTCAATGTCCTTCTTGCAGCGAGGGGCCCAAAACTGAACACAGTACTCAAGGTGTGGCCTCACCAGAGCTGAGTAGAGGGGGATAATCACCTCCCTAGACCTGCTGGCCACACTGCTTCTTACACAAGCCAGGATGCTGTTGGCCTTCTTGGCCACCTGAGCACACTTCTGGCTCATTTTCAACCAATACTCCCAGGCAACTTCTCTGCCAGGCAGCTTTCTAAGCACTCATCTCCCAGCCTGCAGCACTGTTTGGGGTTGTTGTGCCGCAAGTGCAAGACCCGGCACTTGGCCTTGTTGAACTTCATACAGTTGGCCTCAGCCCATCAGTCCAGCCTATCCAGATCCTCCTGCAGAGCTTTCCTACCCTCAAACAGATCAACACATGCACCTAACTTGGTGTCATCTGCAAACTTACTGAGGGTGTACTCGATCCCCTCATCCAGATCATCGATAAGGATATTAAAGAGAACTGGCCCCAGTACCGAGCCCTGGGGAACACCACTAGTGCCTGGCCTCCAACTGGATTTGACTCCATTCACCACAACTCTTTGGGCCCGGCTATCCAGACAGTTTTTAACCCAACGAATTATATGCCAGTCCAAGCCATGTTTCTTGAGGAGAATGCTGTGGGAAACGGTGTCAAAAGCCTTATTGAAATCAAGGTAGACCACATCCACAGCCTTTCCCTCATCCATCAAATGTGTCAGTTTGCCATAGAAGAAGATCAGGTTCATCAAGGAGGACCTGTCTTTCATAAACCCTTGCTGACTGGGTCTGATCGCCTGGTTGCCCTGCAAGTGCCACATGATGATACTCAAGATAATGTGCTCCATGAGCTTCCCTAGTGCTGAGGTGAAACTAACAGGCGTATAGTTCCCTGGGTCTACCCTCCGGCCCTTGCGGATGGGCATCACAATTGCTAGCCATTAGTTGACTGAGACCTCCCCTGATAGCCATGACTGCTGATAAATGATGAAAAGTGGGTTGGCGAGCTCTTCTGCCAGTTCTCTCAGAACCCTTGGGTGGATCCCATCTGGCCCCATTGACTTGCATACATCTAAGTGCTGTAGCAGGTTGCCAACCATTTCCTCATAGATTATGAGGGCCACATTCTGGTCCCCATCCACCAACTCAGGGTACTGGGTATCCAGAGAACAACCTGGTTTTGCCGCTGAAGACTGAGACAAAGAAGGCATTAAGCAGCTCAGCCTTTTCCTCATCTCTTGTCACTAAGTTTCCCCCCACATCCAGTAAAGGATGGAGATTCTCCTTAGTCTTGTCGTGTTTATGTATTTATAAAAACATTTTCTGTTATCTTTAACAGCAGTAACCAGATTGAGCTCCAGATGAGCTTTGGCCTTTCTAATTTTGTCCCTGCACAGCCTCGCAACACCCTTATAGTCCTCCTGAGTGGCCCACCCTCTTTTCCAAAGGTCATAAACCCTCTTTTTTTTTTTTTTTTCCTAGGTTCTAGCCATAGCTCTCTGTTCAGCCAGGCTGGTTGTCTTCCTCACCAGCTTGTCTTTGGGCATGTGGGGAAAGACGGCTCCTGAGCCTTAAAGACTTCTTTCTTGAAGAGTGCCCAGCCATCCTGGACTCCTCTGCCCTTCAGAACTTCCTCCCAAGGCACTCTGCCAACCAGTGTCCTGAACAGCTCAAAGTCTGCCCTCTGGAAATCCAAGACAGCAGTTTTACTGATCCCCCTCCTGACTTTACCAAGAATAGAGAACTCTACCATTTTGTGGTCACTCTGCCCAAGACAACCCCCAACCACCACATCTCCCACCTGTCCTTCTCTGTTTGTGAACAGAAGGTCAAATGGGGCACCTCCCTTATTAGGCTCACTAACCAGCTGCATCAGGAAACTATCTTCCACGCTCTCTGGAAACCTCATAGATTGCTTCCTCTGAGCTGTATTGTATTTCCAGGATATGGCTGGGAAGTTGAAGTCCCCCACAAGAACAAGTGCTGGCAATTGTGCAACTTCTGCCAGATGCCTGTAGAACTTCTCATCTGTCTCCTCATCCTGGTTTGGTGGTCTATAATAGACCCTCCCACCAGGATGCTTGCCTTGTTGGCTTATGTGTAAGTTACTACAGGAAGTTAAGTTAATATGCATTGCAAGTTAATATGCAAGTTACTACAGGAAGCACACACAGACTTCTTATCTGATCTTCAATTCCTTATGCATTTCTTTGAAGGTTAGCCGTAACTCTAGTTAAAGAGGTAAGGCCCTCCGATAAAGCCGTTGCATGTCTTGCAAAACATGGTCAGAATTAAATGTTAAGACCATTCCAGTTTTTTTGTATGTGTTACAAAACTGGTCACAGTGCCACCTGCATTGTATAGACAAGATTCAGGTATCGAGGTAAAAGGGGCACAGTAGTCCTACAAAAACTGCCACAGTTCTAACTTTTTCCGAAGCTAGCCGTTTGTAACTGGGGGGTGAATCTTCATGGGAATGTGGATGGTTCCCCTATGCTACAGAATAGCAGTACAGGTTTATAAGCAACTTTGACACTTTTGCTTCCAAAAATTAAAACACCTGTATCAGACATAGGACCGGACCAGGCCAATAATGTAATGAATATATTTTGCCTATATAGTGAACAGTAGTTACTGAATATTTTATTCACTGATGACCTATAATTACAGAGTTTTCATAAAATTAGTTTACCAGTCAAGAATACAACCTGTTCTGACTATGCAGATAGTAAAGCCCATCAGACTTACTGGTTTTGTAAAGAAACATATTTTTGAGGCATGCAGATAATAAAATGCAAATGACAATCCTTTACATGAATTTTAGATTATAGCAAAGGCCAACAACCAGTGAACTCACTAGTGAGGTAGAAGTATCAATTTCTAACTCATTTTAAAAACAAGGTAGTAGTGTTCAAGGCTCATGTGAAGAGTCAACCATTATTTGGAATTCAGTAGACTGCACTGTTTCTGTAACCTTTGTGATTTAAATAGCCACTCATACTCAGAGAAACAGTGAAGAACAGCATATTTTCCCAAATGCTCATTATGTTGCCATTTACTTCCTTCTCACTTTCTCTTTTAATCTTTATTCACTGTAGAGGATATTTATGTATGTTAACATAACAATGCCTGTTTTCCAATCTACCCTCTCTTTCTTGACTGGTCTATTCAATTATGACAATAAAACAGTGACACATGCATTGAATTACAAATTATGACATAATAATCACCTCCAGAGTGAATCCAACAGAAACAGTTGAAGTTACATGAGCACTCAGAACTACTTACAGTGGTGATTGTACAAAAAAGCTGACCGCTTATTTAGATATATAAATGGGAGCTGAGCTCTCTAGAGAACCTGGCTATGTAGGCCCATCTTCGCAAGGCACTGAACACCTTATTTTCCTCCCAACAACAAACGTAGCATAAAGTAGTCTGCTTTTAAAAAAGGAGTACTTGCTGTTTTTCAGTTCAAGTTCCAGATTTCTGCGTGTTGGTACATGTGCTCATATAACATCTGAGTGGGATCCTCAGCAAATATTAATGTTTGTAGCTCTAGTCACATCAGTGAAGGTGTGCCTATTTGGACCAAAAATAGATCTGGTCAACTTTTTAAAATAAATAAATCTTAAAAACTAAATAACAAAGCGAAAGGCTTCACAAGGAAATTTCCATCTCAAAGCAGGTTTGTTTGTTTGTTTCTTTTTTTTTTCTTTCTTTTTGTTTGTTTGCTTGTGTTTTTTGTTTTGTTTTGTTTTCATTAAAGTTATAAACCCTTGAAAGTAGCAGGTTTATAATGGAAATGCTGACACAACTTTAACTATAGCATTGCAAATGGCGATGCTATAATTAAGCTTCGATCTTCTTTGGAAAAAAGGAAGAGAGAGGTTATTGTTCAATGAACTGCTCTGTCATTTGCTGCAGCGATTCTTAATTGTGTCTCATTACTGCAAGATGATCATTACTCTACTTGTCTATCTGATTTAGAGACCACTAAAAGTGTCTTGTAACAAGCAGCCGTCTCCTATGCAACAGTCCTTTGGCTCTCACCCTCATTACTCAGAATCTGTCCAATTATTTGTCATTAAAGTAATAAAAAGGACTGCAGCAGAAAATGTGGGAGGTAATTGTTGGAGGCCTGCCGAGGAAAAAATGAAAACTGTTTTCAAGGCACTGGGAAAGTGACATCGTTAATTAAGTGTTAGAGAATATGCAAATCAGTCACAATCTCAAGAGACTGTAATAAAATAGAGAAAACGTTATTATCGCTTGAGGTAAAGAAGGCAGAGCTACGCAGTTACTGTTAGGTTTAGTCACTTTCCAAGAACGATAATAGCAAATAGGTACAAGACCTAAATAAAATGAGCAGATAAGTGCTTTTTACCATAACCTGTCCTTCTATTTTGTATTTATTTTGTAGCTCAGAGCTAGGGAAGAAGTCAGTAAAGTGTAGGGTCTCAAATTAGGATTGTCTATGAATGTCTGTTTCCTTAATAATTGAATATTCCATTTCCTTCACAAAGTCACAGAAAAAATAACTGAATGACTACATGTTCATTGGTTGTTTACATCATGGAGTGTGTTTTAATTTACACTCCACATTCACGTGTTCATTTATTTGAACAGAAAGCAAGAGAGATGGAAAGGAGAGTGGGAGAGAAAAAAGAGCCAGAAAAGAAATCATAAAATAAATAAAATAAAATAAAATAAAATAAAATAAAATAAAATAAAATAAAATAAAATAAAATAAAATAAAATAAAATAAAATATTAAATAAATAACACACTACAACTAATTAAAAAGAAAATCATTCTAGAAGTTTTTCAGCTAATTATTTATACAAAATATAATAATAACAATAACAATAATAATAATAATAATACATACACATACATACATACAACTAATGAGAAGATTACTGAAAGTGTTTTTAATTTGGCTGGATTATGAGAATACACAAAGATATTGCTAGTCACTTCAAAACAACCACACCTCAAAAAAAAAAACAATCTTCCATTTTGCTGGCCTTTAGATCAGAAAAGTATATCTGAATCTAGGAGGAAAATTGTTGAAATGTAATTAACTGACTCAAGTGAACTTAGCTGAACTATAGAAGTTTGTTTTCCAGGCAGAAATGCATGCACAAAGAGAGATCTGCCCTCAGAAAGTCTCTTTAAATCTTTAAATCCTGATGGGAGTTTTATGTGGGCTGCAAAAGGAAGATAGAGTCACCCTTCAGAGCATTATATAAAATCCTTGTGGACCACAAAGGAGCTATTTGGCCCACAGCTACCTTATATTCAGGTATTTGCTGAGGTTTCTCAGGTCAGATAAGATTTACCCCAAGAGTAAAGTTTACCCGTCCCGTGTGTACATCTCTGCTTTCCTACCTGCTGATACAAGTCCTGTTTCACATGCAGTTCTTATCTGACAGTAAAGAACCACTCCTTAGGAAAGATAGATGTACAGAAGCAAGCTGGCGGACAAATTCTGGTTTAGAGCCAGCCTTGGCAAGGTAAATACTGGCAAGCAAAGTGATGGACTGTTTATTTTAGGAAAAGAGAGGAGCATATTTAGATCAACATGGATCAGATGTCTCTTTTTCACCCACTCAGGTCTAAAACAGGATGCCTAGGAAAACACTGGATAATCTTACATTCCAGCAGTGGTGAAGTCAATGTAAATTTGACCATTCAGTTTAGAACTAGTCTGTAGCAAAGCTGAGTCTCTTTTATCTTGTAGGTAACCAGGGTAAATTATGATAAGCAGATAAATCTAATTATTTTGAAATAATCAAAATCCATTTCAGAGTTTTTGATTAAAAATTACTTGAGAAGGTAATAATGTTTCTTAGTGTGATGTATCAAATCATGCTTCTTGTTTTTGAGAGGTTGCAAGCAATCACATGTGATGTCTGTGCCATTAAACAAAACTGTTTACATGATGAGCATAGTTCTCAGAAAAGAAGAAAATTGTCTGAGCAGCTGAGCAGCCACTAGCCTTTCATGTCATAGGCACTTCTTTCTGAAATGAGTTTTAAAATGATTAAATGAACATAATGCTCTCTCAAGGAAATAAGCCTGATGATCTAGTGCAATATTCCATGGGTTGCAAAATCTGTTTCCTGTTGATTTTCTGTTCTGAGGAAAAGATAAAGACAGGCAAGAAAAAAAAATAACACCCAACTCTTCAGGGTTTATTCAAAATACACTGTATCTTTGGATATCTATCTTTTTCTATACCAGTCTATTACTCATTTCTTTAGGAACTGAGAAGCAAATTATTTTACAAAAGTAGCACAGAATACAGACAATGTAGAAAACTTATAGTAAATTTTATTGAATTCACAAGCTAGCAAAATTAAAATCTCAAATAGTCATAGCCACACCTTTGACCTCAGAATTCTGTACCTGAGCATTTAATGCATATACCTATAATACCTATGCATATATGATAGGTATTGTGAAAATACACGGCACTAGTTATTTAAGGGTTAGGAGTTTAAGATGTCCTAAAGGAGGAAATAACTCTCTAAACTTTGAAGCTGACTTTCTAGAAGACAAAATAAAGTGTGGAAACGTATATCATTTCAGATTGCCATTCAGATAGCATTTCAGCTAATCACAACTGGAACACTTTGTCCTACATCAGAAAGGAAACCTCCCTTTTACAATCATGCAAGATTGTAGCTGCAAAATGCACAGAAGAATAACTAGCTGGTCACAAGCAAATCTAGAAAATAGCAACAAGTTGACATCAGGATGTTCTGCCCAATGACTTGGGAAAAGAACAGATATTTTGGTGCTTATGTTGCTGAGATGTCTAGAACATGTTTTGTCAGTCTTTTCACACATTGCAAGCTCATTTATTTGGTTAGAATGGAATTTAGTACAGCTAGACAAACTTTACAAACTTTACAAACTTTTTTTTTTTTTTTGAGTGACATTATTCACTGTATTTCAGTTTAACCTTTTTACATCCCACACACCACTTTTCAAGTCTCAAATATTTCAGAGATGTGGACAGTAAGACTGAAAACACGATTTCACAAACAGAAGTGTTTTATCTGTCTGTTTTCAAGGTAGTAGATAATGAAATATTTTTTCTGTCCTACTACTTTTAAATACTCTCCAGGAGATCCACACGGGAGAATACAGAGAACATCAAAAAGACAATAAAATAGGAAAAGATCCAAAAATAAGAATAAAAGAATTCTTAATCTATTTTAATTACACAATATTGGCCCTTTGTCTGGGTACATTTTAAGGTAAAAGGCACTCTGTTTTTTTTGGACAGTTACAGTTGACTTCTTTCTAGCTGTGGCATTGTGTTTTTAATCCATCTCTCCAGTTTCTCCACGGTTTTCAAACCCAACAATAGATCATAAAGATCAGGAAGTTGTGGAAAGCTTCCTTAGATTTTTAGGGCATGCTAAGAATCCCTTTTTACATTATGCCAAATTACAGGAGGGTTTTGTATGTGTGTGTGTGTGTGTGTGTGTGTGTGTGTGTTTTAAATTTGATAATTCTCACAGAGGAAGGCTATGATCTCCAGTGTAAATATACAATGGACACTTCATTTTAACACTTGTATATCATTTCCTATTTCTCAGCCTCTTATCCTGTGCCCTTCTCGCATTTGCCTTCATTATATCGTTTTTATTATTCCTATTTTAGGCATGTTGTACAATGATGCACAATAAGTATACTGCTCTACATCCTCCTCCTCTTTCCCCAAAGTGATGTCTTTTCAGGATTAAATGGACAGCACCCCAGTATTGCTGTCAATGTCATTTGAAGATTGATTTTTATTTTCTAGTGCTTGGAAACTCTGAGAGGAGGTAATTTTATCAGGTCTGTGAATTCTAACAACCTGAAAATAAGGCTCCCGTCAGTCTCTGTTCTAAGCTTTTCATTAGATCCAAATCCCTCGCTTCCTTCTGAAAATTAAATAAAGAAAATTGGAAATACTGATATCCCATTCTGTCTTCAAGAAGCAAAAGTGCAAATTTTGTGTATTCACTCTCTGAGCTCTGTGATTTAAACTTGCCTAAGCTGGGTAGAATGTTCATTTACTCTTTGTCGGAATACTATTGCAAAGTTGGATAAAAATGAAAAATATAGAAGCAAGTTTCTATTCATCTAACACATTGCAAACATTTTTCACTACCTGTTGCCCTTTGGTTTTTCAAATTAAGTATGTAATTAGTTTGACTATATTCTTTCCTTGGAGATGGACAGGGAAATCTATGACTTGTGAAGGTGGAAAACAAAGAAATCAATAGGTGTCTGCCTCAGTGGGAACCTGAGGGGATTTGTAAATGTGTCAGCAGGAACTGCTCATTGTGCTACCTAGAAGCTTTTACATTCTCCCTTAATTTTACCGAGTTTGCCACAAACTATCTGTTGATTCTGATTAAAGAATCAGAGAGAGAGAGAGAGATGGAAAACTCTCCTGCACTAACAGCAAAGAGAATGCACTGCAAAACTACTCAACCATTTCTAGTCATCAATAGAGCTGGGATTCATCTTGCCAAACAGATACTCCCCACACTCACACAGGGTCAAGCATACTTATAAATACAGCTTATCTGCACAATAAACTGGAAGAGTTAAGCTCTAAAGCAGCTGGGGAAGAAAATGAATGAAACTTGAGACAAAAGAAAGTCTGTCACATCATCAGTTTTCACTCTTGGCACTCATCACTTCTAATTACGATTTTTACTTTTGCCTTTTTTTTTTTTTTTAAAGTACTGTGTATCTCAAAGTCATTTGTTATATCTGTAGGTCATTAAGACAAAAACACCACCTTCCAAAGAATGTTTTCCAGCACAACTGTGCTTTCCTACAAACTATTAGCCTAAAGCCAGTAGAGAAAATGGACAATAACATTTGTTTCACTATCTTTGATTTACTATACAAGAAGAACTAACATTCCTGGGTTTTAAGCAGAGGTTCAATTATTTGCTTCTGTAAGAAAATTAATGATAAGATATCGTACTTAAAGCACAATTTTATAAATCTTCCGTCAACTTACATTAGAAATGAGCTCAGCTCTGAGATCTGAACAGGAGACACAGATCCAGAGCTCGAAGTCCTCTTGAAATTCTGCTCCAGTTATTTGATCTTTCTGGGTATCATGACAGGGTTTCTCTATATTACTTTCAGAGAAGTGTAGTCTAACTACATTCTTGTTCTATTATAGTTTTATTAAGTGACTTTAAGATGCAAATGAATAACTGTATGAAAATTGTTAATGTGCTAACTAGCAATGGAAAAACATCTATTCTAACTTGGAAGGAATTCATCTGTTTATATTCATCTGTTTATTCATGGATAACAAAATGTAAAATTGTAATGGTAATGTGACACTATTCTATGAGAAAATAAAATTAAAGCATGGTCCTGATGAATATCACTGCACCACAAGTCCAGATAATAATGAATTTTGTTCATGTGCATAACTTGCACTGGTACAATAGAAGAAAGAAAGAAACAGAGAGACAAGAAAGAAAGAAAGAAAGAAAGAAAGAAAAAGAAAGAAAGAAAGAAAGAAAGAAAGAAAGAAAGAAAGAAAGAAAGAAAGAAAGAAAGAAAGAAAGAAAGAAAGAAAGAAAGAAAGAAAGAAAGAAAGAAAGAAAGAAAGAAAGAAAGAAAGAAAGAAAAAAAGAAAGAATAGGAAGCGGGAATAGCTTGATCACTTAAGTGATTTGCTGCACTGGGTAAGAAACCAGTGAGATTAAATGGAACAGGCACATAGGAATTTTTAAAACTATATTAACCATTACAATTGGTATTGTGGAACAGACTTGCAACAAGTGATAAGAGAAAGATTACCACATTCTCACAAAGATGCAATGCAGTTGACTCCTTGCAATTTTTTTTAGCATTCCCACTAGTGGGCAATGCACAAGTGTGTTGTAGGATTCAGAAGCACACATAGATATTTAAAGCTAACTATAAAAATAAATTGAAAACTGAACTCTACTCTCTCTTCCATTTCTCCCCTTTGAAGATGTAGCTAGCTTTTTACGTCTTCAGAGAGGCAAGAGCAAAACAAGAAAAAGGAACACTGTGTGGTTTTGGATCATGCTACTTCCATTTCCTACTGCTACTTGTGAGACTAATAAACAAGAAGTTGCAAGCACTTCCATATCTACTTATTTGATAACATCCTTATTCTGGTTACAGACTGTTATTATTATTAGGTCTTGTCCAAAACAAACAGTAGCTTACACTCTAATTATTATACTGTCATGATCTACTCTTGTGAGTTCTGTCAATAGAATTTGACCCAAGGAAATATTGTTGTTGACACCATTTTGCAAAATGACAGTGTTCATTCTCACATACACAAAATAGATTACTTTTTTTGCACTGTAAAACTGAAGCTATTTGTAAAGGATTTCTATGTGAACCTTTATTTCCCGTTGTCCTGAAAATAGGAAACTTAATAGCATAACAAGGTGTCTTCTATATATTGTGTTGGAACAACTCTGATGCCCTCATGTGGGAAAAAAATATTTTAACACCTGCCAACTTGGCTGAAAGCTTGTGCTTGGAAACAATTGAAATCTTGCATAAAAATTAGGCTAGACATGGTTCTGAAATTAAGAAACTAAGAATTTTTATTTCCATTCCAAAGTGAGCAAAATTATGCTCCAACTACAAAAAATAACATTAAAATTATAAGATACAATACGTCTTTCAGAATTTAAAAAAAAAAAAAAAATCACTTAATTTGTCCATGTGTCTTGGCTTGTATTTTTATTATCTACTTATCTAAAAGTAGATAAGTAGATAGTATCTAAAAACTGCTTTCGATGGTGAAAGAGTCATTAATTTCTTATTGCTTACTTCATCCATCAGCTCTTATAGACACGGTCTTTTCAGTGGGAAGTTCAAATGCTGTGTTTACAGGATAAGAGATAAAGAGTGAAAACCAAAATCTGTTTTTCTTTTGTTTAAATTCACTCAAATTCACATCCTGTCTTAAAACAAAAATTTAATTAAATAAATAAATAAATAAATCTGAATATTTTTCTGGAGTTTATTCTTCATGTCACACTGAATGTGAATAAAAAACAGATCTCTTGAAACTGATTATGTCTGGATTTTGGAAGTGTTCCATTACTACATCTTTGTTACAACTCCCTTAGCTGCTCCTCATAAGACTAGTTCTCTAGATCCTTCACCAGCTTTGTTGCCCTTCTCCGAACACACTCCAGCACCTCAATGTCCTTCTTGTCCAAGGGCCCAAAACTGAACACGGTATTTGAGGTGTGGCCACACCAGAGCCAAATACTTTCAATCTTATCTTCAATCTTTCAAATACTTATAATCACTTTTCCCACAGCCTGTAGTGTTGCATGGGGTTAGTGTGCCCCAAGAGCAGAAAACAGCACTTAGCTTTATTGAACCTCATACAGTTGGTCTCACCTCATTAATCCAGCCTGTCCAGACCCTCTCTAGACACTTCCTACCCTCAGTCAGGTCAATACTCACACCCAACTTGGTGTTGTCTGTGAACTTACTAAGGGTACACTTGATGCCTTCATCCAGATCATTCATAAAGTAATTGAAGAGAACTGGCCCCAATACTGGGCTCTGGGCAACAATACTTGTGGTGGGCCTCCAGGTGCATTTAACTCCATTCACCATGTCTCTTCCAGCCACAGAAGCTGCTTTTAACCCAGCAAAGCACACACTTATTGAAGCCATGATCAAGCAGTTTCTCCAGGAGAATGCTGTGGGAAACAGTGTCAAAAGCCTTACTGAAATCTAGGTGGACAATATCCACAGCCATTCACTTGTCCACTTAACATGTCACCTTGTTGTAGGAGATCAAGCTGATTAAGCTGGACCTACCTTTCATAAACTCATGCTGACTGGGCCCGATTGCCTGACAGCTCTGTAGCTGCCGCATGATGGCACTCAAGATAATCTGCCCCATGAACTTCCCCAGTACTGAGGTCAGACTGACAGGCCTGCATCCTCCTTCCAGCCCTTCTTGTAGATGGGGATCACATTTGCTAGCTGCCAGTTGACTGGGACCTTCCCTGATAGCCAGGACTGCTAATAACTGATGGAAAGCATCCTGGTGAGCACTTCCACCAGCTCTCTCAGTACCATTGGGTGGATCACATCCGAGCCCATAAACTTGCATATGTTTAAGTGGTTTATGAGGCCATTAAACATGTTCTCATGGATTATGAGGGCTTCATTCTGCTCCTTATCTACTAGTCCTGTTCCCTATCTACTAGTCCCCCTCCCTATCGCCATCTACTAGTCCTTCTTGGGGAACTAGGTACCTGGAGATCAATTGGTCTAGTTGCTAAAGACTGAGGCAAATAAGTCTTCAACTACTTCAGCCTTTTCCTCATCACTTTTCACTATTTCCCCTCACATCCAATAAAGGATGGAGATTTTCCTTAGCCCTCCTTTTCTTGTTTAGGAATTTGTAATAACATTTTTTACTGTTTGTAATAACATTTTTTACTGTCTTTAACAGCAGTACTCAGTAGAAAGGAGGATCTGGGCAACTATAGATCGGTGAGCCTCACTTCTGTGGCTGGTAAGATCATGGAACATATCCTCCTCTAAGCAATGTCAAGGCATATGGAGGAAGATAAGGTGATCTGAGATAGCCAGCATGGCTTCACCAAGAGCAAATTATGCCTGACTGTAGTGGGTTTACGTGGCAAGGCTTTGGTAGCAGGGGGCCATAGGGGTGGTTTCTGTGAGAAAGATCTAGAAGCTGCCCCATGTTTCGGAAGGGCCCCATTGTTTTCCAAATCTGAGCCAATAAGCGATGTTGTTTTGCGCCTCTGTGAGAGCATATTTAAGACAGGGAAAAAACTGCTGCGCCACACAGCAGCCGGGAGAGTCAAGGGAGTGAGAAACAGCCTTGCAGGTGCCAAGGTCAGTGTAGAAGGAGGGGGAGAGGTGCTCCAGGCGCCGGAGCAGAAGTCCCCTGCGGCCTGTGGTGAGGACCATGGTGAAGCAGGATGTCCCCCTGCAGCCCATGGAGTACCACGGTGGAGCAGGGTTTCACGCTGCAGCCCGTGGAGGAGACCACGGTGGAGCAGGTGGCCCTGCACCGACGGAGGCTGCCGCCTGTGGAAGACCCCTGCCGGAGCAGATTCCGGGCCGGACCTGTAGCCCGTGGAGAGGAGCCCACGCAGGAGCAGGTGATCTGGCAGGAGCTGCTGCCCGTAGGGGAGCCAGGTTGGAGCAGTTTGCTCCTGAGGGATGGACCCCGTGGTACGGACCCATATCTGGAGCAGTTCTGGAAGAGCTGCTGCCTGTGGGAAGCCCACGCCGGATCAGTTCATCAAGGACTGCATCCCGTGGGTGGGACCCCACAGCACAGGGGACGAGAGTGACCGAGAAAGAGTGGCAGAGAAGAAGTGCTGTAGACTGACCATAACCCCCATTCCCCCGTTCCCCTGCACCGCTCGGGGGGAGGAGGTGGAAGAGGGTGGATGGGGGGGGAGGCGCTTTTGGTTTCTTTCCTTTGTTTCTCACTTCTCTAGCTTGTTAGTAATGAGCAATAAATCTTACTATCTGTCTTCTTATGCTGAGTCTGGTTTGCCCGTTACACTAATTATTGCGTGATTTTCTCGTCCTTATCTCAATCCTTGAGCCCCTTTCACATATTTTCTCCCCATTCCTCTTTGAGGAGGGGGAGTGAGAGAGCGGCTGTGGTGGAGCTCGGCTGCCCACTCGAGCGGAACCACGACACTGACCAATAATGGCTTTCTAGTGGCTTTCTATGATGGAGTGAGTGCATCAGTTGACAAGGGAAGACTGAACAATCTCATCTACCTGGACTTCTGGAAGGCCTTTGACATAGTCCCACATGACATTCTGGTCTCCAAATTGGAGATGGATGAATAAGATCACACCCAGAGAGTGGTGGTCTATGGCTCTGTGTCCAAGCGGAGGTTGGTGATGACTGTTGTACCTCAGGAGTCTGTCCTCTGACCAGTACCATTCAATATCTTTATCAACAACATAGATAGTGGCATTGAGTGCACCCTCAGCATATTTACAGATGACAGCAAGTTGAGTGGTATGGTTGATGCTATAGAAGGAAGGAATGTCATCCAAAGGGACCTGAACACATTGTATAAGTGGGCCTATGTGAACCTATTGAGGTTCAACATGGTTAAGCACAAGCTGCTGTACCTGGGCCAGAGAAATCCCAGACATGGGAGAAGAACTTATTGAGAGCAGCCCTGCAAGGAAGGACTTTGGGCTTCTGGTTGGTGAAAAGCTTGACATGAGCCAGCAGTGTGCACTTGCAGCCCGGAAGGCCAACTGCATCCTGGGCTGCAACAAAAGAGAAGTGGTCAGCAGATTATTGGGCATGGTTGTCCCCCTCTACTCTGCCCTTGTGAGGCTCCACTTGGAGTGCTGCATCCATGTCTCGGGCCCCCACACAAGAAAGATTTGGGTCTTGTAAAGCAGGTCCAGAGGAGTGCCAGAAAGACGACCAAAGGGCTGGAGCATCTCTCCTGTGGAGAAAGGCTGAGAGAGCTGGGCCAGTTAAGCCTAAAGAAGGGAAGGCTCTGGGGGGACCTCGCTGAAACCTTTCAGTACTGGAAGGGGACTTACAAAAAAGATGGAGAGCAACTCTGTTTTTTCAATCACATAATGACATGATGAGGAGGAATGCTTTTAAACTAAAGTAGGAGAGATTTAGATTAGAGGTTAGGAGAAAATTATTCAGTCAGAGGGTGGTGAGGCACTGGAACAGGTTGCCCAGAGATGCTGTGGATGCACCATCCCTGGAGGTGTTCAAGACCAGCTTAGATGAGGCTCTGAGCAACCTGATCTATTGGGTGATGTCCCTGCCCATGGCAGGGGGGGTTGGAACAAGATAGCCTATGAAGTCCCTTCCAACCCAAGCCATTCTATGATTTTATGATTAAGGACAAAAGAGGCTTGAAATGCACTCTATAGTCCAGAAAGGAAGGTAATTATTGACAGCATTGAAAATCTTAAAAGTTAAGGAAAACAAAACAAAACAACTATAATACAAAAACGTCAAATGATAATGGTGAACAAAAATAAGGTGTTGAGGTTATTTAAAGTCTCCCATGATATGCCCCCAACAATTAAGAAAAAATAAGAGGACAAGTAGCCAAATAGTGCTGTATACAATGTTCTGATTTGAGAGAATATGCAGGTGTTCACCTCTGTTGAAAATAAGGCCATTAAATGATAAAATATCTCTTAGATGTAGGTGGCAATGATAGAGAGCATATGGCTGTGAGAAATTAAAACCTCTATATACATATTCCTAGCCAGAGACAACAAAATTAAGAATAGAAATTAGGCAACACTGCTGTTCTTAGGATTAAGTATTTGGGTGTATAAGAGAGGTAAAAATGATAACTGATACAGCTGATGGAAGTAGCTCAGAAAAGGAGATAAAACTCATTTTTTCAAAAAAGCTTCAATTATGTAGGTATAATCAGTATTCTTACTTTCCAGGTGGTAGGAACTGTGAAGATTGTCCTTGGGTCAGGGAAATCCCAAACATGAAGAAAGGCTGGGCAACGAGTGGATTGAGAGCAGCACTGTAGAGAAGGACATGGGGGAACTGGTGGATGACAGTCTCAGTATGAGCCAGCAATGTGTGCTTGCAGCCCAGAAAGTCAACTGTTTCTTTGACTGCATCAAAATAAGAGTAGCTAGCACTCTTATTTTCTAATAAGAAAAGATTCTCTCCCCCTACACCGCTCTTGTGACACCCCACCTGGAGTGCTATGGTCAGCCCTGAGGCCCCCAGCATAAGAAAGAGATGGACCTGCTGGAGTGAGTCCAGAGAAGGGCCAAGGGTATGATCAGAGGAGCCTGGAGTACCTCATCTACAAAAACAGGCAGAGAATTGAGGTTGTTTAGCATGAAGAAGAGAAGGCTCGGGGGAGACCTTACAGCTGCCTTCCATTACCTGAAGGGGCCTACAGAAAAGCTAGGGAGGGATTCTTTGTCAGGGAACATAGTGACAGGACAAGGGGGAACGGCTTTAAACTAACAGTGTAGATTTGGATTGGAGATTTGGAATAAATTCTTAATTGTGAAGGTGGTGAAACACTGGGACATTTTGCCCAGATAAACTGTTAATTCCCATGTCCCTGTCAGTGTTCAAGGCCAGGTTGAAAGGGGCTTTGAGCCCCTTAGTCCAGTGGGAGGTGTCTCTGCCCAGAATCTGTGGAGGGTAGGGGTTCTGGACCCCTAAACTATGATACATTTCTTGTTGGTGTGATTCAAGAGATCAGCAGCATAACAGTAAGGGCAATATTGTTATTCATGCTCCTCTTTCTGTGACCTCTGGTTAAAAATGCCAATCACTGTCTCAGCAGGGAACAGTATCATGAGTTGGTATTTTAAGACAAGATGAACAATCTTCCTAAATGACTTGTATTTCTGACCTGTTGTGGTTGGTAACTGCCATATAGTAAATGTGGAAAGAAAATACAATGCTATACAAGGCTATGGAGCCTCTGATGATGTCTAATGAGATTCTTAAGATGGATGAACTAAGAGGGAGCATTTAACAGCCAATTTTAGTAGTGATTCAGAAACAGGTAAGCTGGGACATGAGCAGTAGCTTGAATTACGTGGAGTGAAAGAAGTGGGGAATAAGTTAAATGAACATCAAATATCATCTGATGGAATATAAATAAAGAAAATAGAGATCAGGTGGGTTAGGTAATCCAAAAATGACTTACATGCTGCTCTGCACAGTGCTCTTTTGCTCCAGAACAAACGATAAGTTTAGCTTCCAAACTCCTCCTGCCGCAAACTGATCAATTTTTTTTGTGTGTGTTCTGGGATAGGAAGAAGTCTGATGACTTTTATTTATCCTTTTCAGATTGCTGACTATCTAGCTACTTTTCCTCTTTCTTTAGGCAGCTTGATAGATTTATTGCTTCTGAATTTGTGCTACCACTGACTTCAACCCGTGCAACAGAAGAAAGCCTAATAAGGCTATTTCAGTGAACTTGGATGTTTCAAAAGTACTTCCAAAATTTTCCAAAGATAAATCAAAACTGTGTTAGTTTTAAAGGGAAGTGAGAAATGTAATGGATTGTAAAGACAAATCAAAAGCTTGAAGGACAAGTTCAGGCCCAAGAATGGGTTCTGATGGAAAACCTTTCAAGAAAACTGGAGATAGTGATAGATGAAGGGATAATTTCAAAAAAGTCGAAAATTTTTCAAAAAAGGGATAATTTCAAAAAAAGGAGAAAGCAAAGGCATCAGGAGAGCAAATCTGAAAAATTGTGTTGGACACATCGCTGTGACAGTATAAATTAGAGTTCTTTGACTTTCTTTTGAAGCCTGTCCTAAGACATTTTCTACAGTAAATAATGCTGCTCATTTTGGAAAAACTAATTATCTAAAAAAGATGGAAGTATCATAATGTTGTTCATAATGAACCCTTGAGCTCTTTGAAATAACTTTTAAAGTGAATTTACATCCTAATTTAATTGAGGCAGGATGGTGGGGGAAAAGGTGATTATCTTTTTCTATATACTTCTTTGTTGTCAGGAAGTCTGACTTTTCCATTCTTTTTGCTTATACACCTGCATATATTTCAGCACTTAAATGGAAAGAGCTGTACGCATTTGGAAAAGATTATTTTAACAATGGTAGAGAGTGGATATGTGGATAATTATTCACACAATTAAGAAGTGTACAAGACATTGTTCTAATTAAGAAGAGTTCAAATTTTATTGATAAGTATTTTTAGGTAATCAGCTTCATATTTTTTACAGTGTTTTAAGCAAATAAGTACACCTCTTCTTAGTATATGATAAATGATAAATATTGATATATATATCATATTGAAATACGATAAATATTACACACAAGTTTTATTGATACATGTGTATCACTAAACATGAATACAAAAGTTCATTGTCTTAAACTAATGTCCTGGTTTCAGTTAGAACAGAATTAATTTTCTTCCTAGTAGCTGGTGGAATGCTGTGTTTTGGCTTAGGATGAGAAGAGTGCTGATAACAC
Source organism: Anas acuta (assembly GCF_963932015.1). Classification (NCBI taxonomy): domain Eukaryota; kingdom Metazoa; phylum Chordata; class Aves; order Anseriformes; family Anatidae; genus Anas; species Anas acuta. Next base: position 37,343,959 of record NC_089017.1, read on the forward strand.
CCCGATGTTTTAATTGTTGCAGAGCAGTGCTTATACCAAGCCAAGGACATCTCAGCCTTTTGCTCTGTCCTGCCAACGGGCAGGCTGGGGGTGCAGTAAGAGCTGGGAGGGGACAGACCCAGGACAGGTGACCCAAACTAGCCAAAGGGGTATTCCATACCATCTGACGTCATGCTAAACAATATATAGGGGTGGCTAGCCAGGGGGAGGGGGCCGGACTGCTCGGGGTTAGGCTGGGCATCGGTCAGTGGGTGGTGAGCAATTGCATTGTGCATCACTTGTTTGTACATACTATTATTAGTAGTACTATTATCACCATTGTATTATTATTATTATTATTTTGTTATTATTGTTATTATTACTTTCCTGTCTTATTAAACTGTCTTTATCTCAACTCACGGGCTTCACTTTCCATTTCTCTCCCCCGCCCCAGAGAGGGAGGGGGAGGGTGAGCGAACGGCTGCGTGGTGTTTAGCTGCCGGACGGGTTAAACCACGACAACTAATAAGCAAGCAAACAAACAAACAAACAAACAAAAAAAGTATTTTCCAGAATAATCAGTAAAATATTACTAATGTTTTTAGCAGTATTGAAGAGAAACTCCTTATTATGTCAGACTTTTAGTGATTCAAAAGAAGATGTTCGATGTGTCTAAGAAGGTAAATCATTCAAGTTCATGTGATGCTTAATGCTGCTTCTGTCTTCTTCTGGAGAATTTGTAGAGTCAAGGATTTTCTGAAATTCTCAACTAAGTTGGCAAGCAAAGCCTCTGGGACTTCTAAGTGGTAGAATCACTGACTTTTAGAGTAAAAACTTTGTTTCTTTGAAGCTTTGGAAAAGCAATTTCTGGTTGTAATTTCATTGTTTTGAAACAAATTGTGAAGATATAATTGGCTGCAAAATGAAACACAAATTTGACCTCTTTGACATCACACAGCTACCACAGCTACCTGCAAACAGTTCTGTTCACAGAGCTACAAGAATATTATTTTGTATGTCTAAAACAGCAGAGTATTTTGATGTAAATCTTCACACAGCAGAAGGCAAGAATATTTAATCTGTAAGTATATTTAATCTCTAAGTATGCTTTAATGGAGAACTAACCAAAGGAAATATATATATATATATATAATTTCACTATTTTGAACATCCTTCATTTTGCCCTGCCAAATTATCTTACATACATATCCATGTTTTATTTTCATACATTGATAATGTTCAATTTCAAGGAAGAGAAATAAATCTTAGGTTTCTCATTCATCATACATAACATAAACTAGCAGGACAGCTGAATGAAGAAGATTCGAATTTCCAGATCTCTCTGTATGGGAACTTGAGTTCTGATACAAAAAGGTAATAAAGAGTCCCAAAAACACAACAATGACAACTTCATAAGGGAAACAAAACTGAATGATTGATCTCATCAAGAGTGACGTGACCATTTTATCCCAGCTTTCTACTAAGTTGTGTCATGATGTGACCATCTCAAACTCTATGCTACCTCTGCATGATTAAACAGGGCAAGAAAAAACTTCAGAAGCTTTCAGGTTGCGTGGAAGCATAGTATGTTTTTCTCAGATGCTGTGACCATAGGTAGAGATATATTTTCTGGCATTATCTTGAATTTATGAAAGAAGATGGGACAAGGAGTGGCACAATACTTTCCAGAAACACTCTTTACAGGTTTAATTTTTTATGCTTTTCTGCTTGGCCTTGTGAACATTAGAAAAGTGATAACATTGATATTTTTCTTAAAATTACCAAACCTATTTTAACATGTAGAATACAAATTGTTCATTTTTGGGAAAACTTTCTTATGTAGATTTGGAAAGATGACTTTTCTTGTTGTTCTGTTATAATATATTTGGAACGGCGGTCTTTGTTGGCTTAAAATATTATCTTGTTTGCATTAAACATTTTTTATTCAGAATAACCTTTTTACTGTGTTATATTTGATATCATTTGAATCAACTCATTATCTCTTCAAGTACTTAAATTTGTAGAGGAAAGTCATCTGTGACTAGTACCAGCAGTGAGGAGATATTGCTTCAATATTTTGCTGGGATGACTTTTTTTTCTCTATTACTAAGTCTATAGCACAACACATTGTAAAATCAGTCTAAGGTTTCTAATTTAGCAGTGAATAATTTCAGCAGTAAATTCCTTTTTATAAAATTACTGCTCAGCTGTATGCTTTGGTGATATCTCTTTTTATTTGGCATGCCACGTATGCACTGTCTTGGGAGTCACATCATAAGAAAAAAAAGTCTCCCTCCTTGACAAGAGATTTCTGATGTGATTTCAAAGATGGCTATCTCCACAGAATTCACACAATCTGCACAAAGCTGACATTCTTTGTGCAAATGCAGACAGATAATGCATGCACTCTAAATAATTAGTCTTTAAGATATTGGACCATATTTGGTGTATATTCATGTAATTTTTTGATCACCTTAACTTTGCATAATATATAATAATAATCGGTCGCAAAGACAACCAGACAGAATTCAGTATAATATTCATCCCCGTTACTCAGGAATTCTGAGTGTCTGAGTGTAAGTGAATTAAGTAGATTTTAACCTTCCTGTAGTGGAAGTGTAAACTTTGCATGATTTTCTTGAAATTTATTGGGTAGTGAATAGAAATGATATCTTGATATAAAACCAGAAGAATTTGGTATTCTTGAAAATCTATTGTTTGTCTATTAGGCTGCTTTCCTTTTTTGTTTGAGAAATGAAGATAACAATGTAATATTAGAACATTTTGAAGCACACTATAAACACTGTAAGCACTGTTCATTTTTAATATGGAATTGTTGTTGTTATTATTATTGTTGTTGTTGTTGTTTTTGTTGCCATTTAGGAAGGTACTACTTAGATCTGCTGGTATAAACTAAAAGGTTATTCTGGTTTAAGAGAGCCAAAGCATTCAGGGCAATCATACATCATCATTTGTACAGTGTTGTAATCCAGGTACTTAGTATTCTATAGAGAGATTAGAGACCATCAGCACTCATTTTTGAATGAGTTTCAAGAATTTCAATTTTTCTTATTGAGAGTATCAAGAAGATCATACATTAAATAAATAAATAAATGTCAGAGCAATTGAGTAGTATGTTTAATTCAGATAAAAATAATATGAGTTTTCAGTAAAATGCTAGTAATAAACAGACAGACTTTGAAGAGAACTAGTTATAACCTGAACTGTGAATCTGAACTGGAGAGAGTAAAAGGTTCGTATATAAAAAACTTCCAGTGTTGCTGAAACAGATTGTCTTGATGTGTTATTAAATATTTTATTTCATTTATTGTAAAGGAGAAATTGTGAACAATATGACAGGTTCTGTGATTACAGTCACTCCTTCACAGTGCTTGGCCAGAAGTTTTATTTGCATCTTGGAGACAATTGTTTTCTACCTAATACAGAGGCACACAAACACAAGCAGATGCTGCATATATCCAGCTGTTGAATCATTTAGGCTGGCAATATTTCTTAACTGATGTGGTATATGATATTGAAAAATACAACTTTTTTTTTACTGGGACCTTGCTGAAAAAGTATTAGCTAAAAACATTCCTTCTGCAGAATATTTCCATATAACAACAATTCTACATGACTAGAAAATCAGTTATGCTTCACGTACTACTTGGTGAGTAGTACAATGTTTTAAATAACAGCAGAGGAAGTCTCTTTAAAGGAAGATTAGTTTTATTATAGTGGATTTCTGAAAAGGCTGTAGGTGGATTAAAAGACCAAAACCTACTTGGCCTAGCCAAAGCTTAACAAGGAAAGAAGAATATCCTGCTTCTTAATTCTTCAGTAGGACAAAACTCGGGAGTATATTTTATTTTTCTATTATTTTATTTTCTATTATTTTATTTTATTTTATTTTATTTTATTTTATTTTATTTTATTTTATTTTATTTTATTTTATTTTATTTTATCTATTCTATTCTATTCTATTCTATTCTATTCTATTCTATTCTATTCTATTCTATTCTATTCTATTCTATTCTATTCTGTTTTTTATTTGTGAGTACTGGTATTGTCAATAAGTTTTTTGTTGTACTTCATAAGTAAGCACATCCTAAATATTGCTAAATATATACAACAGTTCTTGTACGATATTACAGTACGGATATCATGAATTGTTTTTTACCTTAGAGGTAACTAGTGTGAGATGGAATGCACAAAAACAGTGTCATCAGCAATGGTACTCCATAAATAAGGGCTGGTATTTTCACCAGATGTAAGATACTAGCTTCTAGGTATGATTCATAGATCAGGAGAAAGAGTGTTAGTGTTCATTTGTGAAAACTGTGGTAGGAAAACTAAAACAAGTCAGAATGGAAATCTAGTTCATTTTTCAGCATCACACTAATATTTTAGAATATTAGAACAAAGAATGTTAGAACAAAGTGCAATTCATTATTGACCCAGAATAAAAGTTGTGTTAGCTCATACAGAAATAAATGAAAACTCTATTAGGGTTATGAGAGATTTTCTTTGTTTCATTTATTCATTTCATATTATTTCATTAACTCATTCATATTTGGGGGCCAAAGGAAATGATTTTGAACCCTATACATGGAAAATGATACTCACACCCTTTCAATTTTTTCTTTTATTGTGTTTGTGGAATTTTCCACTTCACAAATTCCAAAAACTTCAGTCTATAGATCAGTCTATACATCTTCTGGACATCTGATGCAGGACTTTATCAGCACTGCTAAGGAGCTTGAATCTAACTCTATGTTGAGACTTCATCTGCTTTTGCATGATGTTGTTGAGTTATGCTTGATATAACATTTGGCATTGATTAGCATATATTTGTGTATTTCAGTAGAAAGTTCTACCATATTTAATATGACCTACAGTTGTGAGATGTTTAAAATTAAAAGATGTGAGTCTGCTTCAGGCAAAGATGTAAGTATAAAGGCCTATGCTGACTACATGAGTGTAAATTTTCAAAATTTTTAAACACTGAAAAAAATATAAAATGTAAAAAGTTATGATACTTATAACAAAATGTAAAACATTGTAAAAGGAAAAAAAGTATAGTGATATCTGTATTATTGGAAGATCTTCCTGCTCACCAAAGAAAAATATTTGTTTGATTTTTAGTGTTGACCTTGGTTATCCAGGTAAGAGGGATTTAGAATAGAATTGCAATGAACTGATTAAAAAAAAAATAATAATAATCAAAAACAGATCAAAAATCACTAACTTTAATGAAAAGTTTCTGTAGACTGTTTTTTTTTGGTTAGAGTTTTACTTAAACTGGAGCATGAATTTGCTCTATTATAGTTAGCATCAAATCAAGCTATAAATCTTCTAAAAAAGAAGTGCTGTATTTACTATCATCAGCCTGACCTTAAATTTAGAAATATCTGGTACCTATTCAGCACCAACTGTTCAATAGCAGTTCAGTATCACTATAACTTGTCTACTGGAAAGACATACAAAGCATAAGTTTTTTGTCAGGCGTGATCTACTTCTGACAAACTCAGAGTACAGATCTGAACAGTAACTGAATTTTAGTCAAGCATTTCAAAGGAATAACCATATCTAATGAGACCAGATAACTCTCAAGGATAAATAATTTATAAACTATCTTGTGAAAATAGACATTGGACTAAAAAACACTTCTATATCTTTATATTTCACTTTGAACTACCATTTAAAGCTTTCAAAACACTCAAATACTCTCTCTGGAAAATATGACCAAGGAAATACTAGCTACTATTTGGTGAGTAACACTAATACAAACTATTGAACTATGATTGATGAATGGAATAAACTTTGATAGGTTATGTAATAAAAGTTCCTCTGCACACCCACTAAGGAGACCATGTTGGTATACTAGCAAAACAAATAATACCCTGCTACATAGCAGGAGCCATCAGTCCATCAAAACTGTCACAGGAGACATCTATCCATCAAAATCCAACCTCTGCTCTAGAAAAGTTTCATGCCCAGGTGTGAAACCCACTGAGATGAGTCACCCAGAGCAGCAGTTTTGGGTCATCTTTCAGAATAAGGAAGGTTGCTGTCCAAAGGCCTGGGATGTGTTATGAAATGCATTAGAAGAGTATTTCAGGATAGCACAGAACTTACTATGGTATATTTAGAGGAGGAACTGAAGGTGGGAAAAGAGATGGACCTAAGTGATTTAGGGAGGAAGAAGTGTTGGAAAATAGAGGGATAATTGGATAAAAAGGGCTGGCCAATGTCTGGGGACCATTAGTGGTGTGGTTGGTATGCTTGTCTTGCCATGCATCCCGTATCTTATGAAATGCCTTTGTAACTGTTTCCTAGGGGACACTGTATTCAGTGTGTATATGCGTTTCTGTGTCTGTATGGGGCTATACAAAGAAACCAGAGTCAGAAAGTGGTGGGAGGGCTCTGTGCCCATGGCATCTGTATGGGTGTATGAGTGTGTGACAGTGAAATTCATGCTAGACCAGTTGGTGAGCGGATGCGGCCTTCAAGAAAATGGTGAGTGGGTATCTTAAAAGCCAGCTCTGGATGTGAGAGCACCTGACTAGCTGTAAGGGTGAAAGTGTACAGGGGTCTGCTATGGTACCAGGTGAGCCCTGTCTAACTCTGCATCTGTGTGTGTGTCCATGGCTGTGTGCCTGTCTGTCTGTAGGTCTTTACCAGTAACTGTAGTGGGTTTGTGTATGTTGATGTGCTACCAGCCGGGGAGACTGGATCCAGGAATGGCTATTGGGCAGACTGTTTGATCCTGATTGTATATGTGTGTATACATTCTTACTAGTAGACCTTGGTCCTGCTCAGCCAGGCTACTGTTAATGTTGATGTGGGTGCTCCATGTGTCAGACCATGGGCCAGCTGCATGTATATATATAAATATGTATGTGGTCTCTTTGTATGTGCCTATTGGGAAAACCCTTTTGATCTCTTTGCTGGTTGGAGCCAGGGTCATGATGCTGCAGCAGCCTCATGTCTCTCAGGTTGTGGGATTGGAATGACATGTTTTCCTCTAACAAAATTCTAGATACTTGTTTTCCTTTCCTCAAATGCTCGCTCTGAGTGTGGCTCACTCATGCTGTTTAGATGTTTCAACGTGATTTTAAGAAATAAAATAATCCTTGTGGTGGTTTTACACTGCTGATTAGCTGAATTCCACCACAATCGCTCCTTCTTCAAAAGAACAGGGGTAGAAGAAAGCATGCTGGCACGCTGGAAAGAAAAAAACTGAGGTGTTGAGATAAGGATAATTTAATTAAAGGGAAAGAAAAGAGGGGAAAACAAAACAAAACAAGAAAAGCAGAAGCAAAGAGGGAAAAAAAAAAAAAAAAAAAAAAAAAAAAAAAAAAACCACACATGAGCTAGTGATGTTTCATCACATCCTGGGAAGAAATACCTACATGATTTTACGATTATGAGTGCATGTAGCTGTTATGGATGACAGACGTCTTCATAAGGAGAGTCCCCCCTTCTTCTTCTCCTTTTCATTCCCTAGCTTTTATTGCTGAGTGAGACATATGGTATGGAATATCCCTTCGGTCCGGTTAGGTCAGCTGCCATAGTGATGTCACATCTTGCCCACTCTCAGCCTACAGCCTTTGAGGGGGTAGGAGGGAGTCTGGATTATGTGCCATCTCTGCACAGTAATAGATAAAACACTGGTGTGATACAATGCTGTTCTAGCTACAAGTGCAGAGCACAGCACTGTATGGGCTGCTGCAGGGAAAATTAACTCCATCCCAGCCAGACCCAGTACAATAACCAAGACAATGTAGATTCCAGTTTGACAGAAAATTATGTAGGAGTGCTGTAGATCTGATCCATTGTGACTTTAGGGTTCTGTCCTAAGCTGGTGATTAGCTCCCCATGATGTGGGAGAAAGGCACAGCTATTTTGCTAAGATATTTGTTAGCTGTTCAATGCTGGGTAGCTATCCAGAAAAAATGTGCTGAAAAAAAGTCATCTTGAGTACTCGAAGAGATTTTTCAGTGTGAATTTGAAAGCCTGTCTTTAAAACTAAAGCATGGCTCATTGATTGCATTCCTAAGCTGTTTCTGTTAGTCCATGTGTCACCCTTAGCCTCACAAGGAAATCAAACTAACTTATGGAAGATACTCTGTAGGAACTAAGCTATGACAGTGCCAATATTTACACTTAAGGAATAACCCTATAGTATTTTTCTATGATATTTGTGGATTGGCACATGTTTTTTCCCTCCCTTAGTTTGCCTCACAGACTGACAATGATTCCCCAAAGAAATAATGCCCTGACCACACAAGACTTGCATATAGGCTTCTGTGAATGTGGAGATAAGAGGTGTGATATTTTGAAGGCTGACTTTCAGGCTATATCTGAGTCTCCTGGTTATTTGAGCAGAATTCAATTTCTTTGTATGTGTTTCTTGAGATGCAAGGACCTACTCTGAAGAGTTGCATCTTCCAATGGTATTAGATAAATGTCATTTAAATACCAAAACACATAGGAAATATTGTAAATTCTTAGTTACGTAGACCAATCCAAATTCGTCTATTTCTTTCTAATCCTACCAGTAACAATCTTCTCCAGGATAATGAAGTTGATGGGTCATTTACTGTCAATACTGTCTCTAGCATCTCTTCAAATGGTAAATCATGGAGCTCATTGAAATAAAGGACTTCAATGTTCCTCTTGCATTCTCATTATAAATGAAAAAAATTATTAGTCTAATACTTTTGTACGGAGTTGAAAAGCTTAATGTTAGTTGTATTATCATAGAATCATAGAATCATAGAATATCCTGAGTTGGAAGGGACCCTTAAGGATCATCAAGTCCAACTCTTGACACCACACAGGTCTACCCAAAAGTTCAGACCATGTGACTAAGTGCACAGTCCAATCTCTTCTTAAATTCAGACAGGCTCGGTGCAGTGACCACTTCCCTGGGGAGCCTGTTCCAGTGTGCAACCACCCTCTCTGTGAAGAACCCCCTCCTGATGTCAAGCCTAAATTTCCCCTGCCTCAGCTTAACCCCGTTCCCGCGGGTCCTGTCGCTGGTGTTAATGGAGAAAAGGTCTCCTGCCTCTCGACACCCCCTTACGAGGAAGTTGTAGACTGCGATGAGGTCTCCCCTCAACCTCCTCTTCTCCAGGCTGAACAGGCCCAGTGCCCTCAGCCGTTCCTCGTACGTCTTCCCCTCCAGGCCTTTCACCATCTTCGTAGCCCTCCTCTGGATCATTATGAATCGTTTTTCTTGCCTTGTATTTATCTGCATTCTGACTTAGAAATTGTAGTGTTTACCCTTTTCTTAACATTTTATTTATTTATTTATTTATTTATTTATTTATTTATTTATTTATTTATTTATTTTAAAGTGAAGACCACAGCTGAATAGAGTAATGAAAAAGCATATTCATGGCCAAAAATTGACTGGTTTTGGCTTGGGCAAGATGTAGGCTGGTGTTTACCCTTTTGGTTATGCAACAAATGCATACTTTGAAGAGACTGTTGTTTAAGAGAGTATTGAGGAATTAATGTTCTTCATAAAAATATTCACTTACATGTGAAAAAAATGTTATTTGTTTGGAGATTTCGTATTCATGCTGAAATGATATGCCTCCTATATTATGAAGGTTTTCCTCAGTTACAGAATTGCCAAGCAGAAACAATGCCATGTAACTCATATGATTTAGTCACACAATACAAATAATTAATAAAAAATACTCAGAGAAGTACAGTAACAAGAGTACATAATTTGCAATCAACCCTTGGGCAGATATGTTCACATGAAGCATTTATGTTGAAATAATGAATACTCTCAGAAAACGGATTGTTCAGAGACCATTTAACAAAAAAGAAAAAGCTGAATTCTTAAGCAATCTTTTGTGATATATGTGTTATACTGGAGAAGAGACATAATGTGTTACCATAGGTAATATAATCAGATTTATCTAGCCATTTTGGAGGAGAAAACACAAGGAGTGGTCATAGGTTCAAATAAGGTAAACCCTTATCTGTTTCTTTTTCACAGGCTCTGATGCAGTCAGGCTGTAAGAATACACAAATTTTGAAGTTTTATGGGCATGGGGAACTCTTTTCACTAGGTATTTATAATATGTCTAGAAGTATATGTTATTCCTGAAATAACAGCTTGACACAATCTCAGTACAAATACAGAAATCATCACAGAATCCTCATGGAATGGCTTGAGTTGGAAGGGACTTTAAAGATAATCTAGTTCCAACCTCTAAATGCCACTCAGTAGATCAGGTTGCCCAGGGCCTCATCTAAGCTGGCCTTGAACACCTCCAAGGATGGTGCATCCACAGCATCTCTGGGCAACCTGTTCCAGTGCCTTACCATCCTCTGAGTGAAGAATTTCCTCCTATCCTCTAATCTAAATCTCTCCTCATTAGTTTAAATTCTTGTTCTACCATTATCTGATTGAGCAAAAAGTTGCCCTCTGCCTTTTCTGTAAGCCCCCTTTAAATATTAAAAAGCCACAATGAGGTCTCCCTGGAGCCTTCTCCAGGCTATACAGTCCCAGCTCTCTCCTCTCAGCCTTTCTCCACAGGAGAGATGCACCAGCCCCTTGATCATCTTTTGGGCACTCCTCTGGACCTGCTTTAAAAGACCCACTTGTGGTGGGTCTTGTGCTGGGTGCCCCAGACTTGGATGCAGCACTCCAAGTGGAGCCTCACAAGGGCAGAGTAGAGGTGCCTCAGCCTGTTGGCTGCTCCTTTATAGAACGCTTTGTTGCAGCCCAGGATGCAGTTGGCCTTCTGGGCTAGCAAGTGCACACTGCTGGCTCATGTCAAGCTTTTTGTCCACCAGAACTCCCAAGTTTTTCTTTGCAGGGCTGCTCTCAATGAGTTTTTCTCACAGTCTGTTCTCATGTCTGAGATTGCCCTGAGCCAGATGCAGCACCTTGCACTTGGCCTTGTTGGCCCACGTGGGCCCACTTACGTAACTTGTTTGGGTCGCTTTGGATGGCATTCCTTCTTGCCACAGTATCAACTGCACCACTCAACTTGGTGTCATTTGTAAATTTGCCGAGGGTGTGCTCATTCCCACTATCCATGTTGTTGATAAAGATATTGAACAGTACCGGTCAGAAGACAGACTTCTGAGGTACACCACTCATCATTAGCCTCCACTTGGACACAGAGCCATTGATCACTACTCTCTGGGTGCAACCATCAGGTCATTTCCTTATCCATTGAATGATGCATCCTTCAAATTCCTATATTTTTGATTTGGAGATCAGTATGTCGTGTGGGACTGTATCAAATTCCTTGGAAAAGTCCAGCTAGACAAGTTCGGTTGGTCTTCCCTTGTCAGCCGATGTAGTCACTCCATCATAGAAAGCCAAGTTTGGTCAGGCATGATTTGCTCTTGGTGAAGCCATGCTGGCTGTCTCAGATCACCATTTTGTCACCAGACAAAAGACAATCACACCACTTACACCTTACTTACCTCATCTACCTCCAAACTAGTGTTCTTTGTTTTAAATTCATAATACGGATTCAAAGATCTAATGTTTAAAATATGTGGAAGAGTGATCAGAATATATAAATACTTACAAACTCACTATCCTCTGAATATAATTTTTTATTTTTATATTTTTTTAGGCCTACTGTTCATTTACACAAAAACAGACTATTTTCACTTTATACCACTGAAAATAATACTAATTGAACTGATGTAGTACTCTCCAAGAATTCTGCATTAGTGTATCAGGATGGGTGATAAGACTTTTGTCTCAAAGTCTACTAGTTGTCCAAAATGTCATATTGTTTCCCTAGTATTTTTTACATCATGTTTATGTGTTACTAATGTAATAATTAACTAGAAATAGAACAATATGCAATGTAGAAAAATAAAGAAGTAGTGATACTGTGGAGAAGAAAACTTGGGTTCTGCTATACATGTTCCAAAATGCTCTAAAAGTTACACTTATAGTAAAATACTTTTTTAAAGTTACATGTGGTAAGAGGAAAACTAACTAGCTCTCAGTTTAATAGCTCTTTCACATAAAATCAATCAAAATTTAAAGCTGTTAATATAAGCAGTTCAGCAGTCTGATTACAGATTCACAAAATAGTTTTATTCTAATGTATGTTTGTGTTAAAATGTGTTTTCCGTCACCTATTAATTTGCAGATTCATAAACTGCAATTAATTCAAGCTAAGTATTTTTCCATTACACTTGTGTTAAGTGCTTACATGCATATGCATGCATATATGCATAACTTTCTATTGCCTTTCAAGAGCAATAGTTTCCTTTATATATACATGTATTCCAGTGATCTGCTTTACACATATTTTGTAATGTAAAAGTATTGTAGTATGTAGGTAGTATGTAGTACATAGGTAGTATGTAGTATGCAGATAGTATGTAATGTAAAATGTATTATCTAATGTAAAAGTTTAACTGCTTATTTGACATCATTTGTAATATAGTTTCATTGCTTCAGTTTTAAAAGTTTGGTCAGTAATGGTTTCTGATGATTTTCAAAATGTTTACCTTTGAGGAAAAAGCAAACAGGTTTAAACAACGTATATAGATATAGAATCACAGAGTCAAAGAATCATTTAGATTGAAAAAGGCCTTTACAATATCTAGCCCAACTTTTAACCTAGCACTTCCACTTCCACCATTAAACCATGTCACTGAGCACTACATCTACACACCTTTTGAAGACCTCCAGGGATAGTGACTCAACTGCTTTCCTGGATAGCCTGTTTCAATACATCAGAACCCTTTCAGAGAAGAAATTTTTCCTAATATCCAACCTAAACCTCCCCTGGCACAACTTAAGGCCACTTTCCCTTTTCTTATCACTTACTGTATGTATATGTCACAACCAGAATCACAGAATGGCTGAGGTTGGAAGGGACCTCTGAGGATCATCTAGCCCAAACCCCCTGCCAAGCATGGTCACCTAGAACACATTGTACAGGATAGCATCAAGGTGGATTTTAAATATCTCCAGAGAATGAGGCTCCACAGCTTCTCTGTGTGACCTGTTCCAGCGCTCTGTCACCTTCACAGTGAAGAAGTGCCCTCTTGTATTCAAATGGAACTTCCTACACTTCAGTTTGTGTCCATTACCTCCTGTTCTGTCATTGAGCACAACTGAAAAGAGACTGGTTCCATCTTATTGACACCATCCTTTCAGATATTTATATACAGTCACGAGGACTCCCCTCAGTCTTTTCCAGGCTAAACAGGCCCAGTTCTCTCAGCCTGTCCTCATATGACAGGAGCTCCAGTCCTCTAATCATCTTCATAGCCCTTCTCTGGACTTGCTCCACTAGTTCCATGTCCTTTTTGCACTGGGGAGCCCAGAACTGGACACATTTGTGGCCTCACCAGGGCTGAGTAGAGGGGTAAGATCACCTCCCTAGACCTGCTGGCAACAGTCTTCCAAATGCACCCCAGGACACCATTGGCCTTCCTGTCCAAAAGGACATGTTGCTGACTCATCAGCCTGATGTCCACCAGGACTCCCAGTTCCCTCTTTGCAGGGGACTCACTAGCCAGCCAGCCCCCGGCCTGTACTGGTGCTTATTCCTCCCTAGGTGCAGGACCCTGAACTTGCCTTTGTTGAACTTCATGAGGTTCCTCTCAGCCCCACTACAGCCTGTCAAGGTCCCTCTGAATGTCAGCACAGCACTCTGGGATATCAGCCACTCCTCCAAGCTTTCTGTCATCAGCAAACTCACTGAGGATGCACTCTGTTCCATTGTCCAGATTGTTGATGAATAAGTTGAATACTGGACCCAGTACTGATCCCTGGGGGACACCACTAGCTACCAGCCTCTGAGACCATACCACTGAGCACAACCCACTGAGCTCTGCCACCCAGCCAGTTATCAGACCACCTCACAGTCCACTCATCTAGCCCACACTTCCTGAGTTGCCTATGAGAATGTTTTGGGAGACAGTGTCCAAAGCCTTGCTGAAGTCAAGGTAGACCATATCCACCACTTTCATCTACCCGGCTCGTTGTCTCATCATAGAAGACTATCAGATTTGTTAAACATGATTTCCCCTTAATGAATCCATGCTGACTATTGAATCCATGCTGACTATTCTTGATCACCTTCTTGTCCTCCACATGTTTGGAGACAACGTCCAGGATGAGCTCCTTCATCACTTTTCCAGGGACAAAGGTGAGGCTGACTGCCCTGTAGTTGCCTGGGTCCTCCTTTTTGAAGACTGGCACAACATGGGCTTTCCTCCAGTCCTCAGGCACCTCTCCTGTTCTCCACAACCTTTCAAAGATGATGGAGAGTGGCTTATAAACAACATTGGCCAGCACCTGTCAGTATGTTCCATCAGGGCCCATGGATTCATGGACGTCAAGTTTGCTTAAATGATCTCTGACCCAAGGCTCTTCAACTAAAAAACCTCTTCTTTCTCCAGACTTCTCCTGTCTGCAGGGCCTGAGATTCCTGAGGGCTGATCTTAATAGTAAAGACTGAAGCAAAGAAAGCATTTCTGAGAAATACTTTTTAAAGGAACATGTCCTTCAAGTTATTTTCTGTAAATATGCTGCTACTGAAATACAGGATCTATTTACAAAAGCTAGGGATTTCTTTCTCAAAGATTGTCCAACCTTGAATAAAAGCTATCAGGCATCATGTAAAACATAAAGAAAATGCATAGCTACATAGCTACATAGGAGAAGAGATACCCAGGTCTGCACACAAAGATCCCAGGTCAACAGTGTATGGTTTAATTACGCTGCCAATTAGACTCCCTTTTCCATATGGCACAACATGGTCTTCATTATAAGAAAATGAAATCCTATTGGTGCTATCACATCCACTCAATGACCTACCAATTATTCTGCTTTATCTCTATTTTGTATTTTATTTTTGGTTTTGTTGTTGAGTCTGAATCAAGAGATCTACAAAGTTCTTTCCTGTGACTTAGCATCAGCCCAGTGAGAGAGTGGGAAGACAGATATTAGTACACTACAATGAAAAAAAAAAAAAAAAAGAAAAAAAAAAGAAAAAAGAAAAAAAAAAAAAAGGATACCATCAGACCCAACTGAAAAATATGCTTGGAAATTCATTTTACCATGAAAAGTTTAAGCTTGATTTCATAGAATCATGGAATGGTTTAGGTTGTAAGGGACCACTAAGGGTCACCTAGTTCTAATCCCCCTGCCATGGGCAGGGACACCTTCAACAAGACCAGGTTACTCAAATCCAACCTATCCATGAAAATTTTCAGGGATGGGGCATCAACCACTTCTCTCAGCAATCTCTTCCAGTGCCTCACAAATTTCTTCCTTATATCTATATATTTCCATGTCCACATGGAGACTGGTGATGAGTGGTGTCCCTTAGAGGTCTGTCCTGGGAATGGTTCTCTTTAATAACTTTATCAAGAGAGTTTGAAGATAACATCATGCAGAGTGGTACAATTGATGGAATAAAAGGAAGGAAAGCTGTCCAAAAGGACCTAGACAAGCTTGAGAAGTAGACCCATGTGGACCTAATGAGGTTCAACAAGACCAAGGACAAGGTGCTGCAGCTGGATTGGGGCAATCCCAGACATGAGCACAAAGTAGAAGAAATAATTGTATTGAAAGAAGAAGCAACTACATGTATATTGAAACGGTCCTACAGGGAAGGACTTGGAGGTTCTGTTGGATGAAAAGCTTGACATGAGCCAGCAGTGTGCACTAGCAACCCAGAAGGCCAACTGCATCCTGGGCTGCAACAAAAGAGGAGCAGCCAGCAGGTGGAGGGAGGTGACTGTCCCCCTCTACTCTGTCCTTGTGAGGCTCCACTTGTGGGGCATCCAAGTCTGGAGCACCCAGAACAAGAAGGATGTGGGTGTGTACAGAGAAGGGCCACAAATGTTATCAGAGGGCCAGTGTCTCACCCCGGTGCCTTTCCATCAGGCTCAGCAGGGAGTTGCTCCACGAGTCTATCTCCTGCTCACACTCCCTGATAGCCCTTGACTTCTCCACCTCTTCCTTGAGCTCTGCCACCAGGCTGTCTAGGTCACCCACTTGTTCACACCTCACATGCACGATGTCTCTGTCTCAGATGGCAGCAACAGGCTCAGGCATCCCTGCATCCAGAGACCTGAACTGCTGCATTTTTGACTGGGCAGTCAGTCTGGGTCACCACAGACTTTCTAGAAAGAGCATGTTGTTGCTATGATTTAGGCCCCAGAGATGAACTTAGTAGTCCAAGTGGAATCTCACAAGAGCAAAGTAGAGAGGGAGAATCACCTCCCTTGACTTGCTGGCCATGCTTCTTTTCATGCAGCCCAAGATACAGGTTGGCTTTCTGGGCTGTAAACACACATTGAAAAGACATGTTTGTTTTTTCAGCAAGCAATTTGTTTCGTTAGGGCAACTCTCAAATCCATTCTCCACCCAGCCTGTATTTGTGCTTGGGATTGCCCCAGCGCAGGTGCAGGACCTTGCACTTGGCCTTGTTGAACCCCATGAGTTTTGCACAGATCCACCTCAAGCCTGTCCAGGTCCCTCTGGATGGCATCCCCTTCCCTCCAGCACGGTGACCTCACCATACAGCTTGGCATAGCTGGCAAAATTGTTGAGGGTGCACTCAATCCCAATGTCCATGTTGCCAACAAAGATGTTAAATAACACCTGCCCCATTACCAACCCCTCAGGCATGCTACTCGTCACTGGTCTCCACCTGGATATCAAGCCATTGACCACAACTTTTTGAGTATGACCATCCAGCCAATTGCTTACCCATCAAATGGACCATCCATTAGATACAAGTCTCTCCAGTTTAGGGACAAGGATATCATAGGAGACAGTGCCAAATGCTTTGCACAATTCCAGGGAGATGAAGTCAGTTGCTTTTCCCCTATCCACCAATTCTGTAACCCCATTGTAGAACAGCACCAGATTTTTCAGGCATAATTTGCCCTTAATAGAGCCATGTTGGCTATCATGAACCACTTCTTTGTTTCCCAAGTGCCTTAGCATAGTTTCCAGGATGATCTGCTCCATGATTTCGCCGGGCACACAGATGAGACATACGAGGTGAGTTTGCAGTTGTAACTAAATTAGGACTCCCTTGAAAGCACAGAGAACTTACAGTGGTATCCTGCCAAATTAAAGGGCTGGGCAATCACCAAACACATGAGTTTCAACAAGAGGAAGTGCCAGATCTTGCACCTGGCTATATGTACAGACTGAGAGACAAGAGGTTAGAGAGCGGCCCTATGGAAAGGGATCTGGGAGCTATGTGTCATGCTGAGTTGATTATGAGTAAATAGTGTGCCCTGGCATCCAAAAGGGTCAACCATACCCTGGGGTGCATCACACACAGCACTGGCAGCAGGTTGAGGGAAGAGAGTCTCCCACTCGGCTCTGTGGTGGTGCAGCCTCACAAGTACTGTGTACAGTTTGGGGCACTACCATGTAAGGACATAAACCTATTAGTGTCCAAATGATGGCAACAAAGATGGCAAAAGGACTAGAGGGGAACATGTATAAGGAGTGACTGAGATCCCTTGGTTTGTTCAGCCCCGAGCAGAGTAGGCTGAGCGGAGGCCTCATGGCAGCCTGCAGCTCCTCACAAAGGGAGGAGAAGGGGAGGCGCTGAGCTCTGCTCTCTGGGGACAGGACCCGAGGGAATGCCATGGAGCTGGGGCAGAGTCAGGTCAGGAGCTGTGTCAGGCTGTGTGTTAGGGAAAGGTTCTTCACTGTTGTGGTTGCACTGGGTTGTGGGGCACTGGGACAGGCTCCCAGGGCAGTGGTGCCTGTCCCATTACCAACCCCTCAGGCATGCCTGCTGAAGTTCAAGAAGTATTTGGACAATGCTCTCAGACATAGGGTCTGATTTTGGGGTGTTTGCACCCAAGCCAGGAGTTAGATTCAATGATCCTTGTGGGTCCCTTCCAACTCAGGATATTCCATGATTCTGATTCCATGAACTTAGAATAATGAGTGTTTGAGTACTTGGGGTTTAAAGGGAATCATGAAAGCATTATTAGAGTGCACTAATACATGAAAAGAATAATATAATACATTATATAATATTATATAAGTAATATAATATTTATTGTTGCATATGTTAATAAGTAACATTAATAATTTATACTATGTGTTAAAATATTATAATATTATGATAATAGTTATAATATTAATAATAATATAAATATTTCCATTCTAGATTTGAGAAAAAGCTAAAAATGTTATTTTCATGCTTTCAGAAAGATGTTAGATATTAAAGTGTTGTTTTTTTTTTTAAGTTTGACGTTTTAGATTCTGAATTGTATAAAATATCTGAGCTGTCTGTGTGTTATGGAATGCTGGGAAAATTCTAGGGGACTGAAAAAAACTAATCCTGCGACAATATTTAAAGAAAGGAAATAAGATGACCAGGGTAATTAGAAGCTTGTCAGCTTGTGTAGATTGTGGACAACTGGAATGGTGGATAACAGCTGTGACTTTAAGAGTTAAGAGAAGTTAATGAATGCCCACAGACATGGATTTATTGAAAATATATTTTAAGCTAACAGGAAAAAAAAATAGTAACCGTAAGCTTGACTGCTGAAAGTGATGATGTCATACAGTTAGTGATATGAAGGGTGTTTTAACTGAAGGGTATTACAAAGTGTTTTGACTAAGGAGCAAAACCAATATGAAATCAATAGGATATGCATAAGATAAAAACATTATGCAGAAAGTGTGTTAGAACAAACACTTGTAAGAGGGAATCCTTGTTGAGCGGATGTTCCTCTGGATGCGTTCCATTGGTCCAGAGTTGTTTAACAGTTTCATGTAAGGCATAAAATCATTATTGATCAATTCACTAACAACATTAAAATTGAAGGATCAATATAAAAGAAGTCAGAGAATTGATACAAAACACTCCACACTCTAAGCTGAGTGGAACCAGTGATATGTTATACATATGTCATACAGACAGACACAAATAATGCAAACTGTTTTTACATTCCGCAGTGTTCTGGATTCAAGGTCCTCCTGGACTAATACAGGTGACTACCTTCTGTACATCAGAGCTTCCTGTAACAGAAAGCAGTACTTCTGACAAAGACTTGCAACTCACTGCAGATCATCAACTGAATGTGATGATAGTGTTGTGGCCAAAGAAATAACATTGGGAATAGTTTGCAGTTATTTCTGCGTTCGGTTACCACCTGGGTGGTTATCATTGAGCTACTGCATCAAGGACAGGTACCAACAATTCAAAATGTAAGGTACCAACGTAAGCCTGAAGATAAAGCATGTTGAGCCACACATATTGAAGATAATGTTGCATCATCATGCAATTTTCATGACTTAAAACAAAAGAGAAAGCTTTATATTTAATATAGATAAAAAAAAAAAAAAAAAATCATTTTAAAAAGGAAAAGTAAAAAAGTAATCATAACTGAAATGTGATAATGTGGCCAGCTAACACCTAATCCTAAGGCTGATGATAGGAAAAAAAAAAAAAAAGAATAAATAAATAATAATAATATTAAAAAATAACTGCTAAAACATTCTTAAGGATGCTAGGTTGATGACCAGCCCAGTGTTAAAAAGCTGGTGAGGAATCCCATGAGGAATACATTCTGAAAGCTGCTTTGCAGGCATCTGGACATCATCCACATCAGCTCTTGTACTACCCAGCAGAGACCACTATAAGGTGGATATAAATTTACGCTGTGTTTTCATAGCCCTGTGGGACATAACTGAAAGCAAGAGACTCTGAAATACAGAGATATCCAAGATATTGTTCCTTTCTTCAACCAAGAGCTCGTACCATAAGCCTGGAAACATGCTGCAACAAGAATTAACTTTTCAAACTCACACTTGCCAAAGTTCCACCTGCAGATGCAGTTTATGTTTTTAAAAGATGATGTTAGGTACTTTCTAGGGGGACCAGTAAAATTACATTCTCCATTGATTGTATCCTTACAAGACAATCACATTTTCTGGACAGCATACTCAGCCCTAACAGTAAAAACTGTTTTAGAAAGATTCATTCAAGTGCTCTTGCATTAATACTCTTCCATGAGCAAAATTCTTATGTCCTGGTGACAAATACATGCAGATAAACTCATTTCCTATTTCAGTGATTATGGAGCAATACCAAGATTTTCAATTGTGTGTACACCATCAGGTATATGTATGTTACAGTAAAGGACATGTTTTTTCATTGTTTTCTAGACTGATAGATGTTCTTTCTGGACACCGTTTTCTCTGTGTGTCCTGCTTCACGTGTTTTTACAGTTTTGCTTGATTGCACTACAGATAGAGTAGGTTGTTGGGTTTTGTTATTTTGTTTGTTTGTTGTTTCTTTGCTGTAAGTTTAACAATACAACCCCTCAAAATCACCTCAGCAGCAAGTTATTTTGTTTTGTTTCCACGCAGTAATTTTGAGATAGGCTAGACAAGGTCACTGAAGACAGCTACCCTATTATAACTGCAAGTATCCCTCAAACCTGTGATCCTGCCCAGTATATCTTTCAAAGTTTATATTTTCATCTGAAAACTATTGGCAATACCTAAACATATTTACAGGTATATACATATGTTATTGTTATGCATACTCAGGATCTTAATAATTTTTAAGTACCAGTAAGATAAGCTACAGAGAAAGGAAAATCTGATATGATTTATTTTATAAATCAGCACATTTCTATTAATTTTTTATCTGAAATAAGTTGAAGACTGCAGTCTTAATTCTGTTTTTATCCACAGAAATAACCCAATATAGTATCAGACTTTGGAGAATAAATGTTACATACAGCAATGGATTTTGCATGAGTGAAGTGTGGAATGGATGAAAGGCCATGGCTTCACGGTCACTAATGCTGAAAATGTCCACTGCTTGCTTGCTGCCAAATTACTTAGAGTTTGCAGTAGCTTTATTCTTCCACAGCAGCATCGTGCTAAGAGCAGGAAACAGGGAAAAAACATATAGTACAATATTCGAAGCTCAATTTGTTTAACTATAAATATGTTTTGAACAAATGTGAATTAGGAGAATGAGTTTCTGCTTCAGGAGTGTTTTGCATTGCAAGTCCAAAGTGCGTCTGTTACTACATTAGCCCCAAAGCCAGACTTTAGTGTGCATTCTCAAAGTCCAAGTTGAAAATAAAAGCATCAAGGTTTCTTGCTCTGACTGAAAGCTCTGCTGCTTGTCTAGGTTCATTTACCCTCATACCTCTAAACATATCAACACTGTAGACCTGCATAGGTGATGTTTCTATATTTTGTTTCTATTACTTTTCCCACAAAGTAAATGTCTACCAAAAAAAAAAATAATAATAAATAAATAAATAAATAATAATATTAAAAAAAAAAAAAAGTCAATTCAAATGCAAGCATTAAAACAGAGATTGGTTGTACCAGCTTCATAGCATCCAAATTTCCACTCACATTTTATGGTCACCTTGTATCACAAGACCTCATCTTATCCTTACCAAGGATCATTGTAGGCATATGACCTATTTCATATAATCATTCTAAATACAAGAAATAAAGTGAGAAAAGAGGAGAGAAATGATGAAAAGGAATTAAAATAGTGTTAAGAACATAAACAGCCTTGTTAATGTGGGTGCAGTTCTTATTTTAAGGCAGACAAAATGTGAATATTCAGTCTTTAAGGGATTTTACATTTGGTTCCACATCCACTTTCTCCTTTGTTCCTACATCTGCCCACAGATACCCTGCCAATTAACTCTACTCTCGTTTGAACAGTCAAATTTACTGTGGGTTCATATGCTGTGTTCATACAGGGGTGATGATATTTGCTCAGTTGAAGTAATAGACATACATTTCCAGCATGTTGAAGTTCATGGTACTATAAAGTCCCATGCTAAAGTGAGAAGTCTTGCTGTGTTTTTTGTTTGTTTGTTTTGTTTGTTTGTTTTAATTATCATTCAACATAGTACTTGAATGTTTATCTGTCTAAATAAACTTGTCTGGACATAGCCACAAGGTATTTCAGTAATCAGGAAGTGTCTCAAAATGATTGTAAAAGATTTTTGCCCCACCTTTCTCTCATGGAATAGGAAGTTATTTTAAAAGAGGTAAATGTGACAAGGGTTAAACTAAGGTAACTGTTAAAGATCAAAATGAAGGTCTTCAACTATACCTGTGTCTTACAAGTTTCCTTGTGCTGTCTGTTATATACCATTGTTCTGCCCTATACTTGAGATTAATGTCACATTTTTTCCCTCGCACTGTACTCAATAACTTAAAGAAGGCCTAACGACCTCATAGGAAAATGAGATATGTAGCTATGTTCATCTTCCTTGTTCAAGTTATTGAAAAATGTAATAAGACCATATTTCTCAATGCCACCAGCCTATGCCAACAGTTTCTTGATAAAATATACTGATAACCACAGCAGTATTCTATGGGTCCCAAAGCAACAGACTCAGGTGAACAAAAGTTGATAAATGTACACTGGAATTTCATGAAAATTATTGATTCCATACAGTAATACAAAGAAATCTACTAAAAAGTGTTATGTTTGTGTGGTTGCAAATTATACACATTGCATTGAACTGAATAAAATCATGTTTGAGTGAACTCTAATGCAGTGAAATGTCACTTCATATGTTTGAATTAAAGTCCAGTTAGTTAAATGAATCAGGCTATGCAAATTGCAATTTTAATAATAATGAACCTTTAATTAGTAATGTTAAGCTGTGGGAGAAAGACGAGCATGAACATGAAAGTGCTGTATTTGATTGCTAAGTTAATGAAATGTTCCGTCATTTTCACAGCTTAAAACTTCTTCAAAGTAACACCAACTTTGAGCACTTTGAAAAACGTCAGTAATACTTTTTTTTTTTTTTTTAAGGAACCATATAGTAGAACTTCCATAGAACTAAAGAAGAAATAAATATTAATTAAAAAGAATAAGAATAAAATTATACAATTTATTCTAAGGATAGAACTTTTAACACTTAAAGTCCATGAGCTTGTAGGTTTGGACTAATTTTTTTTCCTTTTTTTTTTTTTTTTTTTTTTCTCTTCCCCAAGGTAGAAGAGAGACTATTTTACCAGTTTTGGTTTGCACCTTTAAAAACTTGAAAAATAATTTACACAGACTGGAATAATTGAAGTAGAGCAAATATATCATGCCTATATTTAGTTTAAATTTTCCCTTTCTGACTCTTCAACATCTTGAGGAAATCCAGAGATCTGAAATATTTTTATTGACCTGGAAAGCATCTAGAGATAGACATTTTTGCTAATCTAGAAGGAGTCAGCAGAGTTTAGACAAGATACTTGCTGACCTAGAAACACTGTTACTTCAGCCAGGCTTGTTACGGAATGATTGTAAAAGACTTTTAGCAACTTTGCTCTCACTAACAATGTTCTATCTTGTCAAACAATGTGGCAGTTATCCATATTGCCTTGGTTTCTAAATGGACTCTGAGAGGTCAGACATTATTTAAGAGAATATTTCAGTGCATACACAATTCTTAATGCGTGAATTATTTAGTGTAGAATATTTCTATTGTTTTAATTGTATTTGCATTGTATTTTTATTAAATTGTATTTGTATTGTAATAATTGTTTTGTTCAGTCCCTGTTACCGAAATGTAACCTGTTATCTGAGACCCCTTTGCTATTTCTAGGACTTTTCAATGGCCTATTTACAGTCTGCCAGAAAAGATCAATTCAGCAAAACTAAAATTTATTTTAGTCACATATTTAGCATTGTGTCACAAGAATATTATCCCAAAAGGTTTCTTAATTTTAAATGGTATTTCTGAATATTATCAGTTGTGGCAATGGATCCAGGATTTGGGATTTATGATTTTATAAACATAACACATTCACCAGAGAGTTGACAATATATCAGAGGAAAAGAATCTAATGAACACAAACATCCTGCTATTATATAATATAAGTATTTTAGTTTTATAGAAAATGGCCAATACGTGCTTTATATTTTTTTAAAGCTGCCTTGCATAGCTACATCTTTGTTTGCTATCTAAGGTTCTCCTTGTTTAAAATTAGCTTACATTCAAGAACAGATTTAATTAATTCTTGCAAGACAAGGGGTTTCAAGCACTGTGACTACCTTAAATACAAAGTACAAAGGGACTTGAGGATACCAGAGGAAATTTTACAAGAATCATACCCTAGAGCAAAAAAAATTATGCTATTCATCTTTGACTATAAGTCTATTGGTTATTCTAGATACTTCATCTCCAAAAACTACAGAAGATCCTAATTCCACACTGACATAAGTATGCTCACATTATTGCTACTAAAACTTGTTTAGAACATCAGATGAATAGAAAATAAACTTATGCACAATGGTAAATAGCATGCAAGTCTTACAGATATTCTCTAGTTCCACATGTCAACTGGGAGTGCATATATTGCATCAGAAAGTACTGCAAAAATAATTTTCTCACAGTCATTACCTGCCTGTTTAAAATATATAAAAGGAATGCTAGGAGAAACTTAATTGGTTTCAGGCAGGAAATATGGCCTCATGGAATGACTGATCATGGCCTGTATGTTTATGGGTACCAACCAATGCCACTAGCACAGGCAAATACATGTATGTGATTGACTAATAGATGCAGTGCAGCAGCAACATGTAACCAGGCCGTAAATGTGTGATATTGTTTCTGAAGCAATAATTTTATCTTATTTGGGGTCAAAAAAATAGAGAGAAAACGGGATTTAGTATTTAGGTAAATAACTTAAATTGAAACTGTTTCTGTTCAAATATTCTATTTCAGAATTGACAGATTTGTGGTTTCTTGTACTCATGGAAATGAACATTAAACAGTTTTATTATTCACCCCAGGAAACAGCTATTACAGGATTAAACATTTTTTATCACATTCTGTGATGAGCAAAAGGTAAATATCAACAGGATTAGTATAAAGGAAAAATTGGAAAGATTTCTCAGCAATCAGATGACAATACCTTCCAAGGAGACAAAAACAACCTATGCTGGTGTGATGGTTCAGCAATTTTTCCTGGACCATGAAAAACACAACAGGTATCCACACATTGGGCAAGAGTCATAACTAAAGCAACAGCTGTTTGAGGGAAGGGTGTTTGCAAAGCAGAAAGAAAGGTGTCTGCTCTTCTTTTTTTCAAATATCAAATATAATTTATCACTAGTGTGGAAATAAAAATGTCAAGAGCAAATCAAGAAGAGATTTTCCTGCTTGCAAATAAATAAATAAATAAATAAAAATAAAATCATAACTCAATTTTTTCTTCCTTTAAAAGATGAGGCTGTGAGTTATTTTTTGAAGGTTCCTGAACTCTAGTATACCATAAAAGAGAGAATGTGCAAAAGTGATGTACAAAAGAAATGCATTCACTGTGAGTAAGGAAATATTTTCTTTCAGATTTTTAATTTATAAACTTGAATGACTACTAAAATGATTTTAATTTTCTTTCAAATTAAAAATTGAATCCCTTAACAGAAACAAAGACTAGAGGAGAGGGAAAACATATCTATTAATCACAAGTATTTTTATTTTTCTCTGATAGACTTGGTTTTGATTAATTTCTTTAGCCAGAGTCAGAGGAGAAAAGATTTTTCTAATATTATAAAGAAAGCTTGAACAGATAGAGCATGCTTTTGTGGTTAAATTGACAGTCAATACATGGCAATTGCTTGGTATCCAACATGATTATTGTCAAACTGTTTCTAGAAAAAAAAAAAAAGTAGGACGTAGGACTCCATAGAGAGAATGCTATTCCTCAGCAGTCTTATGGGAGCTTTACTTTTTACCAAGGAATAATATAAAGAGGTATGAAGAGGCTTTATTAAGACCTTAATGGAATTTCTTACTTTAGGATAGTTAAAGATTATTAAAACTCTAGTTACAGTAGGCCAAATCCTACTAAATCATTTTAAGTGGGCCTACCCTAATTTACACGAAGTATAGATTTGACCCAGGCAGTTTTTCATGAAAAGTGAGAGGTTGAAAGTTCAAACAGGCTAGCTATAGAAAGCTTTTGTTATTTAACTAGTAAATTTTAAGACTGGATGATGGGATGTTTGGAGGGAGAATGGGATAAATGGGGGATTAAAAGTAAGAAAGACACCATAAAAACAAATCTTTGTTGTTGAATTCAGAAGAATATTTATAGAAAATTCTTCCACCATCTGATCACCTACTTGTAAAAAATGTTAAAAACATGTTTTAGAAAGATAAATAGAAACAAGTAGCAAGCAATAGATTGGTTATGTTTCTGAGGAGAAGCCCAGGCCCAAATACCAAAATGGACTTGGTCTTGGTGAATGACAGAGAAAGTATCAAAAATACTCCTTTGTAAAAGCTGCAAAATCACACTGTGCTTTGACAAGGTGTAAAGTTCAGTAAATCAGTTAGTTACTGGAGAAAGTCATCAAGAAGACTTTGAGAACAATAGAGTAATTTAGATGTAAAAGACTCCTGGATCTCATTTAGTCTATCTTGACTTTGCAACTCCATTCAAAGCAGGGCTGGCTTATAGCAATTATCTGGGGACCTTGTTTAGTTAAATTTTCATTGTCTCCATGGATGAAGTTCATGGGACACATCCTGGAGACTGAACTAAAGATTGTAGAGCATAGCATTAATTGATTTTTTTTTTTTTTTGTCTTTATATTTTCCCTCTATGTTAACCACAGTTCTTATAGGTACAAAGCTAGAATAAGTTGTGAAATAAAATCAGTGATTCACTTTCACCAAAAACTATTTATTTTTGTGGGGATTGACATTGAAAAAGAGTGGTTATAGGAACATGTGTCCATTGTCTCACTCAAACAGTCTAGGAGGCACTCAAGACAACCACTTGCCCAATTCAGCAGCTCTTACCTCTGTTCTGATTTCCTGGAGTTGGTGCACTGTTCAGTCATTCTCCACTGCTGTACAGCAAAGGCCTCTCCAATAAATAAAAGTTCTCTCCATGTACTATGAAATGTTAATAGAAGTGTCCTAGGTTATCAACTGACCTTTTTTCTGTTAACCTCAGCACTAAAAGTGCACATCAGCAACACATCACAGACAAAAATATTGTGTATTGCTCAGTTAAAAAGAAAATGTTACCATATTATGCAATTTTCCTCCCACTGAAATAGTTTTAATTTCCTCCTTTCTCCTCCATTTGATCACATTTTAAAAACATTTTTTTTCCAGTTTAGACAGATTTTTTATTTATTTTTTTTTTATTTTTTTGGTTCGTTACATTAGATTTTCCCTTCCCTCGATTCTGCAGTGAGCAGACAGCATGCACATGCATGCACACCCCCCTCTTTCTCAGTCTCTCTGCTTTTAGCAATAATTTGCACATAATGGAACAGCCAGAGGGGGGTTTGATCAATGACCTCTGTCTCGGAGATGCTGTTCCAAGGGAAACACATCTGCCAACATAAAGTATTGGAGCAATCATAGCTCAGTGAGCGCCGTAATAAGCAACTGTTACACTGGAGCCATCAGTCATGTTCAGTTACAGACCTGAAAGGATACGGCACCTCAGGGAGCAATGTCCTTCCATAAATTTGGGCAGCAATGAAGAATGATTTGCAATCAAGTAATAAAAGGCCTAAAAAAGGTCCACCATGCATACTAACATCCAATACAGCTGACAAAGAAAATAAAAAACCTTGGCATTGTTTGCTCGTTATGTAAACTACACAGCTGTCCAAGCAATTAAGATATGATTTTGGGAATTCTCTCGTAAAAATTTGCTAACAGCACTTCCACTTGTGAAAGTGACATTCTTCTTTATCAGTAAAGTGCATTTCATTAAGGTAATGCAATTTCATCTAGCTTAATAGTAGGAATTGCTTAACCTTATGGCAAGAGTACGTAAACAACATAAAATTAATGACACTCCGTGCATTGTGGGAATGTATTTGCATTAGTGACAGCATTGATCAAGTAATAGGGAAACTAACATGCACTTCCAATTGTTGGTACTCTAGGGATTTCTGTTCACTATCTGCAAAGTCATATTTCTGTATCCTGCTTGCAAAACTGTTTAAAAATATAAAAATCACAGTAACACCTGCAATTTTTCAACAATAACACTAATTAAATAAATGTGATAAAAAAGCATAATTCTGACAAGATCCATCTTCAGGAGCTAAAAAAATAGAAATGAAACAGAAGTGACATGTAAGGGTCTTTTAGAAGTGGTGATTCATTTTAAATATGCAACACCACCATGATTCAAGTGTGTTTTTTTTCTTTCATTCCCACAGAAAATTTGTAAGTACTGTTGCTGCCACTTCATGTTCTGATACTTTTATGGATCCAACTACAGAAATGCTTATTCTGCTTTTATGAGCTGTTCTTCTACCATTAACAGTATGGCCATGTGTCCTTATGTGGTATTGTGGCCAGGGTCATTCTCTAGTACATGAGATGTTTTGCATGCCAATCTCAAGAAAAAATGCTAAGGGCATCTGAAGTCACATCAGCTCCCAACATGACCCTCAGTGTATTGTACTTCCTTGTTCCAGTAATAAGACTTCAGAGATAGATGCATACATCTATGCAAGCCTACCAGTAAAGTCTGTTGAGGGTAGTCTGACCCCATTCTTAGCAGGAGATTTTTTTGTTGTTGTTGTTTTGTTTGTTTTCTGGTCCTTCTTGATGCTGGAGGTTAAGAAATTGATGACTTATTAGAGAAGTCTTGTGACTTCCTGAAAAGTCTCATAGGTCAGCACAAACACGTGCAACCACAGGAGTAGCCTCTGTTAATGTAGTTGAATGTTTATTAGTAGAATTTACATGCAACATTAAAGACTTGCTCTCATCTCATCTTTGTTCAAAGGAATTTCCTAATACAACTTATCTGAAATGCTCTCACTTGATTGATTTTACTGCTATGTGTAAGCAAGAAGCCCATCAGGTTGATGGGAAATGGGGAAATGTAGAGACCTTTAGCTGAGATCAGCAAGTCACTTATGTCATCAAGAAACACCACTTCTGGAATTTTTTAGTGCTTTTTGGTGGTGTTTTGTTGTTTTTGTTTTTTGTTTTTTGTTTTTTTTTTTTTTTTTTTTTGGTGGTTTGTTTTCAGTTTGTTGCTCATTTAAAAGCTTTTATTTTAAAAGAGAAAAATAATTCTCTTTTTTTAGATAAAGTAATTATTAATTGTAAAGCTTCATTTAAATAATTTTGTGTCAGAAAAATGCCTAAGGCTGCAGAGATTCCTTCTAAAACAACATACACAAGGTAGACAATCTGAGGAAGAAACTGAAATCTCTTTAAGCTAGACAAGACAAGGGGTTATTTGAAACAATAGTGGGTGACATTTCCATATAATATTAGGTTAGAGTCTTTGTTGACAGTGTCCTTTTCATATCAAAGTAATTCTTCAACAGAAAAAAAAAAAAAAAAAAAAAAAGTAAAAAATTAAAATATAATAAAAAACTGAAGCTGTGAAGGCAAGAGACATACACCTAAAGGGAAAGGACATTTTAACAGCAATCAGCAGGTTCCTTGGTTATACAGTCTTAGGGTGGAAAATCCAACAAAGAGCAAATTCCTCTTACTTAATAAGCGCCAGGATGTCATTCCAGATGGCAGGCCAGACACATTGCTGGATTAATGAGAGCAGGGTAGAATGAACATTAGAAATCTCAAGCCTAAAATGCCTAAACCAATCTAATTCCTAAACCTAAACCCATCATCAGGACAATACCTAGGTAGAGACCAAACAGGTTTCTGTATGGACGATTGCAAAACCAAGTTAGAAGGGGATTAAGAGGATGCTGTATGCAATTCCCCAAAGACATTTTAGTCCTAATTAGTTTATTGCACATCCCAGTAGGAGTCCAGGATGCTGCAGTTCATAGGGTTAATGTATAACTACAGAACTGACCAAAAGCAATGCTAAACAACTTCAGTGGGGTTAAAACCCGTGGGGTTAAATCTGAGCCTCATAGTTACAAAATAAGACTTTCCACAACTACTCAAAGATTATTCATTTCCCTCTCAAATGCTTTTTAGTAAAAGTAACTGTTTTTAGTAATGACTTCTTAGTGTCCAGTACTTTGCAGCGTAACTATGAAGATATTTTTACACCTAATATGACATAACCGTCTTCAGATGAAATGGAATTAACAAATATATTAATTTTATTTCTCTTTGCTCTTCCTGAAGTCCTCATCATATACACAAGTCTAGCATAATCTAAATGTTTAAGGTTGAACAGTACATGAAAAACAGAGTTCTGTGATGGTTTTACCTTGCTAGGCAGCTGAACTCCACCATAACCATATTCTCACTCCCCCTCCTCAGCAGAGGAGGGGAAGAAGAAAAGGAAAGAAACAACTCATGGATTGAGATAAGGATAATTTAGTTAAAGGAAAAGTAATTATTAAGGGATGTTTAATATTAAGTAAATAAATGAACGAAAGGGGAAAAGGGAAAAAAAAAGAAAAAAAAAAAAAAAAGGCCACGTGGAAATGCAGAGGGAAGAAATTACTCTACTTCCCAACAACAAGTGATGCTTGACCACATCCTTGAAGCAGGGCCTCAACACACATAACTGTTGTTCAGGACAGATGTTTTCACAACAAGAGCCCACCTTATCACTCTTCTTCCTTTTTCCACCTTTTATTGCTGAGTATGACAACACATGTTATGGAATATCCTTTTGGTTGATTTAGGTCAGCTGCTTTGGTCATCACTCTTGCCCACCCCCAGCCTGCTGGCTCTGGGGAGGTTAAAGGAAGTCCTGATGCTGTGCCAGTATTGCTCAGCAGCAGACACAACACTGGTGTGATACCACTGCTGTTCTAGCTACAAATGCAGAGCACAGCACTGTATGGGCTGCTGCAGGGAAAGTTAGCTCCATCCCAGCCAGACCCAGTACAAGTTCAGAACACAAAATACATGTTTGTATCACCACAAATGGACATCACTCAACTATATTTTCCTGATGGATGAGATTAAGGGGAACTGCCATTTTATGGAAGACATT
Source organism: Anas acuta (assembly GCF_963932015.1). Taxonomy (NCBI): domain Eukaryota; kingdom Metazoa; phylum Chordata; class Aves; order Anseriformes; family Anatidae; genus Anas; species Anas acuta. The sequence goes on from NC_089017.1 coordinate 37,374,875, forward strand.
TAAATTTCCTGAATACTACAAACAGATTTACATGAGATAATGATTAAAGAGGGTTTAGATATTTTAAAATGTTTTATAAAATAGATCCTAGAGTTGCTGAAGACCTGGCCCTTCTGTTTGATCAAGAACCTGTAAACTCTCTAACCTTCTGCTTTAAACATGTAGTACCTTATATTTGGTACTTGTTTTATTTAAAGACAAGACCATTAAACTGACACTCTAAAGATCTGGCTTTTATAATTTTTATACTTTGATTTCATTCAAAACAACACGGGAAATTTTCTAGGAAAAGTCTCTCTATTTTTTCAGGAAATTAAAGTCTCTCTATTAAAGTCTCTCTATTTTTTCAGGAAAGTCTCTATTCAATCTCATCTCCTGCCACTACAATGCTCATGGTCTCCTTTGAAATATTTTATAAGAAGCTGTAAAGGTGAAAAGTTTTTATACTAGCCATTTGTCTATCAAAGCTGTTGTTCATTCCAAGTGACACCATAACTGGATATGCATTAACTGCCAATAACTATTCCATCCTGAGCACACACGGCCTACTTAATTACTGATGAGCTGCAATTAGAAGCTTTTTCTCCCTTTGATTAAACAAATATTTGCTACATAGTTTGGGCCAGATTCATATGAACTCGAAGCTTTGAAGCTGTGGAAACTGTGGAGAAATATATATATATATATATCTTTTGGCATTACATTTTGGCTTCTGAATAGTAAAGTTGGGTGAAAAAAAAAACACAATTAATACATCAGAGAGCTCTGCCAGGCTTTTATAGCATTACAGGATTTTTCAGCTATAAAGAAACATATTGAATCTTTAGAGCACAGCCCATTCTTCACTGCTTCAGTTGTCTCCTTTTGTTTACAAGTCCCTGCCACCTTTCTCTGTGAATTGAATGCTAAACTATCTCTGGAGAGACGTTATATTGCTTACAGAATGCCTCAACAGATGGTGTTTCCTGTTGCAACAGAAGGCTGTGATTACACCTGAACTCTTCAAGAACTCTAACTTAAAAAGAAAAAAAAAAAACAAGATAGATTAAAATCTTAAAGCTTTATCTTTTCTTCTTCCACTGTTTTCCCACCTTCAGAAGAAAAAAAAATATATATATACATATATATATATATAGCATATGCTATATATATATATATATAAATGTTTGGAAATTCTTAACATTTTACCAGAATACTTTGTCAGAGTACCGCGGACACAACCTCCATTTCTAATATTTGGTCACTCCATACTTTGTTATAGCACTGTTCATTATGGTTATAAAATAGAATAGACCTCCACCAGGAAGAGTCCATAAACACAAAATGAAGTACCACAAACACCATCTGGATTCAGAAGTTCAATGTTCTATAGCAGTTTGCCACTGGATGTGCAATGGCCCCTTTTACAGAAGATCTATGAAATCTTCATAACAATGTTCATTCTGTCTGTGTTCATTGCCATGATTTTTTAGTTTCTGTAAAATTAATCCTTATATCTAATTTTAGTACCATACATTTTAAATCCAATAACAAACAATAAAATAAATTAAATTAAAATAAAATAAATTAAAATAAATAAAATAAAATAAAATAATAAAATAAAACAATAATAAAAAGTATTATAAGCATCTGACAATGAAATTTTCCACTCAGTAATTAGCAGATATGAAATTATTACTAAAATACAGCCATCTCAAATAAAGAATTCCTGTAAATTTTATTCCAATTGTCTTTATATCCCAAGAACTGTCCTGTATTTTTTCTACAGACAGTCCACAGAGTTGGACAAGGCAGGACAGAAATTCATCACTTTTACTCTCTCCATTTGTCCTACAAACGAACATCATTTATCTGGCAGAGAAAGGACATTTTCAGTTGCATGTCTGCATTGTACTCCACCTGCTACTACCATTTTTAGGTTTTATGTCAGAGATCCCTCAGCCATCACCCAAGTTCAAATCAAAACCAAAACCAATGTTCGATTCATTTGTAGTGTTGCAGGTGGCCATACCACCTGGCACAGTGAAAAAAAATAAAAAATAAATAAAAAAAGGCAAAAAACAGGTTCAGGTCCTTCTCTTATGGGAGTTGAATTATTTCGCTCTCAAAGTGGTTATTTCATGCTAGAGAAACAAAGCAGCTGTATTTTTCACAAGGGATACAGGGTGCTACTACTAAATGGATCTTCCGTATATCTGACATGGCTTTTTAATGAAACAGGAAAAGCTACTTACATCGAGTTCTCATAGACACATCACAATATTTCTACCATAAATTTCCACCACCACAGAAAGCCCTCCCAGATTGAACTAAATAGGAAATTAAAATCATATCTGGGTTCAGTGAGTTTTACCAACCTTTCAGGCAAACAAAGGATTCACTACTTTCATTGCAAATCATAATGGAATTAAGTCCTACGAGCTTGTCCAGAGAAGGGCAGCAAATCTGGTGAGGGGTCTGGAGAACAAGTCTTATGAGAAGTGGCTGAGGGAGCTGGGGTTGTTCAGTCTGGAGAAGAGGAAGCTCAGGGGTGACCTTATCAATCTTTATAAGTACCTTAAAGGAGGCTGTAGCAAGGTGGGGATTGGTCTATTCTCCCATGTGCATGGTGGTACGATGAGGGGGAATGGGCTATAGTTGTGCCAGGGGAGGTTTAGTTTGAATATTAGGAAGAACTTCATTACCGAGAGGGTTGTTAGGCATTGTAATGGGCTGCCCAGGGAAGTGGTTGAGTCACCATCCCTGGAAGTCTTTAAAAGATGTTTAGATGTAGAGCTTAGTGATATAATTTAGTGGATGACTT